>NC_033628.1:11870404-12189432 GCF_001540865.1 Ananas comosus
TGACGACAACTAATAGTATCGTCACACTAGCGACGTCACATTATTATTGATAACTAAACTAGGCAGTAAAATTTGGTAATATTTCAAAAATATTAAGCATTATTTAATTTACATTTTCGATATATCTAATTTAAAAATTTTAATATTTACAAATAAAAGATGTAATTATTACTTGCCAAACTCCACTGACTCAATGGAACCATTTTTCGTAATTTTTATCTGAATTTTTATTTTATTTTTGGGACAAACTTTTAAAATCTACGTTAGACAATTTAATCAAATAATTCTCTAATTTACCATATCGCAAAAATTTACATTACCCAATCAAAATTAAACCATCACGTGGTGTCTCTTCTTTCTATATAAAAACACAAAGAGGAACACGGAACACGTAACCAGGTCATATTAGGGCGAGCAATATATACTACGAGACATAGGGTGGATGTTCCCGTACCATGCCAAAACAAAAGGATTAAGTGGAGTTTTGTGGAGGAAAAAAAAAAAAAGAAAAGAAAGTTGGGTATGTATAGTAGTGTAACGCTAATATATATAGTTTTAAGATGTAATATATATATATATATATATATATATATATATATATAGTGCGAGATTTGGCCCCATCAAACCCCACGTAATAGTTTAATTTTTAGACCCATGTGATGGCTAACTAGAAAAGTTGGCCACTATCATCCCATCTATGCATGTAATGCTAACACCATTATAACACGGATTTATTATTTTTTCCCCTCTATATTTTTTCTTTCTTTAATTGGAGTCTATTTTATCTACCTTCTGAACTAACATTTTGATTACGCAAGACGAATAACTGAATATTCAAAATATAAAAGTTAGAGTTTCTGTGCTTCTGCATTTACTGCTATGCTAATGTAAAGATTTTCAAGTAAAAGTTAATAGTAATTACTGACATTTTTAAAAGTGTTGTTATATGCGGGGTTGCTATAGGTAGAGCCGCTTTGATATTTAGCATCCACTTCTCTAACGACTTTGTGCGGAGGAATACGTGGCGATCGTAGTCTTTCACGTTCCCTGCGAGATCCTTCCGGCCGAACTCCACCCGTCGGAACCCTACCTCGTTGGCTGCGGCGACGGAGGAGGGTGAGGGGAGATGATGATTATTTTTTTTCCCCTTTTTTCTTTATAATCGGGCTGAGTGGGCTGGGTGTGGTTGGGTGTAATTGGGCTGGGTGTGTTAGTAAATTTTTTTAAAAAAATTTAGAATAAAGGAGACACTTATATAAAATTGTAACAAAAATATATTTTTATAATTTAATTCTGTTGTTAGTGAAAAAAAAAAAGAAGAGTAAATTTTACTACGGCCGTTGGAGATACTACATAGCTTCTGAGGTGCCTTATATATATATTGAACAGGGAACAGTAGTGCAGTAGTATACTGTGAGTATGTGACTTACTGCAGAGATAAACAAACAGGGCCCTAACTTGATTGGATGCTGCATGCGATTTTGGTTTCTTCTTCTTGGCGAAGACAAAATTATAATCTGCTAAATATAAACATCTAGTCTAGGTGGGGGGGGTGGGTGGTGAGCTAGAGCTACATGTTCTTTCCTCTCCTGTGAAGATTTCCTAAGAGGAAAAAGGCCAGGGACAATGCCAGCTCCTCTTGCCAAACCTGCCGGCCAACAAACAAAGAAAGAGTGCAGGAGAAGGTTTAATTACTCATGCCTACTGCTACTTTGCCCCACTGCATGAAAACTCCATATCTACCATAATAATCTCCATTAATTGTCAATAATACATATATATCTCTCTCTCTCTCAAAAAAATCTTTTCTATCAAAGTTACTCGATATGACTAAGTATAAGAACACAAATATGTTAAAATATCGTTTCAATTACATACTATATAATCTCGGGCTGGATTCTTCATCATGTTACGTATACCACGGCCAGATTGACTTAGATGACATCTGATATGATGTAACTATTATGACTATAAAGGCTCATTTAGATTGATTGTATGTACTTGGTCTGTCTCCATTAATTGTCAATAATACATCTCTCTCTCTCTCTCTCTCAATAATCTTTTTTTGTCAAAGTTACTCGATATGACTAAGTATAAAACACAAATATTTCAATTACATACTATATGATTTTGGGCTAGATTCTTCCTCGTGTTACATAGCGCAGTCAAAATTGACTTGAATGCATGATATCTGATGTGATGTAACTGTTATGACTATAAAGGCTCGTTTAGATTGATTGTATGTACTCGGTCCGCCATATTAGTTGTGCACCGTAAAGAATCTCTACCACATGTTAAAACGGTTTGGATTTGAAGGAGATAGGCGATGAAGGGTGGATGTTTTTGCGGTCCCTGACCATAACCCAAGTGCAAGCGAGAATTTCTCCTCCATGAGATCATAATGTACCATGTAAATTGAGTACACGAGACTTTTGATTTGAACATGCCTCGAAGCTTATTCGATGTTCATTGAAGGGGAATCATCATGATCAAGAAATTTTATGAAAAAAAAAAAAATTGTCCCTTAAAAACAGTGGTTAATTCAAACTGTTTTTTCTTTCTCTTACTCTCATTTTATGCGCATTAAATCAACATTAACTTATTCTATTCTTATTAAGAATTGGTTAATTGTATGGAACTATATATATATAAAGCTTCTATGTGCATGTATTGAAATGCATAGTTTGAGAATGATAGATTATATGATGACAAGGATTTAGAACTTATTAAATCATAATATGGCGATTCTAGTGAAATAATTTAATTTAAGTGATGCATATGGGTCACTATAGATATTTATCTAAACAGAAGATCATTCCTTTTTAATTATTTCTTAGCAGGAATAAAACATCTAACAATATTTCTTGTTCCCACATAACAAAGATAATTAAATAAATAAATAAAAAAAAGTAATGAAAGGGATACATGACACTATCATATCTTAAGCTTCCAATCCCTTATTGTATATTAAATATTGGTAACAATATAAAAATAACCTGTGACCGAGCTTAATTTAGCTTCTTTTTTTTTTTTTTTTTTTTTTTTTTTTTTTTTTTTTGCAAACAGGTTTTATATGACAGTGAAGTTACTAATTATTGTACGTAAAATTGCTTTGATTACTGCAATTTTGTGTAATTTCAAAATATAATAAAGCCAGTTTTTTCTCTTCCAACTATGAAAATTAAGTTCTATAATTGAAGAATAAAGTAAATTTTTATTTTTAAATTTTTATTGTTTTTGCATATGTTAGAATAGAAGAAATTGATCCAGTTGTGTTTTAAATCTTTCTAAAATATTCACATGTACACAATACAAACGACCAAAAAGGCTATACACTTAATTAGTAACTCTGATTAATAAAAAAAAATTATTAAATATTTCATGCAATTTGTTGATAAATTAATTAAAATATATTAATTTGGAGGTTGTTACTTCCCAACCACTCCTTACCCCACTATAATAGAGAAAAATAAATAAATAAATAAATAAGACCCAAAACATTGGACCTCCTCAAAAAATTGCAAATATTTTTCTCACACTCTCCCATGCTTTATTATAAATACCTGTAGCATGATGCAAAAGCTTATCTCCATATAAAACCAATCAAGCAACTTTATACAAATTATATTAATACATCACACTTGTCAATCCCTCATTGGCCAAGAGGACATGATTTATAAACAATTAAAAATAAGATATATCAACCCCCATGTGATCCCTTCATAACAAAATACTTTTGCATGTATAAAATATATATATATATATATATATATATATATATATATATATATACATATATATATATATATATATAGAGCTACGCTGGTATACTATCGGTAGCACAGAGGCCTCCGTGCTACCAAGTTGTTTTCAATGATGCGGCTTCCAAATCGACGATCGGCTCTGTTAGACTTGATCTATATTATAGAAAGTATTTGGAAATTAAATTTCATAATTTTTTGGCATCATTTACCTATCAAACAAGTAGTCTAAAAATGAACGGCTGAAAATAAAAATTTCATAAAAAATGATGATAAAAGACTTGAATTTAAAATCAGAGGTACTTGATCTTACTCTAATAGTGAAAAGAATTTTCTATTAAATTTCATCAATTTGATTGTTTTACACCGTTAAATCACAAACGCATCAATCTACCATTAAAATTATTCAATTTGAGACCTTTTAATTACTAGCCAAATGATGTCAAAAAATTATAAAATTTAATTTCAAATATTTAAGTATAGTGTAGATCAAGTTAACGGAGACGATCGTCGATTGGAAGCCGCATCATTGAAAACAAACTTGGTGCCACGGAGCCCTTGTACGATAGTTATACCAGCCTAGTCTATATATATATATATATAGTTGGCTTAGAATATATTATTATTATTGACATTACTTTGAGGTTGACGTAGGACGAGTGCCTTTTTTTTTGTCTTTTTTTGTTTTTTTTTTTTTAGTCCTTTTAGAAGGGGGTTTTGGTCGGTGCATGGAGTCACAAGATGACGTTTAATGAGAATTTAGTGTAGTACTTTTTTTAATTATAGATTGTTATTGAAGTATTCAAAGAGAATCATAAGCAATTAACTTAGGAATAAACCTTAATTAACTATGATAACTTAATCATCCAGTGATGTATATTTGGCAAACATATTGGCTTATATTTAGAAATTACAATTCAGGCTTACACTTATTTTAATATTAAGTGTTTAGAAACTACTTTTTTATGCTTAAATTTAAGAGATGTGTCGAGCAAGATATTTATATCTCTAAAATAAAATTTCGGAATAATTAGAGGAATGTTGATGCTTTTTAGCCCATTAGCCTCGTTTTAGCCCATTAGAGCAAAGATAATGGGCCGGGCTACGAGGTCAACACCCCAACATGCTATTATCGTCATGTGGGCTGTAGCTTTTGGGCTGGGCCGAGATTTACAATGGTTTTTCTACGTAAGTTTTTTTGATACGTTTTTTTTTATTTATTTTTTTTTTTTTCTCTTTTAGAAAAATAAAAAAAAAAGTTAGCCAGGTCCTTATATTTGTCTTATTTTATTTTAGGGACAATTGCTTATATACCTTTAAAAAATTTCTGACTTTTTTTATCTATTCTAAAATTAGAAAGCTAATACTAAAAATACCTTTTTAATATTTCAAATTATTTCGAGTATGTCTCTAGAGTTAATTTTTATTAGTGAATTATTTAGAAACAGCCGTTATTTATGTGGATTAATTACTATTATTTTAAATACACCCTTCTATTATCATCATCTTTTCTTATTACCCTTAAATTAGGGGCAAAAAATGTATTTTGATTTTTTAAAAAATTTTGATAGAAATTTAATCCAAATTTAACTCGAGAGGACTTAACGAGTATCAAGGGCAGGGTTATTTTTGAATTACAAAGAAAAATACAACGGCTATATTTAGAACAAAAAATTGTTATTGAAGTATTCAAAGAATAGGAAATTAAACACATTGTGCATGTCGATTAGCTAAACGTACGTGTCGAGACTAGGATGTGCTCCATGAAGTAACCATTCAGATCTTGTTATGTATTAAATACGCAAAAAATTGAAAGCATTAGCGCATAATATAGCAACAACAAATTAAACTCATGCCACTAATTTTTTAATATAAAAAAGAGTGGATTCTTTTTCTTCACCATATCATATATATATATATATATATATATATATATATATATAATTTTAAAAGCATGTTTTCAGAGTAAACCACAAACTGTCATGTGGCGCATTTTTGTGAAAAGTTCTAATATAATTTGATAATAGTATAGTTTATTGTATTCCAATATTATATATATAAAACAGTTATGAGAAGTTCTAATATAACTTGATAATAGTATAACTTATTATGTTATAATATTATATATATAAAGCACTTTCGTGAAAAATTTCAATAGATAATAAATTACTCAAAAATTATTATAACTAAAAGTTGGTAACAACACTCCCATGCATCGCATGGGTCAATTGCTAGTATATATATATAGAGAGAGAAATGTATTTACATAGCTTCGTTTCGTTTATTTTTTAAAAAATAAACTTAGCTGGAAAAATAAAACTATCATATTTTCAACTCGTAACCTCGATACTAATCATCAACTCTTTTGCCATTTACGACAGCGACATTAAATTTCTCAACTATTTTTCTCAATTCCACTTTGTTGTACGTTACTGTATAGTGTATATAGCCCACACTAATCCCAATTCTCCTAAATATACATCCGTATTATCATCGAGATCTGCTCAAGAAGCGCTTTTTAGAAAAGCCTTGGGGTTTACTCTGGATCTAATATAGTAATACATAGTTACATACTCGATCAATGGAACCCCTACATGTCCCTCTTTTTGCCTCTTCCATTCCCCTAAAAGGGCAATAGAAGTAGAAAAATCCATATTGTTTTATCCTAATCTCTCTTACTCCCTCTCCTCGCCATCCCCTATATAAATACTTGTTTGTATGATCTTCTTAATATCTAACCATGCATCTTTAAATAGTTTCCTCTTTACTTACTTTACACACACAAAACCGAAGTTTTAGTGATAGTACAAGTAAAGCTCCATGACCATGTCCTCTCTAGTTCGCCTCTTCTTCATCCTCTCTCTTTGTTTTCCTAGCATTATTTCCGGCTCATGCGAAGGTCGCCGAGTAAGTCCACAAGCCAAAGATTTGAGCCCATCATCTCCTCACTCAAGCAAGGTTGGTGCATGATCACACCCTTTTAGCTTAGCTCTCTTGGTGCAACACTATTTACACAATTCCTAGCTAGTTACACTATTTTTCTTAGCTCATTCCAAGTAATTTTTCTTCTCTCCTTTTCGCGATCAGTGCGATGCGAGGACGAAGAATGATGAGACTGCAACAACGGAGAAGCAGACGACGGTCGGGCGAAGATGGGTGCCAGCAGGTGCTGCTCAAATCCCTTCAGCTTCTAGGGTTTCAGTGTGTTTTCCATATTGCCATGGAGGGCACAAGGAGCACCCAGGGTTTCATGTGGATTATGCTGAGCCCCATCCCAACCCTCCTTCTAGCAACTGAAGCCATGCACTTACAAGCTGTTTGCATGCACCCTCCAATTATCTCTTCATGCATTTTCCTACTGCAGTAAGTTTTGGGCCTCTACATATATATATGCATCTGTCACACTTCAATCCATGCATATTTCTCTTTAGATTAAAAAGCAACCATTACACCATATAAGTAGCTAGGCTATATATTATGCATTTTGCATGCATTCTTACTTACTGATATGTCCTCTTTTGATTGTATTATAGATAATGCTCTAGTGATCAAAAGATTACATTATTTTTTACCTCATCTACAAGGCCAAAGATTTTTATTTTTATTTTTATTTTTATTTTTTTGAGAGAGAGAAAGATAGCATTGCTATCTGTTTTGTTTATTCTATTAGAAATGAACTTGATTAGTCAAAAATATGAAACAAGTCCTTTGCCAATCGTGCTAGGGTCGATGGGTTAAAGAGCCAAACTTGATCTCAATTTGTAATGGATTTTCTTTTAAGTCACATTCTTAATTTCTCCAATTCATTATAAGCATTTCCTGAGTTCGATTGGTAGAAATGTACAAAACTTATTTGAACTATGAACCATTTCAAATCGACTACTTAATCTTTCAAAATTTTGATTTTATTATCCAATCTTTCAATTTATTTGATTTAAGTCAGTCAACAGTATTTTGACTTCAAAATTTAAGCTAATTACTTACTTTAATGGATTTATAGTTGCGAAAATTATATGAAGTAGACTAAATATATTTGTAAAGATAAATTACGCATTCAAAGTTTAAAGTCAAAGTGTCATTGATTGACTCATAACAAGCAAATTGAAAAGTTGGATAGTAAAATTAAAATTTTGAAATATTAGATAAACGATATAAAATGGTCCATAGTACAAATAAATTTTATACATTTTTATTGGTTTGATGTTGGGAAAGGTTGCACTATTTAAAAGAGAATTAAAGTTGAAGGCTCTATTTCATCCATTGATGATCACTTGTTTAATTTGTAATTTGTATTGTAATTAACAATTTGTTACACTACTCATGTACTAATTAGTGAGCCTGCTATAACTCCGAACGAAAGAAACGGAAAAATAAAAGCTTCAATTTGAAGTTTCTATTTAGCTATCAAAAAGAAAAAAAATGTTGGACAGATTTTAGTAGATTTGTTTTTTGTAAATTAATCTTTCTTCCGACAAAGTTTTAATAGACAATCTCTTCCGAGTTTTTAGCATTAAAAAATAAGAGTAATAAAACTAGTGCGAAAAAATTGGCCCATCAATGGTGACATCGTAAAATGCACATCCAAAAGTGGATGCATTTGCATGCAATAGACATTGTGAAATGCACATCCAAAAGTGGATGCATTTGTAGCATTGCACGAAGGATTTAAGTACCGTGGTACGGGATCGTACTGAAAATTTACCGGCACGGTACGGCATGATGTGTACCGAGCCGTGCCGGTCAAAAAAATTCTTGTGTGCCGACACATAATAACATGAAATATTTATTTTCTTTAGCAACAAAATATTCTAACTATTTATTATGTCTTTTTATCACATATTTTAAACTTTATTAAGAAAATTACTTACTAATTTAAAGAATAGAAAGTTTTGAGCTGTGCTATCGGTATGGAGTCTGTATCGTGTTGGTATCTAGTTGGCACGGTACGATACAGTAGATACGACCCATGCCGACGGTCACTTAAAATCTTGCATTGCATGCTCTTTGTGCTTTTACATCACCTGTGAATTTGTGATGTGATCAACAAACAGGCAAAAAAAGGCTTTGAAATCCCAATGTATGGGCTCTTGACTCTAATACTATCATAAGAATTAATTACAACTCTTAAGCAATATAAACTAATCAAAAATGATGCTCCAACATTCAACCTTGTAACTCAATATCTAGTTTAATATTACAAAGTTTTTGGCTTTTCCTAAAACCCTTGGTAGTTGCCCATGTGCATTTAGGACACAAATTACCAAGAAATTGCTGTGGCAAACTCGGATACAAATCCATTTGTTTTAAGTTTTCCAAGAATGTTCCCCCTCAATGACATTTAAATACAAACAAATCGACACTTCAAACTGGTCCCTCACCATCAAAACAATGCAATGACAGTGCAAGAATGGTTAGTTAAAAATAAAATTGCCTGCTTCGAAGAACACACCGATCACACCCCGGTTGAGTAGAAAACCAACTTCGAGTGCTTCCCGTGTTATCGCCTATCGGAAGATTAGGATCGCTCGCCACCACATGGGTTGAATGTTTGTTTTGAAGTTTCTACACTAGAGAGCATCATTAGCTACAGCTCACCACGAAGGGATTAACAGCATTTATAAATTGAGGGGTCCTAATCCCGAGCTTTAGATCAACTTCTCCACCGCCCAACCAGAAAAAGTTTGGCTCCAACTTGGCGATCGCTTCATCTAAAATTACCTGCAACAAACACAATGTCATGAATCTTGCAGCCTGCAGAATTAAAAAAAAAAAATTGACGAAGTTCTCTTACCGAGATAATTGAAATAAATACTTCCTATAGTGAAATCTACGAATGATATTTGTCACATTTTCTCTAGAATCTAGTTTCTGATTTCTAAATTCATGTGTCCAGCTTTAAGGTACAGCTAGTTGTGTAAGATTGAAGGAAAAGAAGATTGGATTACCGGAATGTTTGTTTTCATTCCAATACATGTCACTGCGTTATGCACATATCCTGTGAGTGCAACCGACTCCTCTTCTGGTGCAAGCCTAACTGCGTCAAGGGAAAAGCATGGAAATTGGGTGACAAATTCCCCAAAGGATTCAGACAAAAGCAACAAGAAGCTATATTTCAGAATTCAGATATACTTGTCCTAATGACTATATACATCATAAAGTAGTCCAACAGGAAAGTAGTCAGTAAATAGTCTATGTTGAGATTCCAGGAAGAGAAAAGGTTTTCCTAGCGGTAAAGAGACATTTTGAAGAGAACATTAGAGAGGAAATACAGAATTTGCTAGATGGAACCTATTAGCAGGACTTGAAAAATCACTGATGAAAGATAAGATACGCTGTGATGTGTAACACCAGTCCGGGATATTTCATGATGGTGGTTAGTGCCTGATCTAGGAAGATAAAGAATACATCTTTGTTGCATAACCGCTAAAAGTAAAATTGAAAATAAACACTATCCTGTCCACCTTAATATTCCAGGAAGATATATACACCAGTGGCGACGTATCTAATTGTCATTAACATACTGTCGAGAAGCAAACATTCTTTAGATAAGACCCAAAAAAACATTAAAAGCAGCTCCATGGAATCCAAATGGGAAAACACAAGGTGCTACGAAAAAAGTTATTAGCATGGATACATAAAATAAACTAAATCGACAGTGTTCTCTGCAGAAGGTAAAAACTGAAGATAATTGAAACACAAGTTAAATTTGTCAAAGGTTAAACCAACTATTGAAAGATGTTACACAGATTGTCCTTAGTCATTTCATCATTTGAAAGTAGCATGTATTTTGCACTCTGCTGTTGGGGGTTTAGATCTTCTAAAGAGAATTTCCATACTTTGTTGTGTCAAAGTTACAGAATACTTTTCAGTAAAATTGATTAACAAATATAGAGTAAACCTTATTTGTGAACTAGTGTTCTGGACAAAGTAATGCGATTTGGATCAAATGGCATATCATTGACAGTTCTGCTAGATACAATGGAAGGAACTAAAATCAAAGCTATTAATTCAAAGATTATTATAGAAAATTAACTTCAAAGGCGATAGCCATTACTAGATAAGAAAAATGCATGGAAAACAATTATGGTAATACAGACATTAGCATGTCCAAATGACACTAAATTCAATTTAACATCGAAGCCAAACTCACAGTTGAATTTCTTCTTTGGTATCTGCCTGTCGTTCAGTGTGTAAATGGAGTTTTTGATGTTTTCAGCATTAAGGCGAGCCTTGTACTACAAAAGCATACTGTAAAGGTGAGAGAGACTCTAGCGAAAATTGACCGGTGACAAAATAGGTAAAGTAGAGAAATTGTAATGGACCTGAATGACAACAATGTAATACTTTGAATTGCTATGATTGCTGCAATCCGCAACACTTGCAGGAGCTTGAGTATTGACCTGAGAAATTCAATAAGAACATAAAAAAGTTCTTTAAATTTTTTTTTTCCTCGTAAAGTAGGCTTCCATAAAAGTACAGTGAAACAGAATATTATGTGCACATTCTGTTAAAAAAAGAAAAAAAGAGGTTTTTTTTTTTTCTGTACATTATGTATGATGCAGAAGCTCTTATCATTTGAACAGTTTCGGGATATATATTTATTAGAGAGATGACAACCAGTAAGGGCGGTTTTGGTTTCCTTGGTGTAGTAGCCACTGTCTATCTGTGAAGGAGCGAATATAAAGCAATTCTTTTGCCCTCATACATACTTTCTAATCAGATTAAATGGTAACTCTGTTTCTATTTAACTGTTTTATTCAACTTCTCTACTTTATTAAGAAAGCATGGCTAGTTTTCTTGTCATTTTGTTCGATAATCGGCAAGTTATCATTTTGATGGCTTTTCTATCTTCTATACTCCTCAAATTACAAATCAGAATATCAACAGCAGATGTTCTACTGCTTACTTTCTTCCTATGTCAACTTCAGCACACATAGTCAGGTTGCATTCTTAGTCATTATTGAAACAAACTCATGCATGTCTACAAAATCAATTTTGACACAAGATTAATAACAGATATATCAAATTGTTTCTACTTCAGGAACAAACACAAATTTCTCTTATGTTCGCATGATACAAATCCTATAAAGAGTAAAAACACCTCCAATCGGAGAGTCGTCATCTCTCCGATTTCTTCTTGAATCATCCATGGCCAAAATCTAATACATAACTCCTATTCCAGCAAACAAAGTTATCTACACGGAGAATTAGAGAGGGATGAATTGTACGAGAGTCAATGATCAGGAGCGTCCAAAATCAAGCCCCAGCTATCTAATACAAGCCTTACGAACACGAGAATTCGACAAGTAGCTAACTTTCTAAAGCTTTAGAGAGTATACGGTAGAGATGGGCAGTAGGTGTTCGATAAAATGCCCAGATGAGAACGATAAGGGGGGGCGTTGCTTACGAGGACGATGCTCTTGCAGAGGTGATCGATCGAGGGGGCGCCCAAGATATCGCGCCTCTCCTCGAGGCTCCGATCGTAGTAATCGGATGGCACGCGCTTGAACGAGAAGTCGCGGACTCCGCCGGCAAATAGAACAGCGCTGAGGCGCGACTCGGTGGAGAAGCCACCACCGCCGCCATCGCCGCCGCCGCCGCCGCCGCCGGTGACGGCGCCGTCGCCGGAGGAGAGGGAGAGAGGCGAGAGGCGATGGGCGTGGAGGGAGAGCTCGAGATGGGCTATACGTTCGAGGATTCGGGTTTGAAGCGCCTCGAGCTCTCGCAGAGACGAGCCCATGGCGTTCGTGGTGGGCTCTTTCGTTTTGGACTCTACTTTGCTCTCTCTGCATATGTGGAACGTTTGTGGGGGTCGACTTTTGCGTATTAGTCCCTGGATTGTTGGATATTGTGTTCACGTCCCATGTCTGTACTACTTTATCCGCATTTGTTCGTGCTCTCAATAATGCATTTTATATCAAAAAATAAACTATTAATGAAACTAAATTTTTTTAAACTGCAGAAAACAGGCATCCAAAGATCTATCAAATTTACTGAAAATTTGAATTGGATATATTGCATTTTACAAACTAAGGTTCTTAATAGAATTTTCACCTATTTACAGCGCAAAACAGTAGTTCACATTTACTATAAAAAAATTATCATGACCTAACCAATTTATAAACAAAAAGCATACAAACTCTGTTCGTAATGAGATTGGTTATATTTTTCTCTCTCAAAAAGACAATAACAGAGAGAGGTTACAAGAAAAGTTGAAACTGAACAAATCCAATTCGACCCAGATAAATCAGAATCAAAACTAAACCAACAATGTGGAAAATCAAAGTGAATTAAACCAAATTGGACAGATTGTATCAAGCATAGTTGATTAAGAGCTAGATCATTGGTATTGAAGATTTCTAAGTTCGAAATCTAGTTTTTTTGCGGAAAAAAAGTTTGGTTTTAGTTTGATTTGTCAATTTGAACATTTAGATTTTAATTTTAAGATAGTTCATATAGCTTACTGATCAAAGTCAAATCATTTCCGAGCCAGAGCCAGATGAAAACAAAACCAAAATGGTTAAGTCTCGTCGCGGACCCCTAAGTACAGTTCGAGTCACGGCGTGGATCCGACCCGTTTAGACCCCATCATCAATTCATCATCCGAGTCCCCATTTCTTAGTCGCACAGATCGAAGAGAGAGAGAGAGAGAGAGAGAGAGAGAGAGAGAGAATGGCAGCGCGATCCGCCGCCGCGTCCCTCCGCTCCCGCTCCGGCATGGGTCTCCCCGTCGGGAAGCACATCGTCCCTGATAAACCCGTAACAAATCCCACCTCTCTCCCTCTCCATCTCCATCTTCGTTCCTTTTGTTTAGTTTTTGAATTTTGGGTTTCGATCGATAATCGTAGCTCCCAGAGCACGACGAGCTCGTGTGGGACAATGGCACCGCCTACCCCGAGCCCTGCATAGATCGCCTCGCCCCCACCATTGGGAAGGTACTGTGCCCAACTCTTTGGAGACTAGGGTTAGGGTTCGTTGGATCTCTGTTTTGTCTTTCGATTCTTTGATCCGTCGTTACTTTGTTGAGAGAGAGTTGTGGGATGATGCGTGTGTAGTATGAGGCGTTGGCGTGGCTCTGCGGAGGATTGAGCTTCTTTGCGTCGCTGGGGCTTCTTGCTGTGTGGAACGACAAAGCGTCGAAGATTCCATTTGTGAGTACCCTCGCTTTCTTTGATGTCTCTTTGGATCTTGTTGATCGTGTGGTTGAATGTTTCTAGGGTTTTGTGTTGTGTTTAACTTTATTAATTTAGTTTCCTTGCACAACTTCTTGCGCAAAGAGAAATGTAATTTGTATTTGCGATGGTTTCTTTTGAAATTTCATTCCCAATTTATAATTTCCTCTGGTTGATGTATATTTTTGGTCAAATCTAGCTAAAATAAGACAATGGAAGAAGAAGAAGTGTGATTTGATTTAGTCACAAAATACGCACAAATTGGCTTCTTTAAGGCAATTCTTTTCCTTGTCAAATATAGGGCTGGCTTGTATTGGGCGGATCCTAGATTGCTTATTTGTCAGTGTGCTT
Source organism: Ananas comosus (assembly GCF_001540865.1). Taxonomy (NCBI): domain Eukaryota; kingdom Viridiplantae; phylum Streptophyta; class Magnoliopsida; order Poales; family Bromeliaceae; genus Ananas; species Ananas comosus. The sequence goes on from NC_033628.1 coordinate 11,884,689, forward strand.
GGGGAAAATTTTTATGGGGTCAAAATATGCTATAAATAAGAGGAAAAGGGGCTTTTAAGGCCATTTAATTTAAATCTGAAGAGTTTTTGGAATGTTGGATTACATCTCAATTGGAGATGTTCTGAAAGTTATTGCATGCTTCACTAGTGCGGCAAGATCTTTGTCTCCATTTAGCTTCCTCTTGAAGAAACCTGATGGTATTCTATTATACTAGATAAATTTGAAGGTAGGAGTGTATTTGAAAATCCGAGAAGACCATGTTGTTGACTCTATTCGTTGAGGCGTGCCGTGTGAGGTATCTGGTCGTTGAAGCTATTTGGAATGATTGAATATCTATACCCATTTCACTTGAAATATTAAGGTCCTCCCATTTTCATTATGCGTCCATATACATACTGGATAAGCTATGCTGGAGTATTAAGGCATTTGTAAATGATTGGAGATTGAGATTATAGAAATAAGCTACAATGCATGATGAGATATCCTGACAAGCAAACTGTAAATATATATACAATCGGTTTACAAGACCTTATCGTAATGATCTAGAATGATGCAATCTGTATATAAATGTACCTCCCTTTTTGTTTGCATCCCATAACATCCTCTACGCGTCAACAAATTTTTGGAGGGAAAGAGTGATTCAAGAATAAAGATTTTAAAATTGTCGTTTAAAGGATAATACAACAAGAAAATCACTGCAAAGTAATATAAAATAGAAAGGAGTTGAAAGAAGCACTAGGTCTAAACTTAGGTTAAATACTTCAGACTGATGCTTCATCAGAAATTGCAGGAGCCTAAAGTAACTATAACCTTTTCGCTTCATATATATTCAGACTTAAGTGTGCAGTAAGTAGTTTAATGTGTTTTTCCATGAGTTAGGCTACCCTGAGGGAAGAAACCTGATCTATGATTTGAATTTTAAGCCCTTGCGCAAGTTGGCAACAATGCTTCAGACTTAAATAACCCTTGTTCATGGCTAATATTTTGCCACTTATTGTGCAGATACTTGTTTTCCCCTATGCTAGTGGTCTTCCTTGTTAGTATGATGATAATGTAACTGGTAGTTGTATATGTAAAATTTCCTTCAACTTGGACCTTATCTTTGTCAAAAACCACAGAGCTCAAACTTATGGAGATCACATTGTATTGGTTGGACTAATTGTACTCTCAGCCCCACATCGACTACTGTACTTGATAAATTAAGTGGTAATCAAAAGTGTCTGACACTGTTATATATAGAGATTTTGGAAGGACCCTTCTGAGAGCACCCCATATGATCAATGTCACCTGTGGAAGTTATGTCATGCTCTACATTGCACAAAATACTTATTATGATCGAACACTTACTATGAGATTATAGACATCTGCAACTAACATGGTTTTCAATAATAAACCCATGATGTTGGATAACTCATTTAGTTCTAGGTCTTAATTCTTGGTTTTGATTGAAAGCTTCTCCTAACTAAACACAAGAGGTAGACTTTGGTGATGCCATTATAATATTACACATGAAGTAGTTTTTGAGATGATCTGCAGAAGGATTTTAATGACCATGTCCGTGCGGATGTGTACTCTTGGCGATCTCCTGAACTTCTTCCATAACTTTTGTCCAGTGAAGGTTTGCTAATTTAAGCTTCTCGGACTGTATGGAGAAGTAGATTATTGGTTACACTGTAAATTGTGAAAAAGGTGTAAAAATCTTGAAAGTACTTCTATATCTTCAACATGAGGAGATGCGCATCATCAAAGAGTCGCGTAATATGCTATTCCTAGTGCATTTTCTAAATGGTTATTAAATGTTAGAACGATATAATGTTTAAGTTGTGGATTTATGCAACACACCAAATGTAATGCACAAGCTTATTCGTGCTAGGCACTGCTGGAGTCCTCGACCGCAAGCTTGTGATACTCTTCTAAACTAATTTTGCTCATTTCGTCTCCATACTTGCAGGCACCAAAAATCTATCCATATGACAATTTGCGTGTCGAGCTTGGCGAAGAATCTTAGTGGTGTCAATTGAGCCAGTTCAGATGCCGATATGAATTTACCTTTTCATGGCTCCTTTGGGAGCGAGAAAAATAATCCATTGTAGATGATGATGGATTCTCAGCTTTGACTTCTTGTTTGTGGTATTACGATATATACCCTTGTACAAGTTTAGAGAGTTTAATTGTTCGGTCATCCAGAACTTTGCCTGCAATAATGCATTTTCTGATTATATTCATTCGACAGTGGTTACTCAATTTTAATGTGGGGTTTACAATTTGCATTTTTTTTAAAATTTTTTGTTTCCTTTGTAGTACGCTGTGAAAGTTGCTACTCACGTATTTGTTATCCTCTCAAATTACCGGTTAATTTTTTTTTTCTAAATTCTAACGTACTCCATCCTGTGGAATTTCTGGCGAATTTTAGTGGGCAAAAAGTATGTGAGAAGGGATAATTGTAAACCACTGACCTATTGAACTGTGTTTTGCCTTTAAGCTTTTCGACCGAGAAGCTTATTGTGTATAGTTATTATATTAACTTCTTGCATTGAGTGGTCACAGAGATTGTTTTATCATTTACCCTCGCTGGAACGATGCTAATACATTTTGGTATTGCCGCTAGATCTGAATACAAATAATGAGTCGGAGCGTATTGAACCATCTCATGTTCTTCCTGTAAAGAAAATATTCGGACTAAACTGATCTCTGCATCACTTGACCAATGGAACAAAATGCATGTTGGGCCTTTGGAACATTTCGCGCCATTCTGATACTAATCAGTTCAATCTGTTCTGTCTAGAAGGTCTATGGTTTTACGTCCTAATCCTAATACATTCTATTTTGTCTGTTTTCGCGTACGTAGATATATTATATTTCTGGACCATTAGATGTTTCCATAGAAATGACGGCATTGACGCATGTTGCAACTGGACCTCCAGATCTTGTGACTTGGGCTTGGTGACATCTCTACCTGCAGATTCTTAGAAACACCATTCACACCACAGTTGACATGTGTAGCTGCTCGAAATTTGGCTTTTTCGTAACCGAGATTGATGCGAACATGTACTACCGTATATATCTACATAAATGGGAATGGGGAGTCGATAGCCGTTAGGAGAAATGTCTGCATCGTGCCGCCGTTTACGACAATGTACAACGACTTACGAACCTCCTTGTTCGAGTCAACGGCAATTGATACGCTGTATAATACTTCTAAGACAACTACATCACTGGATATAGTGAACAAAGTAGGGGACAGAGCGAATCGAAAGGTTCGCGGAGTCGTGTTCTAAGACAAATTAACCAAGATTGTGTGAATAGATGTTGTTTGGATCATTCTGGTTGCTCACCACAAGTTTTGCTTGGGACCGCGATGCCGTGTGAACTCGGGTTTCCATATATGATCTTGTTTACAAATGCAGAAATGTCACTTGATGTCGGCAAAACGAACATTTGGGTTGTCCAGGGACTAGCTTAATTAGCAACTTTACATTTAAACAGATTTGGACTCTTCCTAATATATTTTGATTTAAACAGGATTTTTTTTTTTTTTTTTTTTTTTTGAAATAGGTAGCAAGCTACCTGCTTCATTCATTAAGTCAAATGAACTGAGCATACAGATTGGAAGCAGCTTANTTTTTTTTTTTTTTTTTTTTTGAGAAATAGGTAGCAAGCTACCTGCTTCATTCATTAAGCAAAATGAATTTAGCGTACATGATGGAAGCAACTAAGGCCTCCAAACCGAGCCGGCGACAGAAGAAAATACAAATTCAATGCAGCGATTCTTAAACTATATATAAAATTTGCGGTGCTAGTTTAAAACATGAGTATACATTAATATGTTGCACATGTAATGTATATCCTCCTTGGCATTGAAATTTTCCCGAGAAGTGCTCTTTCTCGTATACACCTCACTTACATCTTTATTCACCAAATAAGCAAGTATATATGCGTATATTTAGTTAAAACAAACAAGTCCTTATAGTTACAAAAAATGATGAGAACCTTTAAATAGTAATGGCAATTACTAAACTTTGTCTTGCTCTGTTGGAGTTTTTCATGTAATAAATCTACAAGGAATTCACGTCTTAATTTGCTTTCCTAATTCGTGCCCTGAACTATTTATTACCTTACACTTTAAACCTAGGTCAATTTTCCATGTTCCTCATATTATTCAATGATTTTGTCAATTGCACGGCAATATGTAACTACTTTTTAGCCCGAAAATGTATGGATTTTATTAGTAATTGATGATTGATGGCTAATATATAGAGCGAGTAATCGTAGCGAAATACTCAGTTCAAATGACTCAAATAAAAAAAAAAAACCAAAGTTAAGAGGGTATATACATAGTGAGGGATCGATCTTTATACATTTGTTTTTTTACATTTTTTTTAATGAGGTAAAAAAATAACGTTACAACGTAACATAATTGTAAAAATATTGTGATATCACCATATCTTTTTATTTTATGTTATTTTCCAAATAGTCACATACCTTGTATGAGAAATATAGATGTATATACAGCACAACGTTCATGGTGCATCAAAAGATTCAAAGTTCCCCACCATCCATTCCAAGCCTTATTAGGCGTGCATGCATGGTTGCATCTCAAAATAGTGCCAAAACTAGATTCAATGCGTGACTTGAACTTTGGGGAAATACTTTGGTCCCCCTTTCGATGCACGAAATATCATCAAATATTGTTCTTCAGTAGCTTTAACAATAATTTAATTTCACATGATATCAGAATGAAAGATTTTGAATTCAAATCATATCATATTTCTAGAATATTATATGTGTTACTTTTAATTAAAACAGTAATGTTGTTTCACACTCTCTTTATAGACCGGAGATCGCGCGCGCTAGTTCATATTCACGGGCAAACCTTCATTTGATATGTCAGTATGTTAGCATAATCATTATTCCAAATTAAACATCAAAAGCTAAAAAAAACTTGAATGAGGAACGCCTTATTCTTTTTTATGTTGCCACCTCTAAATCCATCGTCCAATGCGGTGTTAGATTTGGACCGAAAAATTCAAAATTAGAACAAATCTTTAATATTTACATGGCTCACTAAACGGTTTCAACGTGATATTATGCTACAATCCTAATCCAAGTTCACCTAATTACTAATTAATCACACCCCACATCTTGGAGCCAAATTCACACACACATAGATTGGATCTCGCCGTTTGGTCACAGATCATCGCGGTCCAAACCTAGCCATGTTTAGTGTAGAATGTGATAGATGGGTATCGTGCATGGGAGGAAAAAAATCAATAATTTTTCACCTCGAAAATTAATATGATATTTTTTAAAAAAATTAAACTAGTTATATATTATTTAAGAATTAAAATGATTTTGGTGAGCTATTGCTTAAGAACTTATGGCCTAATTACCTTAATATATATAATAATATCAAATATCTTGATGAACTTAAACTAAACATTAAACTCATGTAAACCACCATATTCATGATTGTTGTGATCTTGATGAATAGTATATACAAGAGGTGCTATTATTGGACCTTATATAATTAATTAACCTTTATTTGAGTTTCTTTACTTTAATATGTAACCTTTGATTTTTCCAATTAAATACCTAACTAATGAGGCATTTAATTCATGTCTCTTCGGACATAATTCTTTTTCTCCTAATTTATGGGCTTCTTAATTAGCAGAATGGATTTACACGAAAAAAACTAGTCGATCGATCGATATTAGAAATCTAATTGCTATTTTTTTAAAAAAAAAACATTGTTAAAACTTGAACAAAAACTAAAGACCAATATTGCAATTTATTTTTGAAAGTTTAAAAAGTTGTAAAATACTTTAACAAAATATTTTTTTGTAGTATGAGCTTAAGCCATAATTTTAGATACTCACCCCGTCCGCGCGCTGATTAATTTTACAAACTTACACATATATAGGCGGTCGTATTTTATCGATAGATCGATATCAATCAAGAAATGATGATTGTGATTGTGTACAAAATCAAAAATAAAGTTTACTCATATAATTTCAAATTTTATAAATTATTCTACGTAGAATTGTTTAGTACGTATAACATTTTCCTTGATCAATTACCATGCCCTAAATTGCCTATTAATTAAACACCTGGAAGTAAGTGGCCAACAATAAATATAATATGTTATAAACAAATTAATATTTACGCAAGAAATGATAATTCACTAGCTTAATTAATTGCTCTAGCATAAATAGGATAAAGATAAAGAAAGAAAAAGATAAAATAACTAAGATGATGTAATTAAGAAAGAAATATCTTTATTTATACAATGCAAATACTTGCAAAGCATATCTTAGGTACAAATTTCACACGTACTACATATAAAAACGTCGCATCACTTTCAAAACAAGAACAGTTACTTGTAACTAAAAGAGGAGACAATCCATAAACGCGTGTTACAACGTTATGGAACGTACGTAATAACACCATGCATACAACGAGACCATGCACATAATATGGAACACAGTCCCCACGTACGGCACACGTACTTTATTTATCTAGTACGTTCTAGAAACCATAGTTATATATGTAAATATATTTGCATGGTAGAATATATCTTTTCTTGCTTCAACAAATTCTATCAGATGTGTCTTACTGTGTTGTTTGATAGTGGTTAAGAGTGTGTCTGAGTAAGACGCATCTGATATATAATATGCATTTTTTCATTCTTTTAAGGGCACTGGAACCCGTCGGGGACCGTTTTGCCGCAGTAGTTGATGAGCAAGCTGAGATCGATAGGGACGTTGAGGTTGATCCCCAGAATGTTTGCTTTAAGAGCCGTGCAGAGGCAGATGGCGGCCTCGAGGTCGGCGAGGCCCTGGATGAGGGTGCAGCAGGGCTTCTTCGGCGGCTGGCCGAGCTCGATGTTGATCAGGCCGTTGAGCACGTTGGCGCACACGCCGAGCTTCAGCGCGTCGATGGGGCACTTGCCGCCGCCCCCTGGAGGGCTCGGTGGCTTCGGAGTCGGGCTCGGCGGCTTCGGTGGCTTCGGCGTTGGGCTCGGGCACGAGCTGCAGCCGCAGCCGCATGCGGTGGCGGCCGCGAAGAAGGCAAGGGTGAGGGCGAGGAAGAGGGCGGCGGCGGAGGCCGTGGACTTGGTTGCCATGGCTTAGTATGAGGAGGTGGTGGTGGTGGTGGTGGTGGTGGTACTGTACTTATTAGCTAGGGTTTTGGGATGGAGGAGTGTTGGTAGGGCGGTGAGGGGTATATATAGAGAGAGAAATATATATTTTGTTTTTTTTTATTATCAATTGTTGTTTTATATTGTTCTAGGGGAAAATGAGGACCAGTTGTTTAGTTTATCCTTTCCTAGATTGTTATATAATATATGTGAAGTGGTGGTTAATAGAAGAAAAATGCACATATATATCTAGTTTCCTAAAAAAAAAAAAAAGAAAAAAAAAGAAGAAGAATCTTATACTACAACAGAATTAGGTTATAGGGACACATGTTTGAGACACTTTTGAGTAAATATCTCATTTATGCTAAAACTTAAAAACACATCTACTAATGCCTAAATATAAAGCCCAATCCAACCAAAAATAAAAGATTACTTTACTCAACCAACCACACCCAATTCATTTGGCCCGATTATAAACAGAAAAGAAAAAAAAAAAAAGAAAAATCAATTACCATTTTTTCTTCTCTCTTCACTCAATCCACTGAAATTCTAGACGAAGAGCCTTTACTGTCGTCCTTCTCCGCCACCGCAGCCAACGAGATAGAGTTTCGGCGGTTGCTAAATGCTTAAATAAGTGTTGGTAAATTAACAGCACTCTTTTAGATTATACCGACACTCTTTAACTATCACTATATACCTAACGACCCCACATATAGCAACACTTTTTAAAAGTGTCGGTAATTTTAGCTAGCAACACTTTTTTGACATGTACCTATATTTAAAAGGGTTGCTATAGACCGTTTTTGTTGTAGTGTTAAATGTACAGTGAAAAGTAGGATGCAAAATCTACACCTATTCATTCAAGAAATATTGATTGAAATATGTTTTTTAATTTTGAATATTACAAAAAAGACTTTTAAGACTACCGCAAAGATATTAGCTTTTAAATAATAAGATGTATAACCACTTTTTAAATATACCGTTAATTAGCATTTTTAAGAATAAATTATCCTAAACAATTTAGGAATGAGTTAAAAATTACAGCCACAAATTATACATCTCGCTTTAAATAAAATTTTAACCAGTTACATCGTGATTTCATGTTTTACTAATTATAAAAACATTATCGGCTGCGTACGTTGTACACCTTTAAAATATGGTATGTTAATTAAGTTTGAACTTTAAAATTGACATAGACATTGTTTTTTGAAAGTAAAATAACTTGTTATTTATAACATATTGCTTATAGTGGTCTGTACTAAAGTTGAAACACTATATATATTATAATATATATATATATATATATATGATATTACTATAATATATATATATATATATATAGAGTTGAGGTACTATGCTATCGGCAAGACACGAGCCTTCCGTGCTTCAGCTTGTTTTTGATGTTGCGACTTTGAATCGTCGATCGGCTCCGTTAACTTGATCTAGAGTATTTGGGAGTACCTAGAAAATAATTTTATTATTTTTCGATATCAGTTGCTAATGATCGAATGGGCTCAAATCAACAAATTTCAATGCGCGTAGTGACGAGTTGCAAGTTTAACGGTGTAGAAATATCCAAATCACGTAAAATTTTGATAGAAAATTCTTTATATAATTAAAACAAGATCAATATCTTTGATTTAAAATTTAAATGTATATTATTACATTTTGTAAGATTTTATTTTCAGCTGTTATTTTGGCCCTTCGTTCACTAGCAAATGATATCGTAAAATCATAAAAATTATTTTCTAGGTACTTCAAATACTCTAGATATCAAGTTTAACGGAGCGCGATCGACGATTCAAAAGTCGCAACATCGAAATACGAGGCTGGAAGCATGGAAGACTCCGTGCTTCTGATAGCATAGTCCTCACTCTCTATATATTATAGATATATAATATATAGTATAATATATATAGAATTATTGCTTCCATCTATCAATCAAGGTACGAAGCCTTTGATGCATAATGAGTTTTTGGCGCGTTGGATGAAAGGACTGTGCGAGTTAGAATGTATACTGGTCCATTAGGTTGAGTACGGGTGGTTGGTTTATATATAAACTAACGGTTGTGAAATGATTCAGCAGGAGAGATTAAACGGTAGAAAACTCTATAGTACCAAAGACTTGTACTTATCAATAGTATGAGTAGCCGACTCTATAAGTATATATATATAGTATATATATATTATATATATATATATATATAAATAAGGATAAAATGGTGAGTGAGAATGGGGGCCGGTTAAGATGGAAGAGGTGAGGCCATGTGGACTGGGCAGTGGTGGCAGCAGGTGGTATAGCTGGCGAGAGAAGAGGAGGACAAGAGAATGTTTTGGAGGGTTGTAACTTGCAAGTGGTGGCCTGGCTACGCACAGCTATATAATTAAGTTATTTTTTTCTACGATATTATCTGCTCATTTAATTCATAGTACGTATTACATTGTGAATGAATAAATCAACTAAAAGTATTTTTATTGTAAATTATATATACTTTTGATACATTACCTTAATAATAATAATAATAATAATTGAAATAATATTACATGCGATCGACTCGAATCAATTTGCTTAAATTCTCATGTGGACTACAATTAATGTAGTAGCTAGACTAGACTAGATTCCCTGCTCTTGCAAACGCGCCTCGGAGTAGGCGTTATTCGGCGCGGACAAATTAAATCTCGGAAAATGCGCGTTGGATTGATGCGTGCGTTGCACATACGTGTTCGTATTTTATATTCTTGGCCGTGTGCATGGATAAGATTTTTATTATAGCTAATAAAACTAAAAATATAGGATATTTTTTAAATTGTCTGTTATTTTTTACTTATTAAATTTTATCTGTATATTGATTCAGAAGAGTCGCCGTCCATACTCTAGAAAAAGCCTATTTAGGCCCTTCACAATTTCTTGGCCCACAACTTATTGGGTCCCGAACTGCGAACTGCGTTGACGGCCCATTTATGTGTATCGACAGCAGCAACAGATAACCGTATGCTGCTTAAACACCTAAATCAGGAGCAGCAGCAGCAGCAGCAGTTGGAACAACATACAATTTTGTGTTGCATTTGCATGCAAGCGAATTGAACTACCCGAACCGATTTGTATGTACCAATGCCATTACAGTTCATTTGCATGAAATAGAACAGGGCTAGTAGACTCGATTTATGGGCTCCGTGAACAACGAAGATGGGCGGTATTATTGATAACAATCAACTACGGCTCCAGCAGAGAACTACTCTTCTGAAGAATGCTAGCTAGCGACTACAATAGGGCATTTTCAGCAAAATTTCGGACCCGCCTAGTGTTTACAAGATCAAACAATGGAAAAACAATGATTTACACAAGGGCGCATCCTGACGCACCCCGACCAGCACTTCGTACCAGAGGATATCTGCAATCAGAATGTTTAGCCAACTGCCTCAATTAAACAGCTTACGAGATCAAAGTGCAAATGGATAAACTATCGATATTCACCTCGTAACTATGATATTCTAATTGGAGACTGCGGCGGCAGTGGAATGCTCTGAAAGTTCACCAAATATATCAGGACAGTCCTTCCATTTCCTCTGTTCTCTGGCTTCCCAGTACCCACCCACGTAGCGAAATGTTCCACTCCCAGTATCCTTTTGGAACCATCGAGGTTCCCAGCCACTTTCTTGCAATTTCCTCGACTGCAAAAGAGTAGGAAGATGATGAAAAAGTTAATAACATTCGCAAAGTAGTCACGAGGTGATTACTGAAAAGTAAACTGTAGCCACACTTTCCTTTTTGTAAATAAACCTAATTTGGCAATAACAAATTCGGTCTGGTTGCATGATCCTAAATACTGTATGATCATAAATAGTACTTGTGATTCATCTTTTCCTAACAGATGACTAAACTAAAACTTGCTCAGTAAAAGAAGAATATGGACAATAGGCCAAAAGATTACTTAGATGCAAAACCAATAGATATTTTTGTTCTTCTTTAGGTAAGAAATCAATGCTAAAATAGAATACCATCCGTTGCCTTTTCTCCAACCGCAGTTTCTCAGCATTGGCCTTTTCATATTCCCCATTCTCTAGATACCGTTGATCTGGCCGTAGTCTTGAATCTGTTGGCGGAAGTTTCTCCTTAACCGGTTATTAAATATTCAGGATCAGAACTAGAAATAGAAAATAGAAATAAATAAGAGTGAAAAAAATTGAACCTAACCAGATTCAGGTCATATCGTATCTACCTTCAAGTCTGGCGTTAGCTCATTTACTGTAATTGCAAATGACGACAAGTTGTATCGAGTGGGGTTGGCAGAAGGCTTGCTTCTTTTCCATAATAAGGTAGCATTTTGTGTTGAAACACAAGACCAATTTTTCGCAACATCATTGCCTATGCTGCAGTACATGCTGTCATCCCACTTCCCCATTAAAGTAGCAACCTTAGTACCCAAGGTGTCCTCAACAAAGCCATGAACCTAATAGACAAATTTCCTCTTGATAAGAAGTCTTCAGTATTGCATCTAATCACGTCAAAAAAGAAAAGACAAGAAAATAAAGAACTGTTGCATTTTACTACCTGGCGAGGGTTTCGTTCAAGGAGAGAGTGTTCTTTGAACTTCAACTTGCATGAATGTTGTCGGTTTCCCCAAATATCCATAGTTCCATGATGATTGCAATATAGTTTTCCAAGTATAATATTACAAATAGTTGTTGTGACCTGATATGTTAATCAATGTTAATCTGTAAAGAAGTGCATATCTAAAGACACTCGGAAGGAAAAAGCAGATGCCTGTACGAGAAGATAGAACAGAGAATATTGGCAGGGCAAAGTGAGGGAAAAAGAAAAGACTTCTGTGGTTCCTTTTCATTTATTTAAACAGTTTGTACCTTGCTCCATTGAAAAATTTCACCGTCATCAAACTCTAGGGTTAATACACCAACTGGGTCCAGTTGAATGGATTGTCCCCAAAATTTACTCTTAAGATTGCTGTCGCCCCAGAATTTCCAACCTTTACCTTCGCAATGGCAGGCCATGACCACGGGATGATGGCTGACCTGTTAGTGGAACTAACAACAATGTCATTCAAAGAATGAGAATGTTCCATGCAAAACTTATTACAGAAACTTTGCATCTGGAATGAAGGTACAGAAACTTATTATTTGGAATGAAGGAAAAGCAAGGTGTCTATTAGTGTATAAGAGGAAGAGGAAAAAGGATGACAAATGAAACAAAGGATCGTAAGTCACGTGCACACTAAAAAATGACTACTTGTATCATCACAATATGCTCGATCATGCCTTTCTGACCTCAGCCTCTAGGCCATTAAGCTAAAGATGTATTTCCTGTATCAGTTCATTTTTCACTCCTCACTCGACCTCCAGTTAATATACAGAATGCCAGAAGCAAAGCATTCGTAAAATGTAATTACAGTTAGCATATCCAAATCCACATACATATGTTATACAAATACACAAAAACATAAACATATACAAACATTATTTGTCTTATCGCATTGAGCTAGAATAAACTCAGAAGTTTCTAGATTTATCACAACAAATGGCAGTGATCTTAAATATAGTCTAACAATTGCTCAGATGGATAAGCGATGAAATCCTTATCTAGATGTCACGAACGCGAACATGGACATGGAACATGGGACACGACACAACTCGAATACGGTGACTCGGCAATTTGCAAAAAATTAAGACACGGACACGGCATGGATACTACTAATAAATATAATATTATTAATATAATAATATATATATATATATTATACAAAATATTAGTTTTGCTAAAATATTATTATATTTCTCATGCGAATGAGAGTTAATAAAATTTTCATTGATAATTCATATATTTAAGGAAAGAAATTCTCCATCATATATAATTTATTTATATTATTCAAACAAAATTTATATGCATTCATCAAAAAGCCAAAATATGTCTCATCTTATATTATATATGCATAAAAAATAAAAATAAAAATATGTTTTTAGTGGGATGCATAATGGACTTGTGTCGAACACGCGTCGATGGCGTGTCCACGTGGGACGTGAGTTCGACACGAACACGCGAGACTTATAAAAGTATCTGTAATACATAGATTTTTATCTATTTATCAACACTTCTTACGCCAAAGATCTTACCATTTCCAAAATTCTTATGTCTACACTTTTATAAGCATTTAGGACAGTTCCTACTAAGAATGAGTGTTCGAAAATTAGAATGCTGAAGAGAACTCTATTTGACACTCCTAGAAACCAGAAAAATGAAACTATGGAGAATGTAGAACACAATAATTGGGCAATTCATAATTCTATATCTGCACAAGCTTTCAGATTAAGTTATTGCCACTTGTCACTGCATCTCTTATCGGTGGTCTATGTTACATGTATATAGAAAGAACTTCTGGGTATTCAAACAGAGAGAGAAAATTTCAACAAAAAAGACAATTGAATTCACCCGATAGCTTACAAGAATCAAAACTGACCAGCAGTAATGATGATGACAACATGACTCTAAAATAAGAATGAGTAGAATGTATCAGCTCTCAAAAAACTAACCTTTTCAGAGAAGAAACGGATTCCTTTCTCAGGGTACTCAGCCTCATAGGTCTCACCTAACAAAGGGTTGAAAGGTTTGCAGGGGCGGCCATCTGAAGAAGCATATCCAGAGACCGCAAATGCAGCTACTTTTAGAATTCTCATGAGACTGTTTCCCTAAATATAAATGCATAGATAACAACATAACATACGGACAAACAAAAAATTCTCTTCAAAGAGAGTTAAATACAAGTCTAAAAGAGAACCATACCGTTTTTCCATATTCATAAGCTTGATCCAACAAATATGAATATTCCAAGTCCTCAAAGCACTTCTGGAGTGATGACAGTGGCTCATTGAAGTAAACAGGAAGACACACACGTGTTAGATCCTTTCCAACATTATCTTTGATCATTGACCAAAGGCTAATACCTTTTTCTTTTTCAGCTGGTTCTGGCAATTTCCTGCGTCGTTTCGTACATGGCAATGTATTATAATCATCCACCTCAACATTTATTATTTCGGCATCACCGGCATTATATCCATATTCACCATTCTCGCTACAATGGTTTGAGACACTAATTTCAGAGACAGAGGATATGGCGGGTTCACCAAAATACTCCTCTGTATCAAAGAAGCAAGGCTCATCTTCATCTGACATCTCATCAATCTCTTGCTTATCAATATCATCGGAGGATTCTGTGGTACTGTATTCTGATTAAAATGAAACAAAAATAAGTATATATAAGAAACTATCACATCACTGAAAAGATATTGGAGAAATCATAACGACAAAAAAAAACATATTGGAGAAATCATTAATCAAGCATATGTACAACAGTAAAAGAAAAACAGTAGAGCTATCAACAATTATCTGGTTAAATGTTCTCACATGCTTTCTATGTGCTTTCTCAAAATGTATGTGAGTTTCTAAAGAATCTTGTTACAAAATTCACTAATATCATGATTGCTAAACATAACTGCTACTGTGAGGGGTTGTCCTATACCTATGTAAATGTCGTTTACTTGAACTCAAGCTTAACTGCTGAAGTGTTCTCAAAGACGGGCATTCCGAGAAAATAGTTGTAAAAGGAGGGCTCTGTTACATTTGGACATTTCGTGATTATCTAATGTATGTAGTCATGTATTTCTTGTGGAAAACACAGTATTAACATAATCTCGTCCGTTTGCTGAGAAGGCGTAGGCCAAAGGCAACTAAAATGAGAACGCTCTCATTGAGATGGGCGTACTAGACCTACAGCCGACCCTAACAGAATGGTTCAAAAATCTTGTCTTAAAAAAAAGGGCTAAACTGTACTGCTTCATGAAGATCTATTTGTTTAATATTATCAGTAAGCAGGATATACATAAAACAAAAGATATATATAACTCATTTCCTGCTGATAACATGGTAGAGTTGTTATATAATATATGCCAAGGATAAATATTTCATGCCATTACACATTGGCACACATATTTTTTGTGACCGGCATACATCGGCACGGTCCGGCACACCGTGCGTACTATGCCAGTAAGTTTTCGGCACAACTCCATGCCATGGCACTTTAATCCTTGGTATATACAATATAGAAGGTTACTTAAAACTAGTTTTAAGGAGCAAGCAACAGATATGTGAATATCAATTTGATTTAATCAACACCACATGTCATAGAAGTTATTCAAGTAAAACAAGAATATGTAAAGGATAAATAAACTAGCAGAATTTGCAAATATCCTGGACTAATATGAAAATAGATACACATAATTAGGTAGAACTATAAACTACCACTATATTTTTCATGTCCAGGGCTACAACACTCATGTTTGATCAACTGCAGCTGGCCCTCATCAATTGTAGTGTTCTCATTTTCGGCATTTAACACCTGCACGCGCAACTATAGTATCTCAGAAAGGACAATGAAAATTAGAGAAAATTTCCTTTACTACTTTAGTCAATGAGTTTGGAACATAACATTTCTGAAAAAAAAAATATCACCAAAAGAAAAGGCAATTTACTTCTTCAGGTTGCACTTTAATTCACTATCAGTTCGTTCGTTTTGTCCTGGGGCCCAAGTGTAATTAGTAACAAATTATCCACTACAAATTTCATTCCTACATTGCCATGCTGTTATGATGACAAGATAAACAACAGTGTCAGCATAGGAGGAATAAAAGTCAAATGCTATGCCTATTTATGCAGTATTATTTATCAGAACATCAATGACATCCAAGTCGTATGCCTAGTACGACAGATGAACTATGTGCTGAAAAACAGGGCAAATGCAACTATCATCACTAATGATATCAAGATTACAATAACAAGCAAGCAATGCGTACATTCACTAGATGATCCAAGTGAAAAGGTAAGCCATCATGAAGACATTTATATATACCTCCAAATGCTGTGGAAAGGTACCAATAAGGCTTAAATATTCTTCATAATGCAGCTTCACCTGTTGGTGATATCGTGAAAATTCCAATTGCATAATCTGTTCACAATCCTTAATAAGTGCCTCACCCAATCCCTCCGCACACATGCGATCTCTAAGCTTCTCAGTGGAGAATAGCACATTGTTCTCCTTCGAAGGTACATTTCCATTGATGGAAGATTCAGTTCTAGCAGAGACAAGAGCCTCAATCCAGGCCGCCCGATCGTTCCAAGAATCAGTTCTCAACCGAAGTGTCTTCGTTGGAGTAATTATATAGAACCGTCTGTCATCTGATTTACTCTCGCGAAATGATGAGATCTAGGAAATTTTAAGGAAGGGGAACTTAATTAGCACGTAAAATGGAGAGCAAATAACAGTCCCTGCCTGCTAACTGAATTATCGAAAATATTCTTCAGTTTAGAAAGTTTTCTTGTGTCATGAGACGCCAAAATACATGCCAAATGCGCATCATAACTTCTAGCCTAGATTACATGTTTCAAGATAGTTGAAAACCTAATCTTCGGGAAACAGAAAACAGAGGCTCATGACAAGTATATAAAACGATTCTGCACAAATGAGAAATCTTACTAAGAACTAGTTTTCTTACATTACCCTACATAGCACTTAGAGCCAGTGGCCACTTTAAACAGAAAAAAATCCCAGCTGTTTCCAGCCGAATAAGAATCTAGAATGGAAAAAGAGGAACCCCTGCAGGACACCCACGCGGACCACAGAAAATTCCAAGCGACAAACCACCAAGATAAACACAGCAGCCGCTCTGTGCGCTCAAATCCACCACATCATGCCCTTCCCTTAATAAGACCCCACACCATTGTTAGTTAATTCGGATTCGGCAAAGATTCGGTACGGATATAATTCGGATAGAATTCGTCTTCTAATTTTTAAATTCGTTGAAAAATACGGCTAAAAACGGATTCATCAATTATTCGGATACGTGATTTATACGGATATTATACGTTTACTAATTAAAAATTCAGGATAAAAAATTCGGCTATTAAATTAAATTTTTTTCTCTCAAGATTTATGCTATTAGCATAAATATTCATATCTTTTAAAAATATAAGAATAAATAGCTACAAAATTAAGCTAATTAAGTAAAAATTCGAAAAGAAATTTCATTTTTTTTTTTTTAGTCTTAGGCGAGGTGTTTGGAAAGATTTTTTTCTTTTTTCTTTGTGTATTTTACTGTTTTGGGCCAGCCGGCCCAAGAGCCCATGCGGGAGCGCAGGCAGGCGCGGGCGGTGCGGGCCTGCGGGCTTGATCCGTTTTTTGGACTGAATAATTCGGCTCGCCGTATAATACGCGAATATGTATTTTTAGTCAAAAAATCCTCTTTTTTTTCGAATTTTTCCCAAAAATTCGAAAATAGCCGTTTAATTCGGATTTTCAAAAATTCGCGAATAATTCGCGAATTAACTAACTATGCCCCACACATATCCATCCCCTTTCCCCAATGTAAAGAACCCCACCACAAACCTGTGGCGATTTAGGTTTCTAAGAGGTGTTTGTCCCTAAATATCTATTAACAATTGTTACATATTTAAATAATATTTGCTATTAATGTCGAATTCGATAAATTCATGTCATATCAATTTCGATTTTCTTTTCCTTCCCCCAAACTTCGGGGCGTGTTCGATCATGTTTAAATTATGGCATTGAATCTTATTAGAACTGGTGATCTTTGAAGTTGGATTGAGATGAAATTATAGTTTGATTGCAAATTATTTTTGATAAAACCAATAATCTTGGTCTTACCATCAACTTGAGGACGACTAAATCCAAGATCACCGTATTAAGAAAAATCCTAAAAAAAGAAAAACAAAAAAAAAAAAGAGGTACAGAGCATCTTACGACGCCGTAAATCACCTACTAAAGAGCGACACGAGTTGACGTGACGCGCCATGTCATATCACCCACACCTACGCATACACAAGGCCTATTACCACGCTCCACCTCGGCCTACCGTGATGTGACCCGCTAGTGGGTAAAGATCTACGGCCCGAAAATAGCAATTTCAAAAAAACGAAAACTAGCTAAAAATGAAACAAAAAAAAAAAACCCTCACGAGAAAAACCGACGATCCGATTTCCCTTCTTCCTTGCGATCGAAACCCTAACAAAAGCATCCTCCCTTTCCCGATTTGGGAAGCGATCGATCGATCGATCGAACGATCATTGCTATTTGTAGTAAACTCGGTACGGATCGGAGATGGCGATTTAGCCCTAATTACCTTGAGGTGCACGACGCCGATCGGCTTCTGATCCGAGTCGCCGGGGGCCCCCGAGACCCAGGCGGAGGCGGCGCCGATCACGCGCACCCCGCCGCCGTCCTCCCCCGCGGCGAGAGGCTGCGCCGCCGGTCGCCGGAGCTTGTAGTAGGCGAGGACGCCGCCGCGGAGGAGGAACAGGCGCCGGCGCCACCCCTTCCCGAAGTTTGTCCACTTGTAGAGGACCCCGGCGACGGCGGGCGCCGGGCCCCGACCCCCGCCTCCCTCCGCGGCGGGGGGCGTCAGCTCCGCCACCGCTTCCGTCCCCGGCGATCTGGCGCCGAAGCCCCCGGGGCAGTCGATGGTGATGCAGCAGAGCGGGTGCATCTCCCTCCCCCTCATGGCGAGCGAGAGCGGCGACGATGACGACGACGACGACGAGGGGTTCGGAGATCCGTGGGACTGGGATCTCGATTTACATAAATAAACAAATAATAATAGAAAATAACAATAATAATACTAAAAAAAATGGGAAAAAAAAAAGAGGAATAAATTTACGGGGATTAATTAAGGTCGTTGTTGTTTATATAGTGTGGTTGGGTTGGGAAAAAGAAGAGAGAGAGAGAGAGAGGGATGCGTCATGCGTCGGGGCTTGGCCCCGGAGCAATTTTTATTTTAAAAATAGTCTTATTAAAATTAAAATTATAAAAATGGCACTATTTCTGTCACGCAAGCGTCACGTTAGCGCTACGCGGGCAGAACTGGGGTCAGGATATTAAGTTGAATACGGTGAATAATTCACCGTGTCTAAACACTGTGAATGGTTAGACACGGTGAATGATTCACCGTGTTTCTTACGTATTTTTTGTATATTGAAAAATAGAATAAGGAGTAGGGATGTCAATAGGTATGAATATTCGAAATATTATTCGAATCCAAACTCGAATAAATTATATATATATACGTAATTTATTTTTTTTTATTTATACAATATATAAAATATTTAATAATTTTTATTTTCTTAAATCTTCATCCAACGGCCCGCTGGGTTGGATGAAAATCTAAGGAATAAAAATTATTAAATATTTTATATATTGTATAAATAAATAAAAATAAATTACATATATATATATATATTAATTATATATTTATAATTTATTCGGATTTGGATTCGAATAATATTTCGGATTATTCATATCTATTAACATCCTTACTCCTTATTCCACTTTTCTATATACAAAAAATACGTACTAAAAATATCGTGAACCATTCACCAGTGTTGAATACGGTGAATGACACACGGCCAGCCCTGCCCGTTGTGGCGCTGATATGGCGCCTGGCGTGGCAGGCCAGAGTCATTTCTACAAATTAAATTTTAATAAGACTATTTTTAAATAAAAATTTGTCAGGGGTCTAAATGCAAAAAAGGCAAAAAGAGCCCTCATGCGTGGGAGGGGGGAAGATTCGAGGGATTGGGAGATGCGGGTTCTCCGGTGTGCCGCGGGAGTTGCCTAGTAGCATTTGTGCCCAACGCTGCTCTTGAATTTTCCTGATATTATAGTTATTATTTGGCAGTTTCTCATCATCAATCTCTCTCACTCTCTCTCTCTCTCTCACACACACACACCACAACACACACACACACCAACACACACACACACATATATAATATATATATATATATATAATATATATATAAATATATTATATATATATTATATATATATATATATATTAGTGAAGGATCCGGGCGTCTGCGGCGGGACAACTTTATAAAAATAAATAAATAAATATTAAAAATGCAAAATAAAAAGTCAAAAAATTATATAAAATAAATACTGAAAAATAAGTAACAATTAAATTGGAGATGAAAATATCACATACCTCATTGTTTAAATCATAATCATTAAAAATTTTAGGATTAAATTATTTTGTCTTATAGCTTTAAGGATGAATGTAAATCCAATCTTTCAAAATATTTTTTTATCCAATTTTTATTATATTTTTAAATTTTATAGTATAAAATAAAAATTAGATTAGACTTAAAAAATTATAAAATTTCTCTATGTACATGAACAAAAAAAAAAAATGAAGTTAGAGAAAAATCCCTCCTCTCTCCCCTGCTGGTCCCATCCGCACTATCCCAATTGATTTAAGAAAATAATAAATGAGGGAATAATTGAGATGAGAGAAAAAAAAACTAAAAAAATAAAGAATTATTCAGTAATAAAAATAATAAAATAAATTATAAGAAAGATTAAAAAAAAAGGCAATAATCTATTAATAAAATTATATATAGTTATATTTATAATTATATATATTATAATATTATATATAATTATATATAATTTTAGAAAAATGATTTATTATTCTTACATTTGCCTCTATTCTTTTTTATCTATCTTATCATTTATTTTTTTATTTTTATTGTTTCATTTGTAAATTTCCTTCATTATTTTTTATATATTTAACCAATTCTTTTATTCGCTTAATGTAAAATTATATTTAATACAAAATAATTTAACTTATTTAAAATATTTATATATTTTAATTTTTATAAAAATAAAAATTTAGAATTGAATTACAAAATTATAAATTTTTTTAATTATATATTAAGAGAAAAATATAAAAAATTAAAGGGAAAATTAAAGAGAGAAAAAAGCCAAAAAAAAATAAAAATCCTCCCTCTCTCTCCTCTCCTCTCCGCTCTCCTCTTACCCTCGGCTGGCGCCTGGCCCCCCTCCCGCTCATCTCCTCTCCATCGCTCTCCTCTCCCGTCCCTCCCCGCGCCACGCGGGCACCCGCCACGCGCGCCCGCTTGCCGCGCCTTGACGCGCCGCGCACAGTGGCCGCGCCCCGACGCTCGCACGCTCTCCTCTCCTCTCTCCCGCCGGCGGCTCTCGCCGCGCGCCGCCGCTCGGCCCGCGCCACGCGCCACCGCCCCCCGCGCCCTGCCTGGCCGCCCCCTCGAGCTGCCGCGCCAACGCGGCGCCGCCCACGCGCGCCGCCTGCCCACCACCGCTCCCGCGCTCGCAGCCCCCCGCCGGCGCAAGCGGCGGCGCCCTCCCCACGATTGCCCAGCCTGCGCCGCAGCGGACCCGCGCGTCCGCTGCCAACTGGGCCCCGCCAGTGCGCCTCGCTGCCCGCCCCCCGCGCTCGACCCGTGCCCGCGCCTCCCGCGCTCAGCCAACCTGTTCATAAACTGAGGATTTATGTCATATATATATAACTATATATATATATAATATATATATATAGATATATATATATATATATATATATTATATATATAATATAAATATGTAAAGCTAGGATTATCGAAAACGGAGGCTCGTACCTCAACTGTTGTTTTCCGATGTTCGGTACATCTTCGAATCGACGATGCGGCTCCGTTAGATATTGAACTAGAGTATTACTGATAATATCTAGAAAAATAATTTTGGCGAATTTTCAAATATCATTTACCTAGTATCGAAGTGGCTAAAATGCCACGCGCTAAAATAATAAAATCTTACAGAACTATGAATATGACATTAAAGATTTAGATAAAGTTATTTGATCTATAGTTTTATATGGTATAAAAATTTCTAATAAAATTTTAATGTTGATTTGAATTTTCTACAGTACCGTAAACTTGCACCGCTCACCACGGCCGTTAAAATTTATTGATTTGAGCCCCCTTCAATCAACTAAAGCAAATGATATTCGAAAAATCAGCAAAATTATTTCTAGGTACTACAATACTCTAAGATCTTTAACTTAACGGAGGCCGATCGTCGATTCGAAGATCTTGAACATCGAAAAAACTTGAAAAGCACGGAGACCTCCGGTGCTTCCAGATAAGCAAATATATATAATATATAGATAAAAGGGATGCAAACGGCATACGCGGGTTGATGGAGCTCCTGCCTCCGATCCGCCCCGATCCGACGGGGCAGTAAATGGAGAAATACGGATTCGGGCAAGGAAACGAGCAATTTTACGATCCGAGGACGGTATCGGGGCAGGAAACGGGCAAAATTTTTTGACGACCGCCACCGAATCCGCCCCGACGATCGCGACCCGCCATGATCCGCACCGAATCACCGCCCGAAATAATATTTATATTTTTAAAAAATATGTTCTAAAAACATAATATATTTAATAAAAAAGTTCAATAACAAATAAGTTTTTACTCTCATTTTCTAATGTATTATGATAAAGCATTTGAATTTGTTTTGAATTGTGATTATTATTTTAATTTACGCATAATATTGTAAAATTATATATATAGATTATTATTAATTATTATTATATATTTCAAAGTATAATAATATATAATTTTATAAAAATATAGTTGCCGGGGCGGTTCGGGGCAGAGCCCGGCGGAGGGCTGGTTACGAGGCGGGCGGGATATGGGGATGTAGTTTTTAACGCCGTATGGATTCGGGGCGGGAGGCGGGCGGAGTATTTGGCTAGTCGGGGCGGAGGCGCGGCGGGTCTCTCTGCTCCCAGTATCCGGCCCCGTTTGCATCCCTATATATATATAAGCTATATATATATATAATATATATAGTTGACTGAGGCTACTATCGAATAGTAAACTGCTCATTTACTAACCGATTTATTTTAATGAAAAGCTTTCAAATCGATGATGCGCACCCGTTGAACATCAATCTTATTACCATTCTTAAATTATCTAAAAATCAATATTTCATGATATTTGTTGACATCTAACTATTATCGATTCAAATGGGTCCACAAAGAATCTATAATTTAATGGCGATATGGTCATTTTGGACTGTGTTTTGCTCGTAATGGTATACGAAGAGTTCCAAACAAACTAAATTTTTGTTAAAAAAATTGTTTTAAAACTAATTTAAAATAAGATAGACTCGTAGATCTTCAAATATAAAAATTGTATCATCACTTTTGAAGAATTTTATATATATTATATATATATATAATTTATTCGGACTTTGGATTCGATAATATTTCGGATATTTATATTCTTTAATCCTTACTCTTATTCCACATTTTCTATTACAAAAATAGTAACTAAAAATTACGTGTAACCATTCACCGTGTTTGATACCGCTGAATGAGGCGAGCCAGCCCTGCCGTGTGGCGCTGATATGGCGCCTGCTGGCAGGACCGGAGCTATTTTTACAAATTAAATTTATAGGACTATTTTTAAATTAAAAATTTGTCAGGGTCTAAATGCAAAAATGAGCAAAAGAGCCTCATGCGTGGGGGAGGAGGGAAGATTTCGAAGGGTATTGGGGATGCGGTTTCAGTGTGCGGGGGAGTTGCGCTAGACATTTGTGCCAACTGCTCGTTGGAATTTTCCTGATAGGAACTTTGGATAGATATTTGGCGTTTTCTTATCAATCTCTCTTCCTCTGTCTCTCATCTTACACACACACACACACAAACCACCATCACACACAACAATTATATATATATATATAATAATTATATATATTATTACCTATTATATATAATATATATTATATATAGTTATATATATATATATATTAGTGAGGTCGGGGCGATTGCGGAGCTGCGGACAATTATAAAATAATAAATAATTTTAAATAGCAAAAAAAAAGTCAAAAATTATATAAATAAATACTGAAATAAGTAAGTAAATAATTCGAAAGATTGAAGATGACAAATATCACATAGCTCATTGTTTTTAATCATAATACATTAAAATTTGAGGATTAAATTATTATTTGTCTTTGCTTGGAAGGATTGGAGATGTAAATCCAATGGTTTTCAAAAATATTTTTATCCAATTTTTCTATATTATTTTAAATTTTTATAGCTTATAAAATAAAATCAGATTAGACGTTAATATTATAATTTTCTGTTATGTTAATGAACAAAAAAAAAAAATGAAGATTAGAGGAAACAAAAAAAACCTCCTCTCTCTCCCCCGCGGGTCCATCCGCACTATTCCCAAATTGGATTCTAAGAAAATAGATAAAGAGGGATAATTGAGATGAGAAGAAAAAAAAACTACAAATAAGAAATTATTACGTAATAAAAATATAAAAATAAAGGTAATGAAAGATTAAAATAAAAGGCAATATATATTAATAAAAATTATATATGTTGTATATTGATATAATTATATTTATAATTTATTATAATTATCAATATATTTTTTGAAAATGAATTTATTATTTTAAGTTTTGCTCTATTCTTTTTTTATTATCTTATCATTTTTTATTTTTATTTTTATTGTTTCATTTGTAAATTTACCTTCATTATTTTTTATATATTTTTAACAATTCGTTTTTATGTCGGCTATAATTAAATTTATATTAATAAAAATAATTTAACTTATTTAAAAAATATTTATATATTTTAAATTTTATAAACTAATAAAATTTAGATGAATGTACAAAAATTAATTTATTTTATATATATATTTAAAAGAGATAAATAGTATGAAAAAAATTAAAGGGAAAATTAAAGACGGAAAAAGAGCAAAAATAAAATCCTCTCTCCTCTCCTCTCCTCTCATTCCTCTTCCATCGGCTGGGCGCAGTGGGCCCACCCTCGTCCGGCCTATGCCTCTCCTCGCTCTCTCTCCGCCTCCCTTCCGCGCACGCGGGCACTCGCCCCGCGCGCCCGCCTTGGCCGCGCCCTGGCGCCCGAGCCAGTGGCGCCGCCGCTCGCCCGCCTTCTTCTCTCCCGCGCCTCTCGCACCGCGCGCCGGTGCCGACGCGCGGCGCACCGCCCCCCGCCCGCTGCCGCCCCTCGAGCCCGCGCAGCGGCGCCCGCACGCGCGCCCGCCTTGGCATGCCCGCGCTCGCGCTCGCCCGCCGCGCGCACGCGCGCCCCTCCACGGCCGACCTGACCGAGGCCCGCGCGTACCGACGCCACATGGGCCGCCAGGCGCGCCGCTTGCCCGGCCCACGCGCTCGCCCTGCCCAGCGCCTCGCGCTGCCACCCTGTTCAAAACTGAGGATATTCACTTATAATATATACTTATATATAATATATATATATATATTATATCTTATATCACTATATATGATATATTATATAGTATATATATGTATAAATGGTAGGATGATTATGTTGAAAACGCGTAGGGCTCCGTTATTCTACTTTGTTTTCGATGTTCGGATTTTCGAATCGAACGATCGGCATCCGTTAGATTGAACTAGAGTATTTGATAATATCTAGAAATTAAATTTGCGTTTTTCGATAATCTTTCCTATGTGGATCGAAAGTGGCTCAAATCACGGGTAAAAATAAATCTTACAACTATGTTGTGATATGACATTAAAATTTTAGATCAAAAGTTTGATCTTTTTATATGGTTAAAAATTTTTTCAAATTTTATTGTGATTGAATATTTCTAACGTTAACTTGCAACCGGCTCCCACGGCCGTTAAGAATTATTGTTTTGAGCTCGCCTTCAATCAAGGCTAAGCAAATATATCAAAATCACAAAATTTATTTCTGAGGACTCAATACTCAATAGTATTCAATATAACGGACCAGACGATCGTGCGATTCGAAAGTACTGAACATCGAAAACAACTTGAACACGGAGACTCCGTGTTCCGAAAGCATATATTATATATAATATATATATATAGGGATGGCAAACGGTCCGGTGCTTGGTGGAGTCCGAGGCCCGATGCCCGCGGGCAGTAAATGGGAGAAAATAAACGGATTGGAGGCAGGAAACGAGGGCAAGATTTTACGATCCGAGACGAGAATTCGGGCAAGGAAACGAAATTCTTTTTGGACCGCCGATAATCCGCCGCCGAATCCGCCCCGCCATGAGTCCAGCCCGAATCGCCACGAGAATATTACATTTATATTGGTTTTAAAACATATTTCTAAAATATTATATTTCAAAAAGTTCAATACATAGAGTTATTACTTATTTTAATGTATTTGAAACATTGATTTTGTTTTGATTGTTGGATTCATATTTTAATTTTACCATTTATAGATGTTAATTATTATATATATATTTAAAATTTTATTTTTATATTGTCAAATATTAATTAATATTTATAATTTTAGTAAATATTTACGTTGGGGGCGGATTCGGGCGCGGCGGCGGGGGGTTCGAGGCGGGGAGGTTATGGGATGTATTTAAACCGTATCGGGTTCGGGGGAGGCGGGACGCGGATTTTTGCTGTTCGGGGGAGGCGGGCGGGTCTTCCTTGCCCCCAGTATCCGCCCCGTATTGCATCCCTATATATTATATTAGTATAATATTATATTATAATATATATTATATATTATATATATTATATATATAAGTATATATTATATATGAGTTTGTGAGCTACCCAAAGATATCGGATAGTAAAATGCTCAATTTGACTACGATTATTTGTAATGATAGAGCTTTCAATCGATGATCGCACCTTGAACTGATCTAGACCATTTAAATTATCTAGAAAATCAAATTTCATGATTTTTTGACATTACTAATAACGGATAAAGGGTCACAAAATTTATAATTTTATGGCGATATGGTGGCGTTTGCTCGGTTTAATTTGGTATAGAGAGTTAAAATCACTAAATTTTTGTTAAAATTTTTAACTATTTAAAATAAGATCGTAGATCTAGATCTCAAATATAAAATTGATTCATCATGTTTTGAAAGGATATTTATTTACCAGCATTCATTTTTTTGTTCACTTGATGGATAAGAGAACAATATCGAAAATGTGTGAAATTTGATTTCCAGATAGTTTAAATAGTTTAGATCATATTTAACGGTGCCGATCATCAATTTGGAAGCTCTATTATCGAAAACAAATCGGTAGTAAACCGAGTCATTTACTACCGATAGTATTCTAGCAAAACTCATATATGTAGAAAATTCAATAGTACCAAGGACTTGGTACTAACGATAGTATAGTAGCATAATTAAATATATATATATAAATATTTATATATAAATAAGTGTAGAGCTATTATGCTATCGGATGTATAGAGGATTTGATACTTTCGATTTTTTGACCCTTGGATTAAGAATTGCACCGGTGGAATGATTGCAGTCCCCTCTGGGATTGAGCAGTACTACTAGGGTTGTGTGGCCCCCACATGGTAATACTATTAATTCAAAAGTTAAAAATGATTACAGGGGCTGATCTAAGGGTCAAAAGTCGAAAGCAACAGATACTCTATACTTCTGATAGTATAGTAGCTCTACTCTTTACTTATATAGAGTAGGTAAAAACATACAAAATTTACCTCCATTATTATGTTGGGTCGGCTATCTAATCTTTCAAAATTTTAATTTATTTGATTTGAGCTTGTCGATGACGTTTTTATTTTACAATTTAAATGCACTGTTTATCTTTACAAATTTAGTTAATATATACTTTATGTGATTCTCTTAACTATAAATCAATCAAAATAAGTAATTAGCTTAAATTTTGAAGTCAAAGTATCGTTCACTGATTCAAATCGAACAAATTGAAAGATTGAGTGGTAAACTAGCTGTCTCAAAATGGTCTATAGTACAGATAAATTCTATATGTTTTTTATTTATAATAGAGTATAAATCTTATGTCCATATATCTTAAAAAATTTAAAATGTTTTTTCAATTTTATTTATTAAATAAATAGTTGATAAGACTAGTTAAAAAATATTAGGTTCCAGTTTTTCTTTTATCGAAAGCCTTTTTTTTTTTTTTTTTTTTTTTTTTTCACACTAGCCGTATTGCGGTTTTATTTGAAAATCTATTTCTTGGAGGGAATGGGTGTAAGTTTTATATCCAACATTTGGATGTTGTTACCAACCGTCTCTAGAGCAAGTGGCAAAAAATTTGGTGGTTGATATTCGAGACTCAAGTTCGAATCCTAGTTGATAGTTGATTCACATTTCTAGTTATGTTTATTTTCAAATGAAATAAACGAAGCGGGTAGCGTGCTACTTATCTCTCAAAAAAAAAAAAATATTTGAATAATGTTTTAACAAATAATTGAGTTTGCAAGTTAATTCTTCAAAACTTTAAAATTTGGATGATGTTTTGATCAAATGTTGTGCACATAATTCTGTATAACTTTAAAAATATAAAGACAACTATTTTGTCACTTCTAAGTTTGATAATTAAGTACGACGATCGAAGAATATTTGTTTAACCGAACTTCAATTTCTATCACTTTTTTTTATATATATTAGAATACAAAAGATTAATTATTTATTTTTTGAACCTTTAGAAAACTAAATGCAATATATATGATTAAAACAATTATATAATATAATAACTTTAATTGAAGACAGGGGTCTAATAGTTAAATTTGAAAATTTAGACGTCTGTATACAAAAAAGCTAAAGCATCAATCAAGAAAAATAACGTTATTAGATAAAATGGAGTTGGGGTAAAAGCATATATGAATATACTTGTGCGTTCTCGGATGGGACTGCAGAAAATATATTGTAATCGACTCATCGCGATATGCGGAACGCAATATTACGTACGGAAACAAATAGGATATTTTTCTAACGTACTTTCTCACCTCCCGTAACCCAATCTCCTCGCAATTTCAAACGAAGCCTAAAGTTAAAAGGGTTGTTGCAAAACGGCATATAGCTTAGGGGTCTATACAATTTTACCTATAATTAAAATATTATATAGACATTATTTGGAGCTTTATATTATTTTTTATTTCTTAACTAAAAACTTATGAGATTTTAAATATTATCCATTGATCAAAGTCTTTGATTAGGTAAAAGTTTGATTAAGTTATATATGTGTTGAGAACAGTTCTTGCCACGTAGAGTTAAAAAAAGCTTAATTATTTGTACAATGTAAAGTTAACAAATTAATGCATGTATTAATTAAGATATTGGGATTAATTATTGTTGGTGTCCACCAAACTTTAGGCATGGGGATATCAAATGGGTCCATTTGACTCAAAATCCCACCTGGTATGTTGGATAAATCTATATATTATATTCATTTGAAGAAGATACTAAAAGATAATAATAAAAGAAATTAAGCCGAAAAAAAAGAGAAAATACTATCTGTTTCGTTCATTTTTTTCAGAAAATAAACTTAGCTAGAATTATCCGTTTATTACTTGCGCTAGTGATGGTTGTTAAATTAATAATTTTATGTCATTAAAATAGATTATTAATGCACATAACATGGTGAATAATGGGCTTGGAATGCCAATTATATGCACTGAAATTGGCAATGATCCTGTGTTTTTTTTTTTAACAGAAAAATTTTCTATTCTTGTCGAGTAATAGTTCTGCATACGTAGTGAACGAATCAATTAAACACGGATTAAATTTTTCAGCTCGATATTTTAACAAATTAGCTCGTATCTGCTCGTTTAATAAACGAACGAGCACGGACTGAGTTCGAGCTTGCTGGTGTTCGACTCGCTGACAACCCTAATTTATTTGCAACTATGTTTGCCCCAGCAGAACAGCAGAAAGGTTGACAAAACCAGAGACAAGTTATTAAATCCTACTTGCAGTAAAAACAAAGGAAAAAAAAAAAGAAATGGAAAAAAATAATAATAAAAGAAAAAGTTTCTTAGCTTGGCAACAACCTAGCATATACATAAGTGTCTCGCTTTATAGGAACAAAAACTGCTTCAACACTCACCATCCCATGTGTTACCATTATTAACCACTCACTCCATTTCATTACCAACAATTTCGACCCCATGCCACGTCTCTTCCATGTTAAAAAAATAATAATAATAATAAAAGAAAAAATTATCAACCTATATATATATATATATATATATATATATATCTGCGTAGTAGTGCTGCGTTTGACGATACGTATGTAGGCGATCTCTTCAGTAACAAGGTATCAATCAGAATCAGATATGAACTGCTAGTTTACGTGATACTTATAACTACATATTATCGAATAATTTCGAGTTCGGAGGCAGGGAAAAGCTAGCTATGAACATATATTTTCTCTAATAGTTTGAATTTTATTTTGTTTAACAATGTTAGAGGAGTAAAATGCGTAGAAATTATATATACCTGAACAATATCATTAAATAATGGGCGATGGTATATAAAGATATATACGAGCAAGGGTACGTAGTATAATAACTTGAAGTCAAAATAATGTGAAAAAGTTGCACTTGGATTTAGTTTTTTTTTTTTTAATGCAAGATAACCCATATATATATATATATATATATATATATGGTCGAAAGAGCAGGCTAATTTATTAAAAGCAAAAAACCGATTACACTTTGCGCAAAAAGACTCTACCTGCAGAGTCTTCAAAAAGTGTCCTAACGAAGTCTATAGGAAGGTCACTGGTAGGATAAAAAACCAGTTTACTTCTTGAATTAAGCGCATAACTTGTTAAATAATCAGCGGTCCTATTGGCTTCATAATATATTTTAACAAAAATACACTGCATAGGGAT
This sequence comes from Ananas comosus, assembly GCF_001540865.1. Lineage (NCBI taxonomy): Eukaryota > Viridiplantae > Streptophyta > Magnoliopsida > Poales > Bromeliaceae > Ananas > Ananas comosus. The sequence goes on from NC_033628.1 coordinate 11,915,388, forward strand.
TCATTAATATTTATGTCTCCCACATGATCCCATAATTGGAGAAATAGCATAGGGATTCATTAGTATTTATTTATATATATAGCAGCGCTAAGAACAGAAACGTACACTACAAGTGTCCTATTATTATTATTATTTTTGTTTTTGTCTTCTTCATGTGATTAAGGAGAGCATGCACCAATAGTTAGTATGTATTTATATAATTCTTTAAAGTTAAATTATAAATTCAAAATATAAAACATTGTTCTCTAATAATAATTTCGATTTTTAGAGACAAATTATCCTTTTATTCGATAGCTGAACAGAAAGATATGAATTCACGAATTCCATCAAAAAAAATTGGTGGATGCCTCACAAAAATAGGTCCCTCAATTCGTACCAAAATACTAGAATTAATCCTATGTGACATACATGTTATAACAATATAAATAATTTAATATTTGGTCACAATATTTCTCAGTGTTTATCTATGTTTTTGCACAGCAAATTTTTTTTCCAAATCAAATTACTTATGTTAAATAATTTTTTTTATATATTTTTTTGTTTAGAATATCTTTTCGCATCGATTTTGATGTTATATACTCCAACAAACGTCACCTTGCACCTTTTCAAAATTAATTTTTTTCTAGGCAAAGTGCATGCCACGATCAAAATGATGATTATTTTATGCCCCAAAAATGAGAGCCACACGTGCGCTGTATCTTGAGCTTTGGACATGCTAAAAAAGTTGAGCCAAACCCTAGAAAATCTACATATATAGGTGAAAATATGTGGAGACCCCCACCTATATATAGTCTCTAGGTCCCTCTCAACTTTTATTTTTCAAATTGAGACCTCTTTTAGTATCTAATTTTATAGTATTAAATGATTTTAGTCCAAGAAAATTTAAAATTTTACCAAATTTATCAAAAATATAAAAGTTGAGGGGGGCCTATTTTCATGCACTTTACTTCTAACTCGAGCCCTAGACATGCTCATGTGCTGTAGAATAAACCTGTCCTTTATTTTGTCTTTTTTTTTTTTGCCGTTTCCTAGTCAAAACATTATGTATGGTTAACTAATTTTGGCTCCAGACACTAAATGTTTGTTCCATCGAAACTGAATTTTGAGTTGAAATAAAGTTCCATGAATACTATTTTTTTTCTGCTATTTATTTCATAGTTGTGAAAGTGAAATTTCGTTAGTTCTACTGTTTGTTTGGTAGAAAGTATATGATGTAAAATTATTAAAAAATTTTAAAAATAAAAATGATATAATTATATTTTTTATATAATTAAAATTTAATTTTAAATAATTAAATTATTTTTTATACATAAATTATAGTAATACAATAATAAAATTATAAAGTAAAATATTATTAATACTTAATTAATCAATTTCTATTATTTTTTAATTGTACAAAGTGCAAACTAAATAAAAAATATTAAATAATTTTAGTTGTAAATGAAAGTGTTTTTTTACAAGAAAACGACTTTTTTTCTCTCCATTTCAACCCACTTTTATCCAAACAAACATGCCAAACTTAGGTGAACTCTCCAGTTTCAAGGTCTTGGTAAGTTAATGCTGACGTGGCATATCAAAAGTTATGGTCTTTTTAATGCATTAGACACGTCAGAACATGCAGTTTAGGTATATATATATCTTATATTTTACTTGACTAAAATTTACTATTTTATTAGTAGCCTTATCAATGTTTTTAAAACTAAAAATTTTATAAAAAATTGGTGAATTATAGAATGAGAAAGATTTACACCTATATTTACCGTACAGATAGTATTTTTCTATTATTATGAATGCATTCTAATTATGTTGAACTCACGTAACCTGTAATATATATCATGATTTGAAAATGACCTGAAGGCTTCTTCTGCTCTACTTAAGCTTTGAGAGAAGGTTTTTTTATTTTTATTTTTATTTTATTTTATTTTTTTTTGGCTCTCTATGTACTGAGATATATCTAATATTAATAGATAAAATAGAGTTTTAATGCGAACCCTCTTGTCTTGTAGTTCGGAAGTCAGATCCTGCCGCTCTAGTTTGTCGATGCTTTGTAGCTCCAGCTGTAACATCTTCTTGAACTTAGCAATGCTATGGAAGGACGACTTACACCAACTCATTGCGATATACAGAACGCGATATTATATATGAAAATAAATATTGTACTTTTTTATCATGTTTTTTCACCACAGGTATAGTAATACAATATTTTTGCAATATATCCTAAAACAAAGCCTGCTTATGGTAAACATTGCCGTTCACAATGTCTATTTGCTGCTGCTTATTTAAAGTAATAAAGCCTGCTTATGGTAAACATTGCCGTTCACAATATTTTCGCAATATATCCTAAAACAAAGCCTGCTTATTTAATTATTAAAGTAATAAATAATAATTTAAATATATTAATTAGATTAATTAATAATTTACTGCCATTAAAATTAAATTTAGATTTTAATTAATCTTGTTCTCATCAAGGAACAAGCTTGTTCCAGAAAATGGGTGGAACAGCAGTTTTAGCCTTATACCAGTTAGTTCCAGATTTTCGAAAACTACTATTTCCGGAAACCAAAACATTGCGTTTGGGAACAAAGGGGGGAACAAAGGCTTATTCCCCCCCTTGTTCCCGAACCAAACACTACCTTAGAGTTGTGAAACTATTTCTTGAGACACGACACAACAACACGATACGACACTACACTACACGATTGCTGATGGCATGGAATCTTGAGACCTAAGATAAGCATGGCTTGTTTCTTTTATTGCTTTTCCCTAGCAATTCGATTTTCAAAGAGGTTATCATTCTGCTTGGGTCTACCAAACGAAAAATTCTAGAATGCAACGGGTATATCCGTGACGTGGCATAACAAACTAATCAAATATCTCCTTTTAGAAATATATATCCCATCATGATTGTAAAAAAATATTTTTATTGTACTTTTGTTTGAAAAGAAGGAATATGATTGGCTTATTATTGATGACATGGTGCAAGTGTGATAGTGTAGAATTTCTCCAACTACCAAACAATGCGTGTCATGTTACAACGCAACACCGATATTTAGCAGTGTGACACCTACCACACTTAGCAGCTTGATAATTAATATCAATAAAAATTTAAAATTTAAAATTTAAAATTTAATTGCTTTACATTTTTAGCTCAGATTCATTTACAAATTAAAAATAAATGAAAAGAATAGCTTCCCACCTTTCACTTAAAAAAAAAAAAGGGTACAACCCAGTGACCCATTAACCTTTTATGTATTTTTTTCAACAATAACCAGTAAATTCAGCGCTTTCATTAAGAAAAAACAAAAAAAAAGGAAAAGACAAAAAAAAAAGGACACTGATTTAGATCGTGAAATGAGTGCATGAAAATTCCTAGCTAGACTTTTTGAGTTGTGCTGCACGTGAAGCGTTCCCACAATTTTCCCTTCTCCGCAGGAGCGCGAAAAGCTGAAATGAGCGGCCAAAGGAGCAGCCGTTAACAGTCCGTTCAAATTACTGACCGTTTGTAATACAAGTGAGAAGATATCTGAGATTCCAAATTCGAATCCTAATTTATTCATATTTTTAACTAAGTTTATTTTTTTAAAAAAATAAACAAAGCGAATAGCATGTTACCTTTCTGTCACAAAAAATTAAAAAAAAAACAGTTCTTTTTTTTTTTTTGAGAAAATATGTAGCAAGCTACCTGCTTCATTCATTAGGTCAAATGAACTGAGCATACAAGTTGGGGGCAGCTTGGGCCTCCGAGAGAGCGGCAAAAGGTTGAAAAAAGGAGTAAGAAAGAAGAAAAAAGAAAGAAAAGTGGAACAGAAAGGGAAGGTACATAGGGCATCAGAGTATAGTGGTCCAAGTGTTGATCAGTAATTTGAGCCGTTGAAGGGACCAGGAGACCGTGGGCGACTTTCCATTGAAAATAGAATTGTTTCTATCCGTCCAGATTACCCACCAAGTTGCAGCTAGAATGATCAAGCGTTGGTTTCTCGTCGTGGCGACAGGTAGTTTAGTACTTTCGGCCCAGAGACCTAAAGCGTCATCAGTACTGCTGACGTTCGCATCCAATCCTCCCGACGTTCGCATCCAATCCTCCCGTACTAAGAAGAAGATATCTGACGTAAACGCAGTTGCTGAAAAGGTGGTCGCAGCTTTCCGTTAGGACTGCGCAGAAAGTACAGTTCTGGTCTACGTGCATGCCGCGGGTGAGCAGTTTGTCGGCGGTGGAAAGTCTTTTTCTGAGAAGCAGCCAAATAAAGATCTTAATTTTGACGGAAATTTTCAGCTTCCAGATGTGCTTATCCGTCGGGACACGGACTCCTGCGTCCGTGATGAACTGGTAAAGGGATTTAACTGTGAATAGTTGGTTGGAGGTCCAACGCCATTTGACCGAGTCCGGCCTGTCACTCAGGCAGAGGCCTTGGAGCAAGCCTTTGAGCGAAAATTTAACATAATGTTTTGGAGCAAGCCTTTGAGCGAAAATTAAAAACAAAACAGTGCTGGAAACGAAATCCCTAACCTGCAAATGTTTTGAAGCATGTTTGGCTGCATGGATATGTTGTTCAAAATATCGCTTGTACCTTCAAGAAGCATGCAGTAATTGTTCCATGTAGAATATGAAAAAACAAAGGTCTACAACTATGCAATTTAACATAACAAACTCTAAACCAAATTATTCTCGGAATATGATAAATCATCTCATAACCATATTCTTCTCGTACTGCACAATATATCACCGAATTTGTTCCACAATTTGAAACTAGCTCACAATGTTACAACTCACGACGCACGCATAGAAGTAGCACGAAAATGAGAAGATGGTTATAAGAAATGAACATGAGACAACAAATTTAGTAGTAACCAAACTAGATTGCACCCGAGAAAGGGCATATTACATAAAAGTGTCCCTCCTCTATCTGACTCATAGTAACAGCAAGATGACAGGAAAAAGGTTATTTAAAAAACAAAAATCTAAAACTTCCAGGAATGATAGTTCGGCTAATTTACTGCTTCTGTGCTGTAGTGTATATGACCAACAACAATTTCAGAAAGGAACACCGGCACAGAACCTTTTAACCATTAATTTCTGAGCTAATAACCAGCAAATATCAGTTTACCTTTAAATGCTGTAAAAGCTGTCAACATTATCAAAGGATAAAATAGGTATCAAATAGACTGCAAATAAATTCAAAATTCAAAANGATAAAAAAAAAAAAAAAAAAAAAAAAAAAAAAAAAACGCCCCACGACTTGCAGTTTGCAGTTCTTTCAGATTGATATCTAAATGCCTTTCTGCCATGTAAATTGTGATCACACACAAATGAGGGAACATCACACAGATCAGCAAGAATATATTTCGCACTAAACATATAAATCCAACATAATCATCCTTAACTCAGAGGTAAAATTTCCAATCAAAGCGCATGTACCAAATGTAAAGCAGGTTCATCCACCTGCGTGAGCCCACTTAATCTGAAAGAACAAATGAATAGACGAATAAAGGTAATTAAAAAATAAAACTAAGAGAAAAGGAGAGCCCACTCATGTGCGGGTTCTGTAGACAAGTTCAAACCTTTGCTCCAATGCAGTGGCCTTGTAGGTCTAATGAAGAAGATTGATGGGATGTGCCTTGTTTCTGAGATAATTTTGTACCGTCATGTCCACGAGCAGTCCCACCAGGACAAAAGCCACCTACCACCTAATAGCGAAAAATTCTAGAATGCAACGGGTATATTGGTGACGTGGCGTAACAAACCAATCAAATGTCTCCTTTTAGGAGTATATGTCCCATCATGATTATAAAAAAATATTTTTATTGTACTTTTGTTTGAAAAGAAGAAATATGATTGGCTTGTTATTGATGATATGGTGCAAGTGTGACAGTGTAGAATTCCTCCCTAATAGCTTCCATTTCACCAAAAAGACCGACACCACACCTCATGGTAATCCAAGGAATTAGTTTAGGACGAGAACAAGAATTAGTACAGCTGCAGTAGAACCTGTAATTGCAGTTTCGCAATATCAGCATCGGATTCTCACTGCCATCCAGCTATGACAGGCTTTAGTGACAGTCTTCTAGAATAGCTTCTCTATTAGGACAGCAGAAGCCAGATGCTGTTTTGCAAATTAAAATATAAAACTTCTAGCTACGCAGAAGGCAGAAACGACAATCTAGGCACCCCAAAGCGTATGCACCGACTTAAAGTTTTCAATTCAAGTTAAACAGGAGGATAGTGGGAATGTATCATGAAAAAGCTGTCAGGGCATCTTTGGAATAGCTCCGCTCAAAAAGTCTTTTTGCAGCTCCGGCTAGGCCAAAGAAATTGGGACACCAAAATCATCCTCGAGCAGCATTTGCAGGTTGTGGCCGCAGAAACTTCAGTTAAGACATCCTTCGAGCAAATTCCTACATTGCTGTTTTACACCAAAGTTCACTAGTTAAGCAATAAATGGAAGTGCACGAGCTAGCTATCATTTTTCCCAACAGTATGACTCAACAATTACACACGTAAATGCAGTTTGTCACAGAATTGTCAAACAGCAGCATGTTAGCCTCCTGCAAATCTGACAAGTCGGACATCGATATACAGATGTAACAAAAGTTGTTTCTTTCCGCTAAGATCAGAGGTACAAGATGAGGTTGCATCTACTCATTGCATAAAGTCGTCCGGAAAATAAGAATGACCATTGATGTGACATTCAATTAATAAGAGACATGACGTACACATTCAATTTTTAACATAAAAATGCTCCAAATTATACGACAATTAGGAATATAAACATTGGCAGCATGTAGTTGCGGTGCCATAGAATGAAAGTAAATGTTCAGCGTCTAGTGAAAACAATCTTCTATTTGGAGCTGCATACTTCTGAATTTGTTTCAACTTAGTAAACACAAGTAAACATCAGCCTGCTGCAGCTACTATCTAGTTTGCATGCCTCCAGAAAGACTAAAAATTTATCATGGATGTTGTTGTTTAGTTTTGCCTCTTCCACTCATATGTCAAGAAAAAAAAGGTATCCCAAGTTTTGCATCTAACTACTAGCTGGGAACAGAAGATAATCCTCTTTTTTTTTTTTCTCAGTCAAAATTAGAAAGGAAATTAATGCAGTAATATACTTTACTAAGTATTTGCTTGGACAGGCAGAAATAAACACTTAAAAAAAAATTCAACATCCCTCAAATCCATATAATGGAAATGAAAAATCATTTGCATATAAAAAGGATAAAAAATTATTTGCGTATGAAAAGAAATTACGAAGTCCTTAAGATTCACAAAATAATAAAAAAAAATTAGTGTCCAATGACTACTATATTACTCACCATCTAAGAAAGAGGCTAACTGTATTGCTGGGAGTAGACAGCTTTATCTATGTTCTAGATGAAGAAGAAGATTATTCATACAGCATAGAGTCAATGTAAAGAAAATGTCATAAACTACCTGAACATTAAAAAAATTTCATAAACAACCTGATAAATATGATTTTAATTTTGACAAAATATCACCATTTGACGGTTACAAGCAACTAAATATAGAATGTTCAGGTTATTTTACGTTGTTTCCAAGTTCAGGGGCCGATCTCAAATTAGGCTAAATTCAGAGACTGGGTCTGGAACTTTTTCACTGTAAAGAATGGATCCTTCATATAACTCAAGAATATTGTTCCCAAATTATTTAGCAACAAAATTTATTCAAATAGAGGTACATTGTAAGAAATTAGATGGAGGTTTGCTGGTAAGGAATCAGGCTGCACGGATGAGATGATCTCAATCATTGTCTTTTTCAACTTCATTTGGTTAATTGGAACTCCTTCCCTGTTGTTAGAACGATCTTCAACTCCATAAATCATGATAAGGTAAAAAATGGCAGGCATCGATTTGTTCGTTCTCATTAGTCGATATTTGAAGGTCATTGTAAGTTGCCACCCGATGAAGCAAATCATACATCATCAGATGCATAATGCTAAATTCCTAGGTTAGACACATCGTACTCGTAAGGACAGAGGAATCATATATCATTAGTTGATATTTGAAGGTCATTGTAAGTTGCTGTGCCAGAAAACAAATCACATATCATCAGACACATAATGCTACATGCCTAGCTTATTAGATGCATCGTATTCAAAAGAGACAGAGGAATTATGCCTGAAGGGACCAAAAGAGTTCTCAAAATCATCTCATCTACCCAATAACATGCAAAGCACTTGGAAGACCACAATGCTACCAGAAACTGCCAGATCCATCTAAATCATGTTTTAGAACTCTGTATTAATTCTCAAAGTTTAAAGCCCATATATCTAATCATGTCCCGACAAGAGATTTTGCATTGCGGATAACATACGGACAAATCCATAAATAATTAGATATCTCAAACAGACATGAAAAGTCGATGTTGCGATCCAAATTTAATCAACTAAGGGAAGGAACCGCCTGCGACAAAAGAGGCTAAGTTCACAATCAGATTCAGCTACAACAAATCCGAGAATCACCAATGCTCACCAAACTCCCAAAGTGAATCAGGTTTTTACTCTGCATTAACTCCACTTCCTTGCTTCTAAATTAGGCGTTCAGTATACCTTAATTACTAAATAACAAGAACTTTAATAAAATTATGAGATATAAAACAAATTTGAAAGGGGGAACGATAGAAACTCCTCAATCAAAGGAAGAATCTCCAAAAACCTCAATGAATGAAGGCGATCGGAGCCAGGTTTTAACCCCACTCGCGATGCAATAATCCTCCGCTCCGAGAGCGAAGAAGAGCGTTAGCGCTTGGGATCGAGGGATTCGATCGGAGAGAGAGAGGACGTCGCCGGAGAATTTTAGGGCTTTCAGGAGGGAGAGAGCGTCGTCGGAGGAAGAAGACGACGAGCGGGGGAGGTGGGCCAAAAGAACGGTTTCCATTATTTTATGGGCCGTAATTACTAATGGGCCTTTCATGGATGGGTCGGCCTAACGATTATGGGCTCGGCTTGGGCTCTTGTTTAAGCCGAAGCAAACTCAAGTCGATGAGTTCTCCGAATGCAACTGCTTTGATGCTTCGGTGCGCGTTCGACAACTTTGGGTTTACGAGCTTGCAACTTCGGCTTGCGATTCAATCTCACAAGTTCCGCACATTCCAAATAACATGGTTGTCGAGTTCCGCCCAACTTCTAGTTCACGCACTCCACTTCACCCGTAACGACCACGGACCACCCCCTTGGACATGTTTAGGAGAATACTAGATCTCAATTACTCAAACTTCACCGATTTTTTCGGTTGCGTCAGCTTAGACCTGGATATGAAGCCGTTCTACTCCGACGTCAGAAGTTTGCTAACTTAACGGTTACGTTATCCAGCGCGCTCTCCCGGCAATCCCAAACGTAGTTTGAATAGCAGGCTCAGTACCGAGTCACACCCGAGTCAGACCCGGGCAGAGTGCACAATTCCCGGGGCTCGCGGGAAAAGGAGTTAGTACCCCAACTCAGGCGTGAGCCGAAAAGGACAGGCGCATAAAACCCTTTTTGTCTCCCACACAAACACACATGACACAACGCCCAACTCGGTTCGTTCTTTAACCTCGCTAGCTTTAAGAGGAGAAAAAGTAAATAAATAAATAAAATGTCCCATCCCAGTTCAAATGCTCTTATATTCTAATCGTAATTAAGGCTTCTTATTCCTTCTTTTTATCCTCGATTTTTGAGGGGTTATTCCCCGTCCCTCTCATCAAAAATCTCAAACTGTCGCTTTTCCTGTTGTTGTTAGCTTTTGTCACTTCGAAACCCCAAAGTGGCCCAAAATCATAATAGTTTAGAGCTTAATTAATGAATATAATATAAAGAAAAGAAAAGTGTTATCAGGACATTCAAAAGGATGAATAAATTTTATATTTATTTATTTTAAAATTTTTTAAAAAAATTTAGACTTCTAGTATGAATAAAAAAAGAAAAAAAGATCAGACAAGGTTTGAGATTGAACAAATGCTAATCCTGCTTGGCTTGAACTAAAGTTACGCATTTAGCATAATAATAAAAAAATAATTATTTTATAAGTAAAAAATGCTTTAATGATTCAAAGATTAAAAGTTTAAGATCTGCATAAGGAAATGCATGAGACTATGTTATTGGTGTATAAACTGTATTTTTTTTTTTTTGAGAAAAAGGTAGGACGCTATCTGCTTCATTCATTGATTCAATAAATTAAGCTACAAGTGTGGAGCAACTAGCCCCCGAAAAGGGCGGTGAAAAAAAAAAAAAATAAAAGTCCTTCACGATTAGCTAGAAGGCTCGAGAAGAAGATCCCACTCCTTGACGAGCGACTTGAGTCTGTGGGCTGCCAACACTGGGTTGGGGAGGATATTTCGAAATATACAGTCGTTTCTGACCTTTCAAGTGATCCACCAACATCCCACTAGATCGGAAAGTCTGGTTCGCTTCATTTGATGATCCTTTCTTTTCGCTTCATTGGGTTGTGTATAAACTGCATTGCTTGAATATAAATATGCTTTACTTGTATTATGCTCTTGAATTAAAAGATTTACAAAATCTCTTTGAGTTTTTAGTTAAACAAAAATGATTAGACAAATGAGTAAATTTAGGCATCGAAAAGTCTGAAATTTTAGATTAATTTACGCATATATTATAGACGTACACGTAGCACTGCTCTAAAAAGAATAAAGAGTGGGTGGCGAGTAAAAGAGAAGCACTTTTGTCCCATTTCAAGATTTGTTTAAAGTTTCAGTGACTACTTAATTAATTATATTACTCTTTCAATCTTATCCTTCTAATTTTATATCCCTTCCTTTGGAGAACAAAAAAGAAACCATGCTACCAACTAGAACTAAGACATATATGCATGTAGAATAAAATATGGACAAGAAAACAAAATTTAAGTGATCTGCTTAGTTGACAAGCAAAAGCAAATGAACAATACACATCAAAGTTAGTTCCAGCATCAAATCCTTGTCTATGTATGTGACTCTTTGTTGGCCTACCAACTAAATTTGCTAAGTTATAATCAAATATGATGGCACCTTGTTCTAAAAGATTTGTGTGTGTGCAATGTGAGGTGTGGTTAATTTCCTTTTGTTTCGCTTTCTCGCATATCACAAATGGAGCATCAATGACTAATCGTACGATTAATCGTAGTTAAATATGGATAATTTATTCAAACTGGATTCACATCTAATTGCATTATCATTCTTGATTAGGGCAAAAGTTATTAATACTCATAGCCCTCATGTGGAGCATATGATAATCCTCGAAACCAAATAGCAACTCTCTATTGTTTAGTGGTTAATTAGTGTCTAATAAATGTGAACTCATATACCAAATGATTTTAAGTAACATTCTCTTCTCATATTAAACTATTTCAACATGTAACTACAGCTCACATGTGTACACCAATGATTAATTAGAAGAAAAAAAACATATGTTTATTATTATTATTATTATTTTTATAGAGAGTTGGTTAGGTTTCGAAGGGGAATATTAAAACCGTTTACTTGTTAGAACACAGAAAAAAAAAAAAGAAAAAAAAGAATGACTTCAAAGTAATCCAAACTATGACATTATACTACCCCACATGCTATTTCCATGGGACCTTTTTTTTGGTGTCTATATATGTTGTGTTTGTGTCTTATTTTTTTATTGGATTTTTCACTTAATATATAGAATTTGGATGATTGAAATTTGTTGGGTAGCATTTTTGTTGATTGATGTCACATGCTAACTCCCAATAGACGACATTAAAACGATATTACTTCACAATTTGTAATGCTTTATCCAGCGTGAGAGAGTACCATGGTGAATTATAGAAAGGTTCAATTAATGAACTTTATAGTTTTCATCTTATCGAGAGGAAATTTTCATAGTTTAAGATGATGATAACATTTTGTAGTTTTAAGGAAACACAGCGATAATGATATTATCGGAATTACTATTGACAAAGAGATTTATTGTATCTACTCCTTGTTCATTAACGGAATTTAATCGAAAATTGAAATGTTAATATTAGTATTTTATAAGAAATGATGCAAAGCAACGTTACTGGTTTTGTACATACTAGCAGTAACGACATTAATGGAGCTTGAGGACAATATCTAGTTATTAAATGAGAGAGATATGATTCATTTCATAAAATCTCCACAGGGTTAGTTTCGTCCAAATATTGTAGTAGTGAATGCGATGTATCCCAAGTTATTCGACAATTAAATTCGAGTTTAAATGCAAAAAATGTAGGATACCCCAACAAGCTATAAATATTTGGTAATCATAAGTTATGTTTAGCTTTAATTAGATTGTACTTAGACAAAACTCCAATCAAACATAGTGTAGTCTCTTAACCCATGAGATCGCGGGTCGCACGAACTCAACTTAGTTTTGTCAAATTTGAGCAGCAAACTAAACATGCCGCTGTCCCATTTTTTTAAACTGATAGATTCAATGTGTGAGTTACACACATCCAAACATGTCTCGTTCATGTTTCGATCATTTTGTTTTCGCTGTTTCTATCTATTATATATTGTCAATAAACATCAGTTATCACATCTAAGAATCAAGGTAACAAATGCAGTATCTATCAAATTAGAAAAATTTTTTTAAATGAAAGAAAAGGCCAAATCATTGTATTCCCTAATTGCCTCAATTCCCCCAATTTGATGGGCCCAATTTTCATGCCCAAAAATATGCCTTTTTCCATATAAAAAAGCAAAAAGATTAAAAAAAAGTACTATTAATTAATTTTTCTGTTAGAGTCAATAATTTTATTAACAATAAAATGAAAAGAATAAATAAATTTATAGAAATTTTAACTTAATTAATTAAGATAAATTTAGAAAATATTGATTTAGAAAATAATGTCAAGGACACAGTCATCTCTAATAAATATAGCATATAAGATATATCTGAAATTGATTATATTGTAGGCTTTGTAGCACGTAAGATAATAAAGAGTCAAATAAATGCAATATTATAACTTCCTTTTGAAGGATATTTATTGTGAAAAAAAGTATTTTTCTATTTTTATTAAAAAATAGTGCTATTTACCAACCTACTAAGATTTCGTTTGAGATTGCGTTACGTGCGGTGAGAAACGATGATGAAAAAATATCATATTTGTTTCCATAAGTAATATTGCGTTTTGCATATTGCGGTTAGTTGGTTAAGATATATTTTTTCCGGTCCCATCGGAGAACACAGAAGTATATTCCTATATATTTTTTCTTAACTCCATTCTATCTAATAGTATTTGACAAACCTCGATACCAAACTAAGCCCAAGGTATCGTTTGGGATTGCGGAGAAATTGTTTTACGTGCAGTGAAAAACGACAATGGTAAAATACCTTATTTGTTTCCGTACGTAATATTGCGTTCTGCATATTGTCGTTAGTCCGTTACAATATATTTTCTGCGTTTTCATCGGAAAACACAGAAGTATATTCCTATATTCTTTTTCTCAACTCCATTCCTATCAATACCAAACTAAGCCTAATTTAGTTTAAATCTTACGCTCCCAATCCCCATCCAGGCCAACATTTTTTTAAAAAAAATCTTATCAATTTTTTAATATTAAAAATTTTGAAAACAGAACTTTAAATTTTTATATGAGTGAATGTATTATGGACATGATGCTCATACGGTGCAATTTTTTTTCGTTATTTGATAATATTGATATCCAAATGATCGTCATTCTTTTTGTATGAAATGAGGCAGTGTATACTTTTTGAAAGTTGAGGGTTCCCATACATTTTATTTTAATATATTTTTTTTATCAAAAAAAAGAGTTTGGAATTTAAAATCCGTTAAGGCAAGGGGTGTACTCGGTTTGATTTAGTTCGATTTTCCGAAAATTTTCAAATCAAATTCACAACCGGACCAAGCTGATTTAGTTCAGCTTTGTTACTAGTCGATTTTCAGTTCTGTTCGGTTAAAAACCAAAAAAACAAAATTAAAATTGAACCAAAATTAAATCAAATTATTTTCAAAAATAGATTAAATAAAAAAACCTGTGAGCACTCGTAAACACCACCACCGAACCACTCTGCTTTGTAATTTGCGACTGTACTTTCCCTCCCGCGACCCACACTCCACCCCACGCTGTAAAAGCCCTCTTCAATCAACACTTGAGTGAATTGAATTCATTGAAAATAATAAATAAATAAATAAATACTATAAAAATAAATTAAATTTATATATATTATTATATGAAGAGCTACTATATTATCAGAATTATATAAAATTTGATGCTTCCGACATTTTAAATAGTATTTTTAGGATTAAGTCGGCCCCACAGGATAATAGAATTGAATCAAAAATTAAGAATGATGAAAAAAGTTGAACGAAAGGTCAAAAAGTCAAAAGCAACGAATTTTTTATACTTCTGATAGTATAGTAACGCTACTCTATTATTATTATTATTATTATTATTATTATTGTTATCGTTGTTGTTGTTGTTGTTATTAGTATTAAATTATATTTAATATTTTTATGATGGTACTGGGGCCCAAATTCCAAGACCAACACCGATGCATCACCTCCTGGGCTGCGATAAAACACCGCCGAAAGGAAGGAATGGAGGAAGGTCCACCACCAACACGCACATACAAAAGTTACGAAGCCCCTGCTGCCGCATCCTCCTCTTGTGTTGAATTATATTGGATTGGATTAGAGCGTGGGGGGATTGGGGAAAGGAAAGGAGAAGTCGGCGACGAGTAGGAAATCCGGCGCCGACTTCAATGGCGACGGGCTGGGTTCGAGCCCTGCGCTGCAAATCCAATGCCGTCGACGACGTCGCGTCGCCGCCGATTTCTCTAAAGAAGCCCCTCCTCCTCCCCATCTCCTGCGCCGACTCCTCGCTTTTACCGAAATACCCCTCCTCTTTTCCCAAAATACCCTCCGCTGCGAAACGTCGGCGCCGTGCTAGGGCTAGTAGTAGTAGTAGTAGCAGTAGGAGCAAGGCGAAGCCCTCGGCGTTCCCCGCCTCGCCCATGGCGGCGGCGGCGGCGGCGGCGGAGGGGGGGGCGTTCCCGACGCTGGCGGAGGTGCCGGAGGGGCACTCGTCGCGGCGGGTGGTGGAGATCATCTTCGTGTCGAGCTGGGGCGCGGCGCCGTTCCCGGGCGAGATCGAGATGCTCTTCCGCGTCCACAACCCGGCGCGCACCGCGGCGCGGTTCGAGGAGTACCGCGACGCCGTGCGCGCCCGCGCCGCGCGCTCCGGGGAGCCCCGCTGCGCCGCGGACGGGAACGAGGTGATGCGCTTCCACTGCGGCGGCGGCGGCGGCGTGGCGGCCGAGGGGATCTGGACCGAGTCGGATCCCGAGTCGGAGGGCGACTCGGTCTCGCTCGGCAAGGGCGAGCTCGTCGTCTTCGATCGCCGCGCCGTTCTCCCCTGCTTCCTAATCATCTACAAAATTAACACTTCTAATTAAAATTTTTGGCCATTTTCTAACTCGTTTCTGTGACTAGATCCTAATTTTAGTGTTGTGTTGTGTGGTGTGTGGTGTGTGGTGTTTGTGCAGTGGACCCAAAATAGAATTTTTTGGGTTGGTAGGCTAAAATGTGATGTAAAAGATGCTCTTTTTTTCTTTAATTTTATGGGTATAGAAACTTTTTTATGTTATTTTTTTGTGTTTCAGAAAAAAAATTATAGCTTTGTGTGGTGCATGCTTTGCTTTTGTGGTGCGACGCTGGTACAAATCTACATCCTCAGAGATTTGTCCGAGTGTGGTGTGGTGTGGTGTGGTGTGGCTTTTGTTAAAAGCAATTTTGACCTTTTGTGGCCATGGCAAAAGAGATTTTGGCCTTTGTGGGGTGTGAGTATAAATTCCCCAGAAACTTGATGGTAACGTTTGTAAGATCCAGCCCACTACATCTTTCCACACTTTTCTTTTCTTGTTTTTTTATTTTTTTATTTTTATTTTTTACCTTTTTCTTTTTTGGTTTAATTTGCTTTTCCTCCAAGTAGATTTACAATGTATCACAGAAGCGCTTCTCTGCTGCAATGCTGCTGCTGCTGCTGCTGCTGCTGCTAGACTTGTAGTTCTTGTTTAGTTGCAGAAGCCGAGCCAAACAGCGCTACAATGATCGCTCAATCAACTTGGAATCCGTCGACCGCAAACCTATTTTTGTGCTGATATTGTATTAACACCCACGAACGAAATCGCTCCGATTGTTAGCTAGTATTTGAAGATATATATTTTGATACGGGACAGTTCCGCAAGAGAAGCTATAATAAGATTATTGATGGAATTTTGCTTCTCTATTTTTTCAAAAATTTTTGGACAGTGAGACAACTGTACTACCTTGTCCCGTTCATTCATGTTTTCACTGTGTCGCTCAACAATTAATCATACTTTGATTAGTTTGCTTTTGTTTTTTTTGTTTTTTTTGTTTTCCTGAGAAAGAGAAAGATAGCACGATTATCTATTTCATTCATTTAGCATATAAATTTATCTACATGGGTTAAAAACATGGCCACGAAAAAAATATGAGGCAACGAAAAGCTAAAAAAAAAAGGAAAAAAAAGAGACAAAGACAAAACCAAAAAATCAAAGAAAAATAGATAAATTTCACTCCTCGCTCAAACCAAGTTATTAAGAGCTGTAAAACTCCGTTCATTTTCTATCCACGTCTCAAATTCATCTAACAGACATTGGGAGGTCAAAAAATTAGTTTCTAAAAATTACGTTATTTCTTTCTTGCCAGATCATCTACCAAGATATTGTAACTCTCGTTAGATTCTTTGATGTTGTCCCTTGGAGGCTGTTCTTTAACAGAAACTCCCAGACACTCCCGACCTCCGTCACATATCCCGAAATATGCCTATCTTTTAGAATGTTGAACATAAACAATTTACTGATTATACATTCTATAAGCAGATGATCAACAGTCTCGCTGCCGCAGTCTCAACTCACCGTTGGTTTCCGGACCATTCTCTTTTGGATATATTATCAACCATGAGTAGGCATTTGTTAGCTGTCCCTAAATAATGTGGCAAAACTGTGAATGCCATTGCCTTGTGTTGTAATAAAGTGCCAATTCAAACCTAATCCTCTAAACCTCTAAAATATCATTTTAAATATCCTTTCAAATGTATAAAACTATCATCAATATCCCACTGAACTAAGATGAATGGGTGATGATAATTTTAACTAAAAAGAAGGCGGGAAAGAGCGACAGAACAATTCGATTTAAATAGCTGTTTGGTAAAAGAAATCTAAAGTGCCAAACTAGTCCTAACTAGGGCATTAACTTTATCCAGTACAAATGAAACCCTGTATTTTTTTTTTTTTAAACTTCTCCTCCTTTTTTTCTTCTAAAAAGGCCCGCAAATACATTATTGGAGGCAACCGTAATAATAGGTCTCGTTCGGACCCACTACATGGAAAAGTCTAAATAAAGGATCTTTCCATCTAAGCTAAGGTGAATTGGTGATAGTTAACTTTATCTGAAACAGAAAGAGAACAATAATAGTAATTATCACTCACGAATAGGGACAGTACATTCAATTGAATGGTCCCTGGTTAGGGCAAGTTGGCCGAGATTGCCTTGCTTTACGCCGCTACAACGGTATGGTTCACATGCACCTCATTCACTCACTCGCATAAATTGTTTTTAGTCCAAAACGATAAATAAGAGATGTAGGACTACGGTGAAAATTAAATTGTATACTAAGTAATGCTACGGAAATATATATATATATATATATATATATATANCCTGTCATTTCTGAACTCTCGAAATGACGCGAGTGACCAGCCAACAAGGCTCAGCGACTACACAAAAGCTCACGAAGCACCGTCGGAATAATTCTGAACCAAAACCGCGTTCCGTCGGCGGATTTTGCCGACAAACGCACCGAAAATACATTTCCGATCTTCGCAAAGGTTCGGGGCCTTGGACAATCAGTCCAGAGATCACCCACAGCCTACCCATGCTGCCAACAGCAGCCGCAACAACCGGAATTGCATAAAAGCCCTTTCGAATACCCGAAATCGCATTATTTCATGCGATTTCGGCGCTTTTATGGTCTGTCTGCACAAACCAGAAGTGAATCGGCCGAGCCAATATACCCATTGATAGGTTTCGACGTGCCGGAGGCCGTGCTCACCTTTCGGAGCAATTTCGGCCACTGCGGAGAGCCTGGAGTGACGCGAAAATCTGCGAACAGCACGCACAGCATGAAAAACGTGCTTATCTCGCTAACTAGGGGCTCGCTGACCCTAATTGAGGTGAGCACTGTGATCAGGACTGACAGACTATCATCGTGCTCACCCCCGGAGGCATTGGAACAGCCTCGGGTCGCCGGAACAGTGACTAGAACAGGGAATCATGTGCAGGACAGCAGCAACAATGCTTACCGGCCAGGGCAGAGCTAGGGCTAGCCGCCGGCGGCCGGACGGCGAGCGCTTCGGCCGGAGGTGGGAGCAGATGGTCCAAGGGGTCCGGGGAACCTGCTGGCCGGCGGCGGGAGGCGGCCGGTGGCGCGGCGGAAGAGATCAATTCCTCCAAGTGGCTCTCGAGTTCAGCGCTTCCCGGCGGCGCGGCGGCGGTCGGAGGAGGTCGGGGCGACGGCGATCCTTCGCCGGAGGCCGTGGGAAGGGTGGTGCTCCCCGCTGTGGGCAGCGGCGACGCGCGGAAAGGAGGGAAGCCCAGCTTCGGCCCGCACCAAGTCTGGGCGGTTGCAGGAGCTTCAGGCGGCGGCCGGCGGTGGTCGGGGACGCCGGGAAACACGCGCGTGAGGTCGCTGACAGAAGAGGGAGGCGGGGCGGACCGCCTCGAGGCGGCTGCAGCTCGCGGCCACGAGCTGACTCGAGCTCGGCCCGAGCTGCAGCAGATTGCCGTAGATGGTCCCGACGGCGCCGGCGGCGCGTGCGGACGGCGACGGCTGGTAGGGACGGCGCCGGGGAGATCGAGAAGGGTGGTTCATCCAATCCCGAGCGGCAGCAGGGCGAGGAGGAGGAGATCTCACAACCTCGGCCAGATCTGTCCAGGTTGGCCGCATCCTGCCAGGGCTGCGGTGGCGGCGCTCCGGGGCGGTCGGGACGGCGGCGGCCGGCGGCGATGATGTTGGAGAAGGGTCTCTGCCAGAGGGTGCAGTCTCGACGTGGATGGTCACCCCTCGAGCTCAAAGACCAAAGAAGATGGTGGCTAGGTGGAGATGATAGTAGAGGAGAGGCCGATCCTGGTTTCCGGCGGCTGGGGAAGCTCGCCGGCGGCCGGGGCGCGCGCCCTGCTAGGGCATGGACCTGCAGATGGCGGCTAGGGCACAGCTGGGCGCTGGGTTGAGTAGATCTAGGGTTTCGTGCATAGAAACCCTAGATGCACATTGTATACAAAGTGCAATTTTGCACAAAAGTCCACCGAACTACAAATTTCAACCCTAGTCCTTCACAATGGGTAACTCTCGCGCTTTTGCACCTCCACAATCGATCTCGCGCGATTCGGTACATAAAATATTACGACTTTTGCGAATTTCCCGATTTTCCACTCTCGACCCCTTAGCGAACTTATTGCAATTCCCAAAGATCCGTCCATCGGATTTCCGATCGGATCACGCCAACGCGTTCAGCACGTCGAGGCATCGAATCTAGCATTTCGTTTCGTCCGATTTGATCTCCGATTCACGACGAAATCCATTCTCTCTCCAAAAGGCCAAAATGATGCACAATTACATAAGAAACATGTATTTTCAGATTTTCTCGAAAACCGTGCATCAGATCTAAAATCCGTCAGTGCCATTGGTTCCAGAATAGCTGAACCGTTCAAAACGAGCTATTGGATCGCTATGAACGGAGTCCGATACGCGCCGAAAGCCAACTCTACTCCGTGGCTTCTCCGGAAAACCGGAGTTACTATTCACTTAAGTGAAAACTAATAATCGCGTAACTTCTCCATTTTAGCTCATTTTCTCCTGAAACTTGACGAGTGCTTATGTAATTAAATTACACACATAAACATCTTCAACAGAGAGTTTAGTTGCACTGTAAAAATCTCAGTCCTTACAGATTCGTTCTTTTTTTTCTTTTTTTTTTCTCCCTCCATCTCTCTTCCTCTTTCCCCTTCTCTCCAGTGGCGATCTTTATCCCTATCCGACCCTCCGACGATGCCACGACACGAGCCGTGCGCACCCCCTTGTCGACACCTTCCGCGCCGCGTGCTACTGTTTCGATCCCGGACTCGCCCCTCCGCACCGACGCCTTCCGGGCCGTGCACTACAGGATCGATCCCGAACGCGGCATGCTCCCTCGGCCCCATGAGCTACTCGAATTGATCCCGGGCAACGATCTGAGGATTTAGTTCTCCTCAGATCTAGTTCTCCAACTGCGGCGGTTCTCGCACTTCCGATCCCTGACGCCGTTCTCGAGTGCGCGAAATTTTTTAATACCAAAAATTTTTTATATCACAAATTTTTAATAAATAAAACATAATAAAAAATTTTGTATTTACCTTTTTAGTTTTAATTTTGAGATAGTTAAACCGTATGCTACCTGGTAATTTTTTAATTCTTTAATTCTAGATTAAGCTATAAGTGAAATGCTCAAAAAGGGTCAGTTGCTTGAAGAGAAAATTTTTAGTGCCTACTTCTAAAATTTAGATGCTAATTCACATAGCTAGAGTTGTCCAACCTATTTGTAGAACATAGCCTTAAATTATCACATAGCTAGAGTTGTCCAATCTAATTCATATAGCCTCAAATTATCACCACTTCAACCTTCAGTTAATCTAGGAGGTTAATTGGAGCAAATCGTTCAACAAAAGGACAGCAGGTTAATTGGAGCAAATCGTTCAACAAGAGGACAGCCTATTCATAGTAGGAGAATACGAATTTCTTATCGAAAAAATCATTATTAGTTATTTACAAAGAGAATGCCTTACACATCACAGATTTGTCACACAAATGGCCAAGATTTCTCCATTGCTTTTCTTCGAATTTCTTATCGAAAAAACTATTATCATTTATTTACATGTTAATTTTAATATTTTGCGCAGGTGATTGATGGCATCTATTACAAATTTTCTTGAAGATAGAACAGTTTGGTGCAAATGTAACAAGATAGCTATAATAAGAACTTCACAGCAAGCTAGAAGTAAATAAGGCAATTTTATGGATGTCGAAATTATAGAAAGAATAACGATAACTATTGTGATTTTTTCATGTGGTGCGATAAAGTAAATTCCAAAGAACTTTTAGAACAAGAAAGTTCTACTCTTTTAAATTTAAAGGAAAGTGTAGACCTTGAACTAGCAGCATCTTCTCCAAAAGCTTCAAATGAAGAGATGCTTCAATGCAACAACTATAAGTTATCTAGTTTGGTTGAGCAAATGGAGAATCTGAAAAATAGAGTTAAAAAAGCTTCTACAAGGACAACAGCAATGGTGGAAAGAATTGAAGCCGAAAGAAAAATTTTTATTGTATCATTTTAGCAATTATATGTATTAAACTTTTATTCGCCTAAATGTAATATAAACCCACTATGTTCATTTGAGGTGTATGTAGGATAGAGTTTCTCAAATTTAATTTCTGAACCAACCTTGACAATTTCATGTGCATTCTCGATGATGTGGCGCAGCTTCGTCTCGGATAATAGAAAGCTAGTAGGAATTCCTGGTGACATAATCTTCTTCTCGTTTAATTTAGAGACCAATACTGGATCGAAATCCATGAAGACTTCCTGTGAATTAAATTTAAGCAGACAATAGGATTAAATTACATATAGTAAATCTTTAAGTGCTTATATCAGTGATGAAAATTACAAGTGTCTCTTGCTAAGAATTGCTGGCCATGTAAGTTCAGTTAATGCACTTGATAGTACAAGCAACTCAAACAACTGTCTGTAATTTAATGTAGGAAAAAACATAATTTAGAATGTGTCATCTATAAAATAATTAAGGAACATTCGTTGTGATAGATTGAGGTAAGAGGGTTTGACATTGCATACTTATCATCACGCAACTGTTCTCCACAATGTCATTATAGTCAACAACAAAACAAATGTTTCTACTCTCATATGACTAGATTTATGAACGAATCACGATTAGAGCAATCAAAACACCCACTTAGAAGAAAGAGAGAAAAACTTATCAGCACCCAAATCCTAAATGCATGCACATTAAACTGCATCTATGTGTACTTCAAAATTATCAGCATACATCTAACAAATGAAAAGGCAGATGCAATACAACAATACTCTACCACAATCGAAAAAGTAGTGCAATACAATAATACGTTACCACAAAGAAAAGTAAGGCACAATACAATCACAGTCCAAACTATCACAATTCAACTAATACAACAATACTCTATCACAAAGAAAAGTAAGGTACAATACAACCACAGTTCAAACTATCACAATTTAACTAATACAACAATACTCTACCGCAAAAAAAAAAAGGTACAATACAATCACAGTCCAAACTATCACAATTCAACTAATACAACAATGCTCTAATATAACTATAGTCCAATTAACACAACACTGATTTGTTCTTGCTTTCAAGTCTCTTCGTCATCGGTTTCTTCAAGTTTCTCGCTAAAATTTGGATCATTAGATGACACTTCATCAACAATCTGCAAATAATATTAATATTAGCATACTGTAAATAATAAGAAATGTAAAAATATTTGAAGAAACTAAAGAAAAAATAATTTATTATACCTCCTTACAAGTCCTAATGTTGTGTCATTTTTTACCACATTACTTGCAAGTTCCTGGCACCCTAATCTCTTTTTCAATGGGAGGCTTAAACCTTTGTGGCTTTCTCTTTCCTTTGCATTGTGATTGAGGAGGATCTTTAATCGTGCATTCTGATGCAAGCATATTTACTTGGTTTGATTGTGAAATTACGATTCTGTGAAGATCTCTTGAAGGCTCCTTGATTGTCGCTTCCTCACTTTCAAACATTTGATTAATTGATGTTAGTGATCTATTCCTTCTCAAATTATCTGACATGTAGTTTCATGTGCCTTAAAACTTTTCGAACCTTCAAAGATAAATTTTCGCATTTCTAATGTGAGGGAATATAACCTTCGAGATCTACAACGAGGATCCACCACTCATTTCTGCACTATTAGTTGGTATTCTCTTTTTTGCATTCTTAGTGGGATGTTATAAATCTCAATATAATGCATTACTTTAAGCGCATGAGCACATAAGAGGCCATAAAATTCAAACAATTTACAAGTACAGGATACTATATTTTCGGACGTTACAACAGTCACTATATATGTGCACATCCATTGTCTTGAAATGGACGAGTGTGATATAGGGCTGATCTTGTGTATATAGTGAATCCTTTTCCAACTAAATCAACTTATAACCCGTCATCACCCTTAATTGAGTCTTGAATTCTAAAAACATATTTCTTGTGTATATGCGGCGTGCATCTTTCTCAATTGGATCATCTAACCATAAATTGGGCTCTCCATCCTTTGTCATAAAATCCTCTAAATCCTCTCTCTCATATTGATTATGTGCCATTTTCTTAAATTGCATGACAAACTTGAATATTGATGTATGCGCATCTAACCATATTTTTGCCACGGCATTCATACTTTCACTACGTTGTGACGTAGACATATTGGCAAAGAAAGTATCTCGAAAATATGCAGGGATCCATTGATATCGAATATTCCATAGCAACTGAAGATGGTTATTTTCATGCAATTCATACTTATCAAGCATTGCTGTCCACGTATACTCAAACTCCTCAATACTTAAACTATAATTTATGCATTCTTTCAAATCATTTTCAAAGCCATCCTTAGTGTTATAAAGCACACCAAAATGCTCCTTTGCTTTTCTCATTCACATGCCACTGACAACACCTATGAACGGTGGTTGGAAAGACTTCCTCAATGGTCGTTTTCATAGCAGGATCTTGATCAGTGATAATAGCTTTTGGGTGTCTACCATACAAGACTTTAATCCATGGTTCAAATAACCAAGTAAATGTATTAGCAGTCTCATCTCTAATGAGAGCACACCCAAAAAATATAGACTGCAAATGATGATTAACTCCTATAAAAAGAGCAAATAACATACTGTAAGGACTGAGATTTTTGCAGTGTAGCTAAACTCTCAGTTGACGATGTTTTTGTGTGTAATTTAATTACAAAAGCACTCGTCAAGTTTCGGGCGAAAACGAGTTAAAACGGAAATTCTACGCGATTTCCAAGATTCACTTAAAGTGAATAGTAACTCGATTTTCCGGAGAAGTCACGATGGGAAGTTGGCTTCTGGCTCGTATCGGACTCCGTTCCTAACAGTCCAATAGCTCGTTTCGACCGGGTCAGCTGTTCTGGAACCAATGGCGCTGACGGATTTCAAGTTTGACGCACGGATTTCGAGAAAATCCAAAAATACATGTTTTATATGTATTTATGTGTGTNTGCTACACTAAACAGACCCTGCTTGGACTTTCTACATTCAAATGCTATTTTGGGACTTGTCTGAGGGCATCTGCACAATCTTTTTGCTTTCTTATTATGAATAGAATTCTCTTTAGTTGCTGCTCACGGTTATTGGAGCAATTTCTGATTCATCGCTTATATTGTAAACTTGATTGAATTGTATTGCTGAAAAGCAGTTTATAACATCATTAAACTTTGTAAATGTTTTGATACTTTTGCTTATCGATAATTCTTTAGTGGCGTCTAGCTGATACAATTTCTACAATACCTTACGCTAATACTCCTCTTACCGTCTACTCGGAATCTGAGCTTAGACTATCCTCCATTTCTTCATTGCTTTTCTTCAAATTTCTTTTTGAAAAAACTATTATCATTTATTTACATGTTAATTTTAATATTTTGCGCAGGTGATTGATGGCATCTACTATAAATTTTCTTGAAGATAGAACAGTTTGGTGCAAATGCAACGAGATAGCTTTAATAAGAACTTCACAGCAAGCTAGAAGTAAAGGAAGGCAATTTTATGGATGTCGAAATTATGGAAAGAATAAGAATAACTATTGTGATTTTTTCATGTGGTGCGATAAAGTGAAATCCAAAGAACTTTTAGAACAAGAAAGTTCTACTCTTTTAAATTTGAAGGAAAGTGTAGACCGTGAACTAGCAGCATCTTCTCCAAAAACTTCAAATGAAGAGATGCTTCAATGCATAAACTATAAGTTATCTAGTTTGGTTGAGCAAATGGAGAATCTGAAAAATAGAGTTGAAGAAGCTTCTACAAGGACAACAGCAATGGTGGAAAGAATTGAAGCCGAAAGAAAAATTTTTATTGTATTCATTTTAGCAATTATATGTATTAAACTTCTATTCGCCTAAATGTAATATGAATCTACTGTGTTCATTTGAGATGTATGTAGGATATTTGCCTCACTTTTAATTGTATGAACCAACCTTGACAATTTTTTGTGTGTGAAGACTTAGTATTAATCCACTGATTCATCTGTGTTTATAATGTGTACTTCAAAATTGTGTATGCATATTAAACTGTATCTATGCATATTAAACAATAATACTCTACCACAAAGAAAAGTAAGGTCCAATACAATCACAGTCTAAACTATCACAATTCAACTAATACAACAATACTCTACCACAAAGAAAAGTAAGGTCCAATACAATCACAGTCTAAACTATCACAATTCAACTAATACAACAATACTCTACCACAAAGAAAAGGTACAATACAACCACAGTCTAAACTATCACAATTCAACTAATACAACAATACTCCACCACAAAAAAAAGTAAGGTACAACACTGATTTGTTCTTGCTTTCAAGTCTCTTCGTCATCGGTTTCTTCAAGTCTCTCGCTAAAACTTGGATCATTAGATGGCACTTCATCAACAATCTGCAAATAATATTAATATTAGCATACTGTGAATAATAAGAAATGTAAAAATATTTGAAGAAAATAAAAAAAAAAGGAATTTATTATACCTCTTTACAAGTCCTAATGTTGTGTCCTTTTTTACCACATTGCTTGCAAGTTCTTGGCACCCTAACCTTTTTTTCAATGGGAGGCTTAAACCTTTGTGGTTTTCTCTTTCCTTTACATTGTGATTGAGGAGGATCTTTAATCGTGCATTCTGATGCAAGCATATTTACTTGGCTTGATTGTGAAATTACGATTCTGTGAAGACCACTTGAAGGCTCCTTGATTGTCGCTTCCTCACTTTCAAACATTTGATTAATTGATGTTAGTGTATCAATTCCTTCTCTAATTATCTGACATGCAGTTTCATGTGCCTTAAGACTTTTTGAACCTTCAAAGATAAATTTTTGCATTTCTAATGTAAGTGAATCAAACCTTCGAGATCTACAAAACGAGGAACCACCACTCATTTCTGCACTATTGCTTGGTGTTCTCTTTTTTGCATTCTTAGTCCACCTATTTAATATATAATGAGGTGGGATGTTATAAATCTCAATATAATGCATTACTTTAAGCACATGAGCACATAAGAGGCCATAAAATTCAAACAATTTACAAGTGCAGGATACTATATTTTCGGACCTTACAACAGTCACTATATATTTTTTTTCATAGCAGGATCTTGATCAGTGATAATAGCTTTTGTGGTGTCTACCATACATGGCTTTAATCCATGTTTCAAACAACCAAGCAAATGTATTAGCAGTCTCATCTCTAATGAGAGCACACACCGAAAAATATAGATGCAAATGATGATTAACCCCTATAAAAGGAGCAAATGGCATACTATATTTGTTCGTCATATAAGTTGTATCGAAAGTGACAACATCGCCAAAATGCTCATATGCTAATCTTGATCGTCCATCTACCCAAAATATGTTTCGAGCCGCTGTTGGTCATCAACATCAATAGCATAGAAGAATAACGGATCTTTAGATTGAAGCTCACGAAAATAATTAAGCGCACTTGCTACATCTATTCCAATAAGGTTTCTATTTTTCTCAGCAACTTTATTACTTAAATCTTTACGAGTGAAGTGAATATTATGTCTTCCTCCCTCCCTTGCTTGCAATAAAGGCCATAATTTGTGAAGTGGAAATATTCTGTTCATTCAACATATGAATTAATTCTTTTTGCTCCTTTGTAATAGCACGATGCGATCGAAAAAATCGACTTTTAGAAGGACTAACGATTAATTCATGATTGTGTTCGTTCCCCACACGTGATCACCCATTTTCTCGATCATCTATCCTCATAACAATATGCGCTTTACAACCACTTCGCTCGATTAGAAAATTGCTTTTTAGGCGTATTGCTACTTCTGAATTTTGGCAATGACTTTTCTCATGAGTTTGGGATTTAGAAAGACCTGCTTTAGAGCAACAATAGGTTACAGATGTGATGCATCATCATGTTTCTTTGCCTTATAATGGTATGTTTTCTTATACTAAACCCCAATTTAAAAGCATAGTCATTGTAGAACTTTTTAGCATCTTCTATAGAGTTGAATTCCAAACCAACACGTGGCTCTTCAACAGGTTGTGTGTTATACATATCTGTTCAGCAGTAGCAATTTGTTCCAATTCCTCATCTACCTCATTTTCAACATCAATATTGCACAGAGAAACAGAAGAACCAATTGTAGAGCCATATTCCCTCATTTAATTAACCCCTATAGATATAATCAAATTAATATTATAAAAATAGCTCAAATAATAGAAAAATTGATAACTTACTTTATGAAATATGACAAAATGAGTAGAAATAAAATTTATGATAGCTATCAAGTGACGGACAAATTTTTTTATTTGTAGATATGCTCAGACAAAATTTATGCTCATACATATTTGTAGAATACCTCAACAAAAGATGATTTTGCTTTCTAGAGGTCTTCAACAATTCATTTTCATGTAAAAATTGAAACTTATGTAAAAGAATGACATAGGAGCTAATCCCAAGCAACTGGGATCATGGATATAAGAACAACATCCCCAGACCAAAAGGTATTTCCCAAAGAGCACTCACCAGAATGCTTCATCTAGTTACTCATTATTCATGTATTTTCCATTCCGTCACCAACAAAAAAAATTAAACATCAAAACGACAACAAGAACAACAAGATCCGAGATGCTTACCTTCGAGATCTTCCCGAGAACGGCGTCACGGATCGGAGGTGCGGGAACCGCCACAGTTGGAGAACTAAATTCAGATCGTTGCCGGGATCGATCGAGTGCTCACGGGCCGAGGGAGCGCGCCTCGTCGGGAGCGATCTTGTAGCGCGCAGCCGGAAGGCGTCGACGCGGAGGGGTGCGTCCGGGATCGAAACTGTAGCGCTGCGGCCGAAAGGCGTCGCGCGGATGGGCGCGTCCGGGATCAAATCTGTGCGCCGCGGCCGCAAAGGCGTCGGCGCGGGAGGTGCGCACGACTTACTGTCGTGGCGTCGTCGCGAGCGTCGGATAGGGATAGAGACCACCACCGTAGAGAAGGGGAAAGAGGAAGAGAGATGGAGGGAGAAAAAAAGAAAAGAATAGATCTGGTGGGGGAACCAGAGAGAGAGAGGGAGAGAAAGAGGGGGTTGTCAGAGAAAGAAAAGAGAGAGAAGGTGGGTTGCCAGAGGGAAAGAGAGAGGGGTTCACGTGTAGAGAGAGAAGAGAGAGAAGAGAGAGAGTAACGCCGCTTATTTGCTTGCGTCTAGTTCCACCCAATAACTATGCGCGGATCTCGAGGCGAAGCCGCGATCCAATGGTGAAAAAGTCCCAAGCACAAGAGCTCCTGTGCTTTTTAAAGCACAGGAGCTCTACTTATATTATTATATATATATATATATATATATATATATATATATAATATTATATAGAACTAGGCTACTATACTATCGGTAGCACGAGCGTTCGTGCTACCAAGTTGTTTTCGATGATGCGGCTTTCAAATCGACGATCGGCTCCGTGTTAGATTTGATCTACACTATTGAAAGTATTTAGAAACTAAATTTCATAATTTTTCGATATCATTTACCTATCAAACAAGTAGTCTAAAATTGAACGGCTAAAAATAAAAATCTCATGAAAAATGATGATAAAATATTTAAATTCAAGATCAAATATACTGATCTTACTCTAAATAGTGAAAAGAATTTTTTATAAAATTTTTATCGCATTTGGATTGTTTTACACCGTTAAACTTACAAACACACCACATCGGCCATTAAAATTGTCAATTTTGAGATATTTTGATCACTAGTCAAACGATGTCGAAAAAATCTGAAATTTAGTTTCCAAATACTTTCAATAGTGTAGATCAAGTCTAACGAAACCAATCGTCGATTTGGAAGCCGCATCATCGAAAACAACTTGGTAGCACGGAGCGCTCCGTGCTACCGATAGCATAGTAGCCGGACTCTATATATATATATAATTTACTTACTCAAGTAAGGCAAACCGAAGGAGAATTAACCAAATTCTCTCTCTCTCTCTCTCTCTCTCTCTCTCTCTGTTTTTCAAGAAACAAAAAGACTCAAAATGTTTGGAATAATTGAAGGAAATAATTTTTAGAAAATGAGTGAAAACTAATTAATGTGCCAAAAATTTGGAAACAAATAGCAGTAATTCAAAAGATATATATATAGGTTTTACCCAAAGCAATTCATATTAACGTATTGTCTTATTCGTGAGAGTTAAACTTAGAAAAATTTACTCCCTGAAGTAGATATATACCTAAAAAACGGTTTGATTTGTTAATACTTTCGTGTGTGTAGGTAGGAATTGTTAAATTATAAGCAACAAGTGTTTTTTAATAGCTTAAGTTAATTACTAGAGCATGCATGCATGGTATTTTTATATTTTTATATTTAATAGTATTCCTAATTAATATATCTATTACTTAGCATCAAATTATCTCATAAATCAACGGAGTCGAAAGAAAAATTATTCTACTTATAAAAATAAAGCTTTAAAATTTACAAATTTTAATATGGGGTCGTTTGAATATCAGTGATACATTAAAAATGAATGTAGTAGACCTAAATCATGCATATATTTCTCTATCTAGGCAAAATAAAAACTACTAAAAGACCTTACAAAAGAAAACAAAAAAAAGGACCTCCACATTTAATGACTATCAATTACCCACCAGGCATATCTATGCAGTACTTCTTTGGCACACTTGATGAGATCGCTTCTTTGTTTTCACTAAAGCTATTTCTGGGCTTATTTTATATTAGATCGATATTCTATTAATGTATGTATTGTGATTCAGCTGGTATCTATCATGCACGTAACTGCGAATATTAAGATTGTTTTTAAGGCTATTTTCTATGTAATCAATCTTTTGGATTCTCTCTCTCGCGCGCGCGCACTTTTTTCCTAATTGATACAAAACTCTGTGAACACTATAATTGCCTAAACACTACTCAGATAAGTACCTCATCCTGCACTCATTTGAGTCAGCAGCTGCAGCAGATATTATACCAATTTATATGATTTTTGACTGCTACAGTGAAGGTTATGAACCCCCGAATATACGGAAATGTTTCATGTACACGCGGATTAGGAGGAATAATACATATAAAAAATACCTCGCAGAGCGTTTTCATTAATAAGAAAAAACAGTACATACGATCAGGTAATTTATTGGCTACGCATTACGTTCCTTGTAGCTCTCGTGGTACTACGTTCTTTTCATTTTCTTGTTGGGGCAGTAATTTTATGCTAGAAATACATCTTACACACGATGCTTTACAAATTACATCGCTTTAGTAATCGGATTTCATTGCAGAATTATAAGTCATGCTTATCTCCACGAACTAAATATGGTCACGAACATAGATATATTTGTAAAGTATTGTAAAATTTGTTTATAAAGGATAGTTCGTTGTAGCCAGAGACACGAGCTCCAAATGAGCCCATAAGGCCCAATGGAGCATACTATTTTTGAGTTCTCGCAAAAAAGCCACGGATACTTGGATCTTACTACTTACATTTGTCGATTCGCGTAGAAGGGGATGGATCAACACGCACGCCATGAAATTCTATCTACCAAGCTGGCGTCAAGCCTTATTCGACGCGAATAAGGCCAAGCACTAACACTGCTGTGAGATTCAGACTAAGTGATATCCGATGATAATGTCGAGTGCATCTTAGTGAGATGCATCTACGGAGTTACCATGAAACTAGACGTAGCTAACGCAGTTCTTGGATGGCTGTGGTCTCCTTCATAAGTTACGATCAACATGTTTGCGTCGTGTAAACAGCGCTCGACGTGCTTCCTCGCAGGGCATCCTCTCAAGCTGCTACATTTGTAATAGCTCCTACATAATATGGAGCAAGGAAGGCATTTGTAAATTGTAATACCACGTAAATAGTGTGAGCTGTGTTACATTAAAACTGATATCTAATATACTAACGAGTTATCAAATTTAGAAGGAAATATATATAGTGGTGTATATACCTTGGATGTGGAGAACCTTTTATGGGCTTCTGCCCATATTTCCTCCATGAGAAATCATCTGGGGGTATATCTGCAAAGTTGCCACTAAAAGCCGGCACTCTTATTGTTGTTCTATTCCTGGGCTTCCTACCAAAGCAAAACACGTAACATAGATCCAACTCAAACTTAATTTAGAGCGCCAATATATCTTTTGAATATAAATATTAAAAATACTATTCTCCAGTAATATTAGTTCTTAGAAAGAAAACGGTTGCTTCATATAATATAATATGGCATCAAAGCAAAAGATTCTTAGTTCGAGTCTCATCAAACTCCTAACATTAATACATTTCTTTTCATTAATTAAGTTCACTTCTTGAGCTCATCAAAAATTTTTGAGTCCAGATATGAGAAGAAGTGTTGAATGTAAATATTAAAAATACTATTATCTAGCAGCTTAAATTTTTGAAGGACAATATTTTTCTTATACAATTTAACAATATCAAGCGAGATTACTGTACTTTAGCCAAAAGAAAATGGAGCGAATGAATGAAGGAAATTGAAGTTTGTTTGATCTCACCTTCTCTTGAAGCAGTGGCATCCTCCAGTAGAAGCAGTGCAGTTCATTCCCCCTTCACTATTGTGCTTCCTCTTATGATTAGAAAGCATAGAGGATTCTCCAATAGAAGAACCTTGTGTTACTGAAGAAGAGAAGCAATGGTTCACCAAATGCATGTTGGTTTTATAAGGATTCATGCCAATCGAAGAAGAGATCGGCCGTCTTAAAGGAAACAGCAATCTCTGATTCATTGCACCAGGAAACTGCATGCCTGAAGTACACTTCGGGACGGCGAAGTATGCTTGAGACTGCAGTTTCTGAAACAACTGAACACCATTGTAGTTCATGGTGTTCTTGGAGCAACTAGGGGAGGTCCATCTTTCAATCAGCGCAGCACGATTGATCTCGTTGGAAGTTGGCAACGGACCCTTTCGAATTCTTTTGTCGCGGGGATAAGTCACGCCGTCGAGCAAAGAAAGTAAGTTCTTGAACTCGGCGATGGTTTCACGGGCGATCACGCTAAGCTCCTGGGAAGCGCTTCTGTCCGGCTTTTGGCTCACGACGCAGCGAAAGAGGTGATGAGCTGTGTTTATGCTTCTCTGAGCAGCACTAAGGATGGTGATATCATCTGATGCTTCTTTATTCATGGTGGAATTCATATGAACTCCTTAGTAGAGCTTCTTTAAACTATATATACCAATTCCAAAATGAGATACACCAAACATTTACACCATCTACTCATCTTACTGTTGCAAAGAATAAGCCAACTCATGATTACAAAAGTGCTTGAGATTATCATGACAAATTTGCACTTACTCCACAATGAGAAAAAGTGCTTCCCTGCTTACAACCCACCACAACACATCATGGACACATAGCCCAAATTACATTATACTATCTCATGAAGAGAATGTGAAAAGTGGGTTGAAGAGTGAAAGAGGAATCCACAAAGGAATACCATTTGTTAGCTTCCTATGAAGTGGGTTAAAGAAAGTGGGGAGAAAAGGAGAATAGATGGTGATGGTTTGTCATATTAGTGATGGTTGCCCCTTTTTTTTTTGGTGATTATTTTATTGAAAAAAAGGGAGTGGTGTGATTCATGGAGTGGGAGAGGTGGTGGAGTGTTCGGACCCTACTGTGGGGAGTGTTTTTGCTTCTTCCACTAGCCCCCCCATAGGAATGGTGCATCTAATCCACTATATTACTTACACTTCATTCCCCACTTTGCGAACAAAACCTCTTCACTCTTCGTACGCAATCTCCTTATGTCGAGTTCATTTTGGGTAGATTTTTGGAAACATCCAATGGTGGCATGATTCTTTTGCACAGAACTGACCCACAAGAGAACATGTGTTGAGCCAGATCAATGTGGACCCATTCATCACATTGAAGAGACCTTCCTTTTTAAAAATCTCTGCTTATGCTCTATCTTTAATCTTCCTCTCTTCTCTTTTCGTCGTTTTCATTCTCTCCCGGTAAGCAACCAACAACTCGCGGCTAATAGCAGACTGCCAGACTGTAAGCCCTTCTCTTGATACTACTACGAGGTTATAAATTGTTTATGAGGCGAGGAATTTTAGCGACAGCAATATTGACTTAAATCTTCCACATGCTTGTTTTTTCCCACAGTACTGAATCAGTTTCCGATAGCAGAATATACCCCTGCTTCTATCTTAATAAGACAGGATCGAGCCTTTCATTTATTTGGAAGAAAAGCGATCTGTAACATGTTCTAACATCTACTGCATCCATCTACTATATCTGAGCTTTCAATCTCATGATTACAAAACGCTGAATAAACTTAGTTCCAACAAAATGGTCAGATCATAAACTCAATTCTCTCCAACTGTACTTGCTGCTAATACATATTTATATATATATATATATATATATTCACAAAACTAGCCAGAGACAGCTTCGTCAAACATCAGCCCATACATTCTCGATGTAAACTAACAGGAATGAAAGACTGAAGCCGATGAAATTCTCAGGGCCTCCTGCGACCCGAATGATTCCTCAAATGCCTGCCTATAGTAGGGTATGGCCGTCTCTCCCTGCAAGTCCTCTTAGACCTGTTCTTCCTGAGCTCATACCCTATAGTGTGCAAATCCTCACAAATCTCATGCCTCGAGAGGGAAACAAGACCTGGCAATATATCCTTCTGAAAATCTCGTAGTCCCCTTCCTCTCCTCAGCTTAATCCCACAAACATTTTCCTTGTTATTTGTTATTGCAGGAGCCGAGAGTCCATCATCTGCGATCTCTTCAAGATTCAAGATGATTCTCTCAAAAGAATCTGAGGAATACTGAGGCAGATAACTCGTTTCCGCAATGGCTACGTCTATGTTCCTGTCTAAGCAATCCATTAAACACGTTGGATTCACAAAAGAAAAGGACAAAAGTGTCTCAGCTGCCCTTGTAACCACATGATCTATCGCCACCTTATCGTAAAGCTTCTCACTCTCAGCTACGGCATGGCTTGATACAGTATCTTCTTCACTTCCATCATTGTGTGTTCGTTTTTCTCCCAAATCCCCATCTACAGAAGGTGGTAAATCACTACTCCCAACTGATGTATGTAACTTATCATCCTTACTGTTATTGCTAAATGTTACAGTCGACAACTGCCTACCACTCTCACTATCTACAGGCATATGTGAATCATGAGGATGGCGAATTGGGCCATTAGCAGCCATTTCCCCCGAAATTTCCAAAGCAGGAAACACGAGATTCGGCTGAACTGCTGTGCAGAATTCCTTAGAGAATCTATTATCTGATTCACAATATTCTCGGCATATTTCACTTGGGTCTTTGTGGAGATTCCCATGATGGACAACAGATGAACTTGTAGAAGGGGAAGGAAACATTTGACTATGATCAGGCAAAATATACATTGCATCATCATCTAGAGATATGTTAAGGTCAATCTGCAGCTTTTGTTTCTCATCAGATTGACTAGGTGGAGAATCGCTGCATGCATTTGATCCTGAAAAGCATAGAACAAACACTAGATTTAGAAACGAGCATGGCTTGCAGAGCTATGTTAAGGCAACAATGTCTGGCACTTTTCTATAAATTATGCTAACATGCGGTAAGGCTAATACACCAAATTATTTGCATGAAGTTTTCACCACCGACAAATATAGGCATTAAACAAGGTTTTATTAAGTATCATCGCTTTGTCTAATCTAATGCATCCTACGTTAGAACTAGATATTTAACCCACGTTTCATCTGGAAAATCATGTTTCAAGTCCAATCGAACCTGGAACATGGTGCAAAAGTTTAAATAGTATCTGTTGTATATCGAGCATGGGATCCGAAATTTGGCACGAAATTTCATGCTCCTGCTGTGACAAAACTTGAAATACATATGTTTAAAACTTAAATAAGCGACAATAACCGTTAATGCAATCCGATATACTATGTGTCAGCAATACTGGGGCCTTACGGCCCTTTTCTTTTTTCTTTTTTCTTTTTTTCCCCCCCAAAACCTTGTTTACGTTTTATACAGAGTATATGACCCTTTTCATGGATTAGTGACGTATGGTGCTCCTTGATAGCACTCTCTGAAGCGATATATGACCTGAAACTTCATGTCCTGGCTTTCCTTATAGGATCTGATGCATTATATATCAGATTCTACATATATTAACCACCAAAATCTCTTCGAACATTTCTTTCAACTTATTGCTATATCCTGTACATCTATGATTTTATAATCTCGCTAATTTCAGCACACTCAATCTTAAATTCTTCTAATTTTGCCAGATTAGTCCTACCTATGTATAAACTAATCAAAACATCCTATCTGCACATTTGTTAACCGAATGGACTAGTAATTTGCTCAGACCTCATAAAACAACTTGGGATCAGAATGTGGCATATTTTAGCATAAAAAATAACAAGACTATCAAAATGTAGCATATAAAATTTAGCAACAACTGGTTTTTGGATAATGCTATTGCAAATAAATGTTACCACGATGCAAGAAAAGATCGACAGCTGAAAATGCTCACCAGCGCTGAGGGTTTGTTCTTTTCCCTTCTCCCGCGGCTCACGAAGATCGGCATTGGACTCACTCCACACTCCTCCAATTTCTGCCTCATTACTCCTCACCAATGAAGGATCTTCCTCAACCGTACCACGCGCATTCAAATTAATTCCACTATGATGATCTCCGGCCTCTCTCGTATTAAAACCAGTCTCATCACAAACAGAACTTTTTACTTCGAAGCTTTCATCTGAAACAAAACCATCAGCAGGGAGCTCGAGATCGAAATCTCTCGCCGGTCGCTTCTGAAGTTCGCAGGAATTGCTTGTTAGCTCCCTGAAATCATCTTCTTTGCTTTGCGTCTTCGCCAAACTCACCTGCACAAATTCCACACTAAGTTCTTTAAAAAAAAAAAAAAAAAAAGAATTCTTTTTTCTTTGTTTCCTAACTACATGTAAATAATTTACCAACATTTCTCACCATCAGTGAGTGGGTTTGCAGATCAGATCCTTTCCATAAAAGCTCATGCATTAGATTCTTCTGGGTCCAATACAATCTATGGAGCTCTCGAACCTTGTTATTAAAGATCACAATAGAGTTAAGCGAAACAAAACGGAGAGAAAATCACATGAAATTCGCGGAAAAACCAACCTGATCCCTGAAAATGAGCTCATGCTGAAGCATTGCTTGCTTCAATCCCTCCCAGATCGAATCCTCGAACGATTGCGGCGAGCAATTCAGATTCAGATCCCCTCCCCTCACCATCATCATCATCATCATCATTCTCATTCCACAACCACAAAAGTTATCTCCTTTAAAACTCCTCCACAATCCCCATTCCACAGGAATCTCATTCCATTAACTTTAAAATAAAATTCTGATACAAAGAAAAAGAAACCCAGAAGTTGGGATCGATGAGAAGGGCCCAGATAAAAAGAAATTTTTTTAAAAAAAATTGACTAGTAAAAATATATAGTCTTATCACTTCTGCTGACGCATGCGTAATGAATATCAGATGAATTATGTCACGTTACATTACGCAGATTCTTGCGAAAGTCACGAGGTTTTGATCTGATACCATAATACTAATATTATTGCGCAAAGAAATGGATCTAATAAAAAAAGATTGAGAAACGATTTTATAACGAAGATCATGAAAATGAAGGAAAACCAACCTGTAAAGTTGCAAGAGGAGAAGGGTACCCAAATGATCAAAAGATGGAGAGAGAGAGGGGGGTGGGGGACAAAAAGTGGGGGGAGGGGAGAGACTTATTGGAGAGGAATGTGAGGAAACTGAAATCTAAACTTTGGGAGGAAAAAATAAAAAAATAAAAAAATAAAAAAATAAAGGCAAAAGTGGGGGATCAAAATAATTGGGTCACAGAAAGAGCAGAAGCAGCAGCAGCAGTTGCTGCTATAGGAAGCCCTCTTTTGCCTTTTTTATTTGCACTCTCTCTCTCTCTCTCTCTCTCTCTCTCTTTTTTGCTTATATTCATTTGCTCAAAATACTTTTATTTGTTTACAATAATTCTTTTTAAGAGATAGGTAACACACTATCCGTTTCGTTTATTTCATTTAGAAATAAATTTAGCTGAAAATGTGAATCAACTAGGAGAGTGTGGCTACTATGCTATCGGAAGCACGAAGCCTTCCGTGCTTCCAACTCGTTTTTGATATTGCGACTTTCGAATCGTCGATCGGCTCCGTTAAACTTGATCTAGAGTATTTGGAGTACCTAGAAAATAAATTATATGATTTTACAATATCATTTGCCTAGTGAACGAAGGGGCTCAAAATCAACGGCTGAAAATAAAAATCTTACAAAATGTAATAATATGACATTAAAATTTTAAATCAAAGATATTGATCTTGTTTTATATAGTATAAAGAATTTTCTATCAAAATTTCACGTGATTTAGATATTTCTACACCGTTAAACTTGCAAACGGCTCACTACGGCCATTAAAATTTGTTGATTTTGAGCCCATTCGATCACTAGGCAAATGATATCGAAAATTAATAAAATTTATTTTCTAGGTACTCCAAATACTTTAGATCAATTTTAACGGAGTCGATCGACGATTCGAAAGTCGCAACATCGAAAACGAACTGAAAGCACGAAAGGCTCCGTACTTCCGATAGCATAGTAGCCTCACTCTCAACTAGGATTCAAACTTAGGACCTTAGGTACCATCCACCAAATCCTATGCC
Organism: Ananas comosus; assembly: GCF_001540865.1. Classification (NCBI taxonomy): domain Eukaryota; kingdom Viridiplantae; phylum Streptophyta; class Magnoliopsida; order Poales; family Bromeliaceae; genus Ananas; species Ananas comosus. The sequence goes on from NC_033628.1 coordinate 11,953,446, forward strand.
ACTTGCTCTAAGGACGGTCGGTATTTGTTTACAATAATTTAAAAAAAAGCTCCGCATACTATCTCTATAGTTCAACGTTTTCTCACTTTAGTATTATGTGGTTTAAATTGTATCATTTTAGTATCATATAGTTTCGTTTTTCTCTTTCTGTTATTCCTTCTGTTAAATTTTTTTCGTTAAATCAGTGAAAAAATTAAAACCACAGAATTGTAAAGTAAAAATTTTATAAATCACGGAGTACTAAAGTAATATTTGATAAATTATAGAAAAAAGTATCTGGAATTTTTTCTATATATTTCAACGGAGAGTTGACAAAAATACTGACGAAAAGAAAAAAATTAAATCACAGAATATTAAAATAAGAAAGCGCTAAATCACAAAAGAGATATTTGTAGTTATTTTATAATTTAATTATAATACAAATATTACTATTTTATCTGAAAATTTTTTTAAAAAAAATAACTCTGGCATAGGTTTAAATAGATTTTAATACGAAACGAATCCCCAATCTGCTTTAGCTTCCTCGTCAGTGGCTTCTGCTGCTGCTGTTTCTATCACTAAATGAAAATAGATGGGAAAACTTCAAAAAACCCCCCGTCGTTTCACACGTTTTCATTTTAGTATGTTGTGGTTTCTTACTTTATCACTTTAGTACCCATTGGTTTAAAGTGTATCAAATTAGTATGATATGGTTTTGCACTTTATCACTTTAGTACTCTGTGGTTTCACACTTTATCACTTTAGTACCCTATGGTTTAAAAAACCACAGGGTACTATCTTGATACAAAATTAAAACCATAGGATACTAAAGTGATAAAATGCAAAACCACATAGTACTAAATTGATACACTTTAAACCACAGGGTACTAAAGTGATGAAGTGAGAAATCACATGTACTAACTTGATACATTTTGAACTATAGAGTATTAAAGTGAAAAAAATTGAAACCACAAGGAGGGTTTTTGAAGTTTTCCCAAAATAGATATTAAGAAAAAAAAAAAAAGGAACGTGATTTTTTTTTTGTTGTTTTTTTTTTTTTTAACTTTGCTTGTTTGTGGTGTGTGTGTGTGTGTGTGTGTTTTATATTATTACTCTATGCTAAATTGCTGATACGCTATATTGTCTATTGTGTGGGAGAAGAGAACAATGATCCACAATGGATACGGTGCAGGGTTGGAACTTCGAACTTGTGGTGTTCATTGAGTAATGTATTCTTTAAATAAAAAAAAAAAAAACACTTCAAAAATAAATTATTGTGCAAGTTAAGTTACTCTCCTATAAAGCTTTTCTTGCAAAAAATAACTATGTATCTAAAACCACTACTTATTACAGTAATTTTTAACCTAGATTTTTTTTTTTTTTTTTTTTTTTTTGAAGTTGGAGCAGCATATTTATCGAATTTGATCTTCTAAGACTTTTCGGACCCTAGTAGTAGATTAGTCTCGATTGGACGGACCATGGAGTCTACCGATAATAATAATAATAATAATAATAAAAAACTATAACCATTTATTTGAGGTATTTGGAAATTGCTCTTCAATTTTATCAATATTTACTAATTTGTATATCATCTCCTTTGCTTCAATTGCTATAACAAAGTTTGACGATACCAGGAGCTAAAATGAGTTTTAGTACTATAATAATAAAAATTTTGATTTAAAACTTTTACTTTTACTGTAACCAAAACAATATGAAAATTTTAATCAAATTTCCTATTACCAACTATATATATACATATGAGTAGTAGAGCTACTATACTATCAGAAGTATAGAGAATCTGGTACTTTCGATATTTTAGCCCTTAAATCAACCACTTTAATCATTTCTAACATTTGGATTAATACAATTATCATATGAGGACCACTCAATTCTAGAAGGGACTATAATCATTTCAACCATAGAATTCTTTAATTCAAAAGTCAAAAAGTCGAAACTATCAAATTCTCTGCATTTCCGATAGCATAGTAACTCTATATTATATATATAGTCCTTTCACGGACAATCCTAATTAGGTGACTATTATTGCAAAAGCCTATTCAGAGGCACTTGTGCGAAAAGCTTAAGCTAATCCAATTACTTTCTAAATGTCCTCTCCTATCTTCTGAAGCCATTTTCTGAGAGAGTTGATTCAGCAGCATGTAGGAGGACTATGATCTATGAGATGCTCCTCTTTTTTTTTTTCTTTTTTTTTTTTTTTTCTTTTTTGGTCCCTGGTCAATTTGCTTTTGGAGTGTCCACTTTTGGTCAATTGTTCTGTAAAAAAGGCTACTCCACCCTTTTTTGCTATTGCCCTGCTTTTGGTCATTGCTCTGATTGAAGGAAAATGCCATCAATCAGCAGTAACCAAACTTGGGCCCAGTTTGGCACTGCATCATCAGAAGAAATTTACCTGATTTTATATTTTCTTGTTATTTTCTGCAAAACTATAAAATGACAGTGATAATCAGAGAAAGAATAAATGGCCGCTTAGATTCTGAAAAAGTAATTTATAAAAAATTAATTTTAGTTAAAAGTTGTAGAGTGTTTTGCTGAATCTAACAGGAATAAAACAGTTTGTCCCTTCTTTTTTTTTTTTTTTTTACTATCTACAAATAATAATTTTTTTACTAAATTTAAATTTTGATTTTAAATATTAAAATTTTAAAATTTTAAAAAAAGTGAGAAGCTATAATTAGTTAATGAATAAACAGTATATCTTTCTCTTTTGTTATAATACTAAAATGCTGAAATAAATGTTTAAATCTTGGAGCTGGCTGAAAGTAACAATAGGACATAAGATAATTAATAACAGACAATTTCAACATGTAGCATAGATATAGATAATAATGAATGAGGGGACATATAATGGACCACCTACCTAACTTATATTTAATGATTCAAGATGCTTAAATCTGACCTAAAAGTGAAATACCATCGGAAGGATATAGGGATGTGCGCTCGTCAGATTCGGGGCAAATTTTTAACAACACGAAGTCCTAACTGGACTATCAAATCCGAAATCCCCGTCTCTGAGTCCGAATCTGACAAATTTCAAAAATTTATATCCAAAACCGAACTCAAAATAATTATTTTTCTTTATGATATTTCAAAACATATTGCACGAAATCTAAATTTTTAAAATAAAATTTTAAATATAACATCAAATATATATATATATATATAAATATTGCAACAGACTTTTTGGCTGGGAATAATAATATTCAATCATAATAATTCATCTTAATCTCTTTACATAAGTAGGACATATCTCTTTACTCTATAAAAATCCTGTTTCGATGAATAAATACTTTATTTGATGTATTTTTTAGTTTACTCAAAAAAGTATACAGTAATTTAGTAGATAAAGATATATGATCAAATATCTAAAATATATAATCTGTGCAATTACTGTTAAATATAAAAATGTTTAAACACCGTTCTCTAACAGTTTAAACGTTTAGAGTACAACAGTTGTTTCACATAGTATCAGAGTAGGAGGTCCTGAGTTCGAATCACGCCAGGCTCCTAACATATTAATTTCCTCCCATTTAATTCAAGCCTACGTCATAGGCCGATTAAAAAGTCTCGAGCCCAGACGTGAAGGGAGGAGTGTTAAATATAAAAATATTTAGCTACCGTTCTAAAATATATAATCTGTGCAATTACTTTGTCAGAACTCAGAATAAAATAAATTATTTCATAAATAAAATATACTATGCTATTAATTCATTAGTGCTTTTTTTTTTTTTTCACCTAGTAAAAATCAAACTCTTTCTGCAGTTCTCTTGTTTATTTTATTTTTCTTTGGGGGGGATTTAAAAATAAAAAAGGTTTTGATTTATGTGCTCCTGTGGCCATCTTTGATTCTGGCGCAGGGGATGGAGACAGGGAACATCTCCAGCCTTAAATGGGAAGAAACCAAAACCCAAGTACTACCTTCCAGGACCACAAACTCACAAATTTAATCCATCTCTCTCTCTCTCTCTCTCTCTCTCTCTCTCTCTCTCTCTCTCAAAATCCCAGTATAATGTTTTTTTTTTATTTATTTATTTACTTATTTATTGCTTGGAAGCACCTATGTAGTGTTTTTTATCTGATTGGTGTCTTATTTCTTATGCAAATTCATATAAAGCTAATACAGTACGTGCGATGTGATAAATAGTAATTAAAATAATTAAAATAAGAGATAAATAAAGAGAAAATAGTGATAAAAGAAGCAACAATAATAAATGGAATTACCGACCGTCCCTAGCGTAAGTGGCAAAAGGCTTGATGATTGGTACTCGATGTCCCAATTTCGAATCCTAGTTGATTCACATTTCCAGCTAAGTTTATTTCTTAATGAAATAAACGAGTGGGATAGCAAAAAAAAAAAAGAGAATGGAATTCATCTTACTAAGATGATAAAGATAACAATCAGGAGGAAGTATAAGAGGAATAATTTGGTCTAATGTAGATTTGATTCAAGTAAAAAAAATTCCACACATAATAATGAAGAAATATTATCATTGAGTAAATTTAAGAAGAATAATATATATATATATATTATATATATATATATTATATAATATATATATATATATATATATATATATATTTATTATTTATTTATTATTTATTTTTATATGTTATTGATGTACTAAAAATATAATATATATTTTTGAATTGTTTCACACCTAGATGCTAATGTCTCAACAACATTGCGAGCGAAGGACACAAAACATTTCCCCAAAAGAAAAGTCTATTTGCAAATTTTTGTTCAATTTTATTTTATCTCTGTTTTATTAATAAATAAATCATTTGATAGAAGATAAAACAATTTTGCTCTTTAGATACGAAAATAAAAAAAAAAAATCTAAGATTATTAATACTGCTATAAGAAAAAAAAAAAGTAGAAACTATTATAGGTTAGATTAATGTTTAAAAACATAGATACTTTATTCGGTTCTATATATTTTCGTTCGGCTTTTTATTAGCAGCATCTTAAACAATTATTCGATAAAAAAGGGCGTAATAATAATGATAGATAATATAATAATAGTTTATGAAAATAAAATATTAGTGCAATAGGACTAGTGGCATAAAGCATACATGGGGGTGATTGATGATGACATGGTGGAATTGTTGTCCAACTTCTTGTTGGATTCCCCCCTAACTATGCTTTTATCATTCTGCTGTCCAATGAAAATCAGCTTTACATATATATAATATATATATATATATATATATATATATATATATATATATATATAGTATGAGAGAGAGGAGAGAGAGAGAGAGAGAGAGAGAGAGAGAGAGTGAGAGAGAGAGAGAGAAAGAGAGAGAATTAGGTCGGAATATTATCAATAGCATCAAACTGTTTGCTATTAGGTTTTCAGTACTTGATGAAGAAAATATACAGTTAGAATGATGTGGACCTCCTAGGGTTTAGTAATGTGTGATTGAATTATATAACTAACGGGTAAAATAATCAAATGGTTAAATTTAACAGCGAAAAACTCGTAGCACCAAGTGCTTGGTGCTATCGAGAATATTCCAGTTGTACTCTCTCTCTCTCTTCTTCTCTCTTCTCTCTCTCTCTCTCTTTATATATATACTAGATAAATATATATATAGTTTAGTATCGAGGTTTATATGACGCTATTAGATAAAATAAAATTTGGATAAAAGCATAAAGGGATATGCTTCTGCGTTTTCTGATGAAACCATAAAAAATATATCATAACGGACTTATTGCGGTATACGGAACGTATTATTATGTATGAAAACAAACATGATATTTTTTCATCATACGTTCTCACTGTACATAACGCAATCTTCTTATAATCCCAAACGAAAAGCCTAAATAAAATATCATTAATCGCTGTCCATGTAGTGGAGAGGAACAAGATCCACAGTAACTCCACAAATTTATATATTGTACAATTAATTTTAAAGGCTTGTTTGGTTCAAGGGTGAAATTGAAATGGATAATGGAATGTGAATGAATTGGAATGGTAATTGGAATAACCCACTCCCCAAGACGTTTAGTTTATTTGTGAATTGGGAATTGGAATGAGTTATTCATATTTCATTGTTTGGTTTGTATAAATTAAAAAAATTATAGAATACTATAATACTAATTTTACTCTCAAATATAAATTTATATTATTTAAAATTTATGAAAAATATAATACTGTTCTCTAATAAGTTTTCCAAAAAAAATATCAAATTTATTTTTAAAAACTTTTATTGATGTGGGTTAGGAATAGGGTTTTGAGAAAGAATAGGTTTTTTTTTTTTTTTTTTTGATGAGAAAGGGGTGAAGAGAAGGAGGGTGAGATGGTCACATGGGCTTCGAGAACTTAGTGGGCTTCCGGAATGAAATCTCAATCCGGGCTAGAAGACCGGAATCAAGTTGAAGGCTAATGGGTCATTCTCATTCCAGTCCGGAATAGGAATCCCAAACTGATTCATGCAAACCAAACAAAATTAACCGAATTTAATCAAACCGATTCTCATTCCATACCCAAAATGAATGAACCAAACAAGTCCTAAGAGTACAAGTACTGCCCTTTAAATTTTCAAAAAATAAAAAGTCACTAACAAAACGAAATATATATATAAAAAAAAGCAAATATCATAGTGTGCACCAGCCGGGAATCGAACCCGGGTCTGTACCGTGGCAGGGTACTATTCTACCACTAGACCACTGGTGCTAGTTACTTTGAAAATTTGCAAACTTTTTAATTTAATTTAACAGTTTCAAATTTGGTTTAAATCTCAGAACACATGTTCTACAAAGAAACATGTGCTGATATTGTGTTTGGAAAATGCTGCGCAAAAGAGTGTGGCAGGAACGCGAGTAATCTTTTGCCTTATATGCGTGTTCGTATTATCGCAATAAACAAAATGTAATTCAGATAAGTCCTACCACACAACGTCAAGAAGAAGCGCGATCTCATATATAATTACATATTCATCTGTTAGCTTAAGTTTCTGGGTCGGTTTCTAGTACTGTTAAAGCGCGATCTTTCTTTTCTTTTCTTTTCTTTTTTTAAACGTTCGCCTTGCCCGAGGCCGCCCGCTGCCTCACCCATGTAGTCTAATTCATCTATCTTATGAATGAAATGGGTAGCACGCTACCTCTTTCTCAAAAATAAAAAAAATAAAAAAAAAGGGTTTCTGGGTCGGTGCAAAGCTTATGGAGGATGAGAAATTTGCATGTTAACACTTGCATTGAAACCTCTCTAACTCATTGAATGGGATATTGAGTTGGGCTGGGCTAAATGGCCCAATTATAGATTAAGATTTGTTGAATCCGTGGGTCCAGTGACACTACTAACAAATGCACGTGCGAGTGGTCTCTTTGTAGTGAGCGCATGTTTTTTCACAACTTAATTTGGTCTCAAGACATTAATAAGAAATAGAGATTTATTAGTAATTAATGGATCCAAAATTATTCATCTTGCTCATTAGATTCCATCAATCTGATAAGAAAATAGTATCAAAAGCATCATATGATGCTTTTTTCCTCTTTTTTTTTTTTTTTTTTTTTTTGCCTTCTTCTTCTCCCTCTTCAACATTGTGCATCAACCATCATCATTTTTAAGACAATCCTAGATCCAGACGGAATTAATATATAATTTTTTTATTAAAGAGATAGGTAGCACGCTACCCGCTTTGTTTATTTCATTTAAAAATAAACTTAGCAAGAAATGTGAATCCAGTAGGATTCGAACTTAGGTCTCGGATACCAACTACCAAGCCCTTTGCCACTTACTTTAGAAATGGTCGGTGACGGAATTAATATATTAGAATGGTCATCAGATGAGGCAGGTTTTCCTCCTCCCAAAAGGGAAAGATCTCCTGGCCTAACTTATAAATTATTACAAAATCAACTTATTTTGAAATGAATAATTAAAAAATTGAAATTGCTCTTAAGGTTAAATTAAATAAAGCCGTGTTAGGGTAATAAATTACTAATTTAGGCAGGCGAGGTAACAAAAATTACACGTAACTGATCTAATAATCCAGCTGCTGCTCGTGTCCTATCGAAGAGAAAAGGACGAATAAAAGAAGAAAAAAAAAGGAAACCCTAGCTTACGCGAGATCCGGACCATCCGTTTCCCAGCCCTAGCCCTATTATTCTACACGTCGTCGTTCCGGTCGTCGTCGTCGTCGTCGTCCTGGTAGTAGATCCGATCGGGGTCGCCCTCCTCGATGGCCCGGACCCTGCGGTTGATGCGGCGCAGGACGCCGTCGATGGCGAGGTCGAAGGCGTCCTTGATGGCCCGGAGGTCGGGCGAGCTCCCGTGGCGCCGGTACATCACGCGCGGGGCCAGCTCCAGGACCCGCGCGCGCATGCGGCGCACCTCGGCGGGGGGGACGGCGGCGAGCACGTCGGCGATGCGGAGGCCGCCGAAGACGACGTCCTCCTTGGGCACGAGCACGGAGAAGTCGGCGTAGCGGGAGCGGGGCAGGTGCCAGCCGTAGTGGGCGCGCGCGGCGGCGTCCTCGAAGAAGACGGGGATGCAGCCGGCGATGACGGCGTCGAAGGTGGAGCGGCGCGCGGGGGTGTCCCCGGGGGGCTGGAGGCAGAAGCGGGCGCGCAGCATGGGCCGGACGTAGCGGACGGGGTCGTGCGCGCAGGCCCCCCCGGAGCAGTCGACGAGCGCGCAGAGGTCGGGGCGCTCGGCGCACTCGGCGAGGATGGCGCTGCGGATGTTGTTGGGCCTGGCGGCGGCGGCGGCGGAGGGGGATGAGGCGCCGCCGCCGGCGAAGAGCATGAGGGTGGGGCGGGGGGAGCGGGCGGCGCGGGCGAGCCGGCGGCGGGCGGGGGATGGAGTGGGGTGGAAGGAGGTGGGGTGGGGGACGGCGTGCTCCTGCCAGCGGGAGTGGGGGGGGCGGGACTCGAGGACGAGGACGGTGAGGTTGAGGAGGTCGGGGAGGCGGAGGAAGGAGGTGCCCCAGAGCGGGGGGTCGGCGCGGGGGTGCTGGGAGAAGTCCCAGGCGGGGCCGGCGAGGACGAGGAAGTGGTCGTGGCCGGCGCGGCGGCGGAGGAGGGCGGGGCGGTCGGAGCGGAGGAGGCGGGCGAGCGGGGCGCCGTGGAGGGCGGCGGAGGCGTTGTCGTTGAGGAGGAGGAGGTAGGGGAGGGCGTCGAGGGCGCCGTAGTAGGGGAGGAAGATTGCGTCGGCGGCGGAGGGGTCCGGGGTGAGGCAGGGGTACTCCAGCAGGCGCCGGTGGAAGAAGGGCTCCAGCAGGCGCGCGTCCGTGCGGTACCACGACCGCGACCGGTTGTGCGTGCGCGGCCCCAGCCCGTGGTTCGCCAGGTACGTGCAGAACTCCCCCCCAACCACCTCCCACTGCGAGAACGCGTCGCACCCCCGCAGCAGCTCCGTGTTGAACCGCGCCGGCAGCTCCCGGATGTGGATCCGACGCCCCTCGCACCCCCTATCACCACCGCCGCCGTCACCATCGCCACCGCCTCCGCCTCCGCTGCTGCGGTTGTAGTATCGCGACTGAGATCGGATCGCTGTCGCCGGAATCAGCACAAGGACGAGGACCACGAGGAGAGGGAAGAACTGGCCGCCGGGGCACTTTTGAGGTTTCCCCATCCCACTTTCGGTTCTCCCTTCCTTTTTCGTCTTCGTGATGGTTATAATAATAATACAAAATAATAATAATAATAATAATGGGAATTAATTAATTTTGGGTGGGTCTTTGAATTTGGATTGAATTGAGAGGGGGGCGTGGAAAGGGGCGACAGTAACGGTGCGGAGATGGGTGTCAGAAAGGAAAGAGCATGGTCGCTGGAACGGTCATCCTATCTTACAGGCACGCCGTCGGATTCCTACGATATTGATCGGATTTATTATGACACCAGCAGCTATTATTCTGTAATACTAACTACGTGCAAGGAAAATTAATTGCTAACTACCGTGCCATGTGTAACAATAACTAATTCGTTCATATTTTTTAATAAGACGTTTTGGGGTAATGTATTAGCACCATTTTGTTGCTAACAAAAAGTATTATAAATAGCACTATTTTTGTTTAGCAATGCTTTGGATGCTTTGCATTACATTTATCCGTAGTTAGTTAACTACTCGTAGTATAATCTTCATACCTGATGTCCGCTTGTTGAACAAGGAGCGTAATGCTAGAAGATAGAAATGTAAGGCTGAGTTGTGCGTTTTTTGGTTCTCAAACTCCAAGGTATATGACATTTTGATTTTAAAATTTTAGTTTATTATAATTTTTTGTTTAATTTTTTAAAATTTTTATTATTAAATTTCGTAATTAAATTTAGTTTGCTAAATAATGATGAACTGAGAACTTGAGAGTAATGTAATAATAATGTAATTAATGATCACCGACAATTACGAAAATGCCACATTATTTTAAATATTTATTAGGAAAATAAATTGAACTGTAAAGTTAAATTAATTATAATAATTTAAAAAATTGTAATCATGAATTATAATAATATATAAAAGTTTGAGAACCACAATAATATCAGGCTTCTCATAGTAGTTTTGAAAACGGAAAGTACAAATTGGCCGAAATCTAATCATCCAACGCATTTTTGTGAACAATAATAATTTGAAAAAAATGAAAAAAAAAAAAATTTGAGGCGAACCGACAAACTAGATGATCGCGGCAGGACATGAGCACGGGTTCGAACACGAGGAAGCCGTTACGTCCAAAATTTTCTGGTCTATAAAAGCCAAAAAACGAAAACGCGCCTACCCTCCTCCTCTGCTCCCTGCTCCGTCGCCGCTCCTCTGCTCCCTGCTCCGTCGCCGCTCCATCGTCTCTGCGAACCGGAGTCGAACACCTCTCGTGCAACATGATCAAATCCACAGGCAAGCTCCCTCTACTTCTATTTTTCTCCCTCTCCTCCTCTCCAACCTAGGCGTCGTCCGTGTCCGTGTCCATTTCAGGCCTTCTTGGCCGCAAGAAGAGCTCCTCCCGCCCCTTCAAGGACCACTACGCCGACTGGCGCTCCGTCCACGCCCACTTCGAGGCCCACTTCGACGCCCTCGACCTCGCCGCGCGCCACGACCCGTGCCAGCTCCTCCACCCCGGCCCCTCCCNTCTACTTCTATTTTTCTCCCTCTCCTCCTCTCCAACCTAGGCGTCGTCCGTGTCCGTGTCCATTTCAGGCCTTCTTGGCCGCAAGAAGAGCTCCTCCCTCCCCTACGACCTCCTCGACTCCTCCGTGCGCTCCGTCCACGCCCACTTCGAGGCCCACTTCGACGCCCTCGACCTCGCCGCGCGCCACGACCCGTGCCAGCTCCTCCACCCCGGCCCCTCCCTCCGCTCCCCGCTCGAGTCCCCCTTCCTCTTCCTCGGCGGCATCCACCCGGGGCTCCTCACCGCGCTCCTCCGCTCCTTCCTCCTCCACCCCCGCCGCGGCCCGCCGCGGCCCTTCCCCTTCGACCTCGCGTGGGCCGACCCCCCGCGGGGCCGCCTCCTCGCGCGGCTCGACCAGATCGAGCGCGGTCTCCGCCTCCTCGTCCCGACGCTCCTCTCCCGCGTCCGCGAGGCCCAAGCCGCGTTCGTCGAGTCCGCGGCCGCCGAGTGGGCGGCGGGCGCGGACGCGGAGGGGGAGGGGGACGGGGCCGTGGCGGCGCTGGTGGAGGAGCTCGGCGCGGCGATCGCGGACGCGAACCGGCTACGGCGGAGCGTGCTGGGGGAGATGGTCGCGGCCATGGACGTGTGCCAGGGCGCGCTCTTCCTCGAGGCGCTTTCCCAGTTCGTGGTGGGACTCAGAGACCCCGACGTGCTTAGGGACTTCGAACAAACCAAGATCATGCCCCCCTCGCCCCCTCCCTCATAATACAGGTTCTTCTTTTAATCCTTCCTCCCCCTTTTACGTTTTCCATTCCCTCCTCTCCTTTGATCATTTCATTTCGTTCCTTCATTGATCTCACTAAGTCATAAACAAGATTGCTCCTTTTAATATACTCAAGGGAAGTAACTATTCTTTACTTCTTTTTTTTTTTTTACTCTGTGGTGAAAAAAATTCACAAATTTCATGATATAGGGGTACGTGTAGCTAAGTACCTAACAGGGTTAATATTGTTGAGTAATATTTCTTTCGTAGAAGCTGATTTATGATTATTGGTAAAATGTATACTTGCTGATGGTGTATATATACATATATATATATTATTATTATTATTTGGATTGCAGCTGAAATACTATCAATAGTGAGTAATTAGAGACTATTATAAATTATTTAATCATTGGGTTCATAATAGTAATGCCACCAAATAATAAATTTTTACATTTGAAAATTATAAAAGATATAATAATGTATTAATATATAATATTCACATACTATTATAATATTCTATATATTATATCTTTATTCTTTTAATTGAACAACATCAAAATTGTAAGTCACACAAGCAGGCCTCTCGCCATTCAATTAGCTAGTGGGCCGAGGCCCGGAGCGTCAATAGGCATTCTACAACTTCATATAAAAAACGGGTCAGATATGTTAGTTATAGTTGAACCAACTTAAGGGCCTGTTTGGCCCAATGGTGGCTTAGTGTGTGTGTTATTACTTTTTTCTTTTTTCTTTTTTCTTTTTTTTTGGAGAAAAGATAGCATGCTACCGCTTCATTCATTTAGATTATGAACTTAGGCTACAGAGTGAGGTAGCCGGGGCCTCAGAGAAAAGGAAAAGAAAGTAAAAAGAAATGATCAAAACTAAACTAAAATAAAAGGATAACATGAAATAAGAAACCATCAGTCCCTAGAAGAATGATCACATAAGCGACGCCATAAGTTTGTGAGAGATCTAATCTGTGCCAACAGATTCCCCATCGGGCGTTTAGTCTTCACGAAGATCCTTCTGTTCCTTTCCAACCAGAGCACCCACCAAGTAGCGGCGATAGTCATTAACTCTCTACCCCCATGTGCTCCTTCGATGCTACCACTGACGTCCCAGATCCCTTTGACCGATGGACAGTTGTGGAAGAAGCGTTTGTTTGGTAAAAGCCTCTCCAACAAAGCCGTGGCATAAACGCACCCTACAAAAAGGTGATCCACCGTCTCCAGTTTCTCCAGACAGTATACGCATCGGTCTTCCCCGCTCCAACCCCATTTTAGTAGATTCTCCACAATTAGTACTTTATTTTTCAGTACTAGCCATACGAAAATCTTGACTTTAAGGGGAGTTCGTATCCTCCATAGCCGGTGGAAGCCTTTAACAATGGCACTGCCGTCGGCTAAAAAATTGTATGCAGATTTGATCGAAAAAGTCTCGGAGCTAGACCAACGCCATTTTATGGCATCCTGTCTAGTATCAGGGGATCGCCTTGAAATCAGCTCCTTACTATTATTATTATGAGCTTTAAGAGACAATTCTAAATTCCTTGTTTCTATGAGGTCGTAAGCTCCAACCCCATTTTTATATATTATATAACGGGTTAAAGCATGCTTCTTATCTCATCTATTAATTTCATCATACATATGAATTTAGGAGTTCGTATATATTTCTGGGTCTGTCTCGTACTAGAATATTGTTCTTTTGGGTTGCATTAAAAAGATTTCGATTCATATTTGATGAAATCGGATGCTGAGAACCAGGCAGAACGATTAAACAGAAGCTAAATCGCGAGGGAGGTGTGCGAACCAGGCTCTAATACCGTCCATCTGAAAACTTAAGCTCAGTAGGATTCTATTATGAGATTAATATTCCTAACAGTAAAAACTCTGAAAATCAAATCATTTTAATGTACATCACTAGCTGCCATAAGCTAGCACGTTCATTGTCGTCCCAGTTATTGTTGGAACAGGAGATGCACTTTAATTTGTTGTCTCCTTCCAGTTTGGAGACAAGTGACATGTTTTTTGCTGCATAATAACTCCCATGGCAATCATTCTGATGGGAAGGTTCACCTGTTTGGTCCCAGAATGCATACGACTAGGTGGGCCAGGCCCAAGATCATGCATACTATAATTAAAAAGTGTGACATTTCATTTTGTGAAATAGTGATTAAGGAGTCCTCTCTTGGTGTTGTAAAAGTGAATGCAACCTAGTTAGTTTCCACCCACAAAATCAAATTAACCCAATGGTATAAAGCCTTTTAGTTTGATAAATAGTGGATTACCGTGTATCTAGGGTTTAATTTTTGGAGTTGTATGTATCTACGTGCACTTACAGCTAGCCAGCCGTCAGCTGCAACAGTGCAGTTGAAAGTTGTAACTACACGCAACTAAACAGTCCCTAATCGTCAACCTTTTACCAGTTTGCAGTTGAGACGCGACCAAATAAGTCCCTAATAGTAAGCCCATTAATGATGTCGGCGTATGTTCATGTGCGCCTGTTGCTTAATTAGGTGGTGATTTTCCAAATCCAAGGGCTTAATTAACTCGACATGGGCCTCCAATTAGGCATGGGCCCCGATTCAGGCGAAACTAGGGCAGTGTTAATTGGGTTTAATAGTCAAAGTATGTTACCTACCAATATATAAAGCTTCTTCAATGTTTATTAACAAACTAACAATTTATATAATAATAACCCTAAATGATGTTGTGCAATCAAATAAACTAAGCTAAACAAATCTCATGGGAATTAAATAATACAATAACAAATAATGATAGGGGAGTTTTGGATGTGACCACCAAACGAGCCAATTACGCCTGTTTGGAAAGTACAACCATTAGCTTTAGTAAGTAATAATAATAATTTATACTAAAAGTGTGTATCATGAGCTACTGGAAATTATATGCATGCCTAATATTTGCAGTTTCTTGTCACATTCTTGATGACACACCATGCATATAATATTCGCAATTTACTTGATTTTTTTTTAAGAGAAACAATTTAGTTGATAGCTGTTGCTGTAAGATGACATAATGATGCAAATGCTTTTAAAGCAAGTTTTTTTAAAAAAAATATATTTTTTTTCCTTCTATGCACAAGAATCTCACTTTATATATATATATATATATATATAGAGAGAGAGAGAGAGAGAGAGAGAATTAGGCTACTATACTATCTATAGTACCGAGCTCCGGTACTATAGTGTTTGTTTTCGATCTTAGGGCGTTCAAATCAATGATCCACACCGTTAAATATGATCTAGGGTATATGAATTTATTAGGAATAAAATTTTAGTTTTTTTCGATATCGTTTACTTAGTAAATAAATTATATCAAAATGGACGGTGGAAATTGAATAATCTTTAAAATTTGAGCATAGGACTTTTAAATTTAAGGTCAAGAATGTTAACCTTAATCTATATAGTTTAAAGTATTTTCTATCAAAATTTGAAGAAATTTAGATTCTTCTACACCGTTAAACTCCAAACTCGTCATAATAGCCATTGAAAATTGACAATTTTGAAATAGTTTGATCATAAAGTAAACTATGTCGAAAAAATATAAAATTTTATTTCTAAAACTTTAAATACCCTAGATCAGTTTTAATAGTGTGGATCGTTGATTTGAACGCCCTAAGATCNTATATATATGCAGATACAAGGTAAAGTAGATAAAAAAAAAAGAAGAAAAAGAACAATAAACCTGATCATGTTGAGCCACTGAAAAAAAATTAAAAGATAAAACTTCGGTTTTTTGTTTTTTGCAATTAATCCTAACTCATTACTTGCATTATGTAAACAAGTTTTTAATAACGCAGGAATAAATTATTTTGCACGAGTACCACTTTTATTTTGCTTCAAAACTATGTAATATAATGCTCTACGTGCGCCCCTCCCCCCTCTCTATATTTATATATACTACCTATCCCCCCTCTCTATATTTATATATACTACCTATTAACAAGAAAATTAAACTACAAGAAAACCACCGAATCCAGCTTGAAAACTTAATTATTAATCCTGCATTAATAAACCAACAGCTTTGGTACTAATCAACATTTTGTTATAATAAGACGATCCAAGTATGCAACAATGCATAAATATTACAATATTCTCATAAAAAAACAAAAAAAAAAAAGGGGATTATGTGCTGTTGTATCGACCATGCACAACGTGCCATTTTAATTAATCAGTAACATGTCTTGGAGATACATTTGACTCTAAATTATTAGTGCCTTAATTAAGATGCATTAGACATTTCAACACTAATTTATAAATCTCAGATTAAGGGAAAACTAGGGAGCTGGGTCTCTCTTGATTCTCCACTATTTCTTGTTCTCTAGCTAATCATGATTTTAGCCTTTTCCTTTTCCATTATAATGCCACATTATTATCTGTTACCATTGAAATTTCTCGTATTTCTAGCTATTATGTGTCGCTCATTTCATCGATATGTAAACCCTTTGTTTCAATGTGTGAGATCGTTACTGCCCAATCTTTTGTATTTGAAAGTATGAAACGAACGATCTCATCGTTGGGCTAAAAAAGTTAGGGCAATCGCATGCATGAAAAGATATATATACTTTTATATTTTTCAACTCATTACAATATGAGCAAAGCAAACAGCCTATTTTCTACTCGTACTTTTATCGCTACGCATAGCGTTATTTCTCTAAAATGTTAAACAAGTATATATAAACAGATCCAAACAGGACTACTCGCAATGCGGTCCTGCATGAGTTGGCGATCTACTTGTGCAGAGTTGGCAACAACAGTAATCGCCAATCAAAGATGCTTTAAGAATATTTAAGTCCACGCCATTTAGTTAATTACGCTTAGAATTACGTACACCTACGATATTCGTTTTACACGCTCCATGCATGTATTTTAAATAAGTCAACCGATAACAAGGTCTCCTTCATACGAAGACACACCTCACGGGGGACCATGTTTCATTGGGACCATCCACAATTTTTATTTTTCTTTTTTAGTTTCTCATTTTGTTTTAGCTATATTCAAATTTTGGTCTCAGTGATCTGCATGCATGAACTCTATTATATATGAAAAATATTTTGAATGCATGAATATCTTATTTTGAATTTAGAATAGAGTAATATATTTCATCTTCTAGTTAATTTTTTTTTTAAATAAAATAAATTATTTTGCAAGTAAAATATATTCTCATATAAAATTATAGATGACGAGACTTTTTTAAAAAGCGAAAAATTAAATTCTTTTCCCTCCCATCACAGTAGATAAATTTATTGCATGATAAGTTATTAAAGAATTACTTATTTTACGGTCCAAATAGCTGTAGATTTAAATGTTAGAATAATTTATCCTCTCATTTCTATTTAATATGAAAATAATAATAATAATAATAATAATAATAATTTAACAGGTAGAGGTGGGACACGTCATATCCGAGTCAGTCCATGGGGTCGCACGGTCGCTGCCACGTCAGCATTACCTGGCTGTCTCATTGTGGGCCCCGCAGCAGTTAGTTGCGGTGCGGCCCCGCCAAAAGCGCCGTATGAAACTGCGCGCCTCCAATGGCTGAGCCCACCGTGCCACGTGTCGGAAAGCTAAGCGCCCTTGCCTGTGGGGTGGGGCCCAGCTCCCTCGGTCCACGACGCGGTGGCCGCGTGGATCTGATATGGATCCGGATCCGCTAACTCGAATTTGTCCCTCGAAAAAAAAAAAGAGTAAAAATAGGTAATGTCTTAGCCATGATTAATTAAAGTAAACACATCAACATTTATGGTATTATTATGAGCGCAACAACGTGGTATAAGAAAGATAAAAATATTTTTCTTTCCTTTTCCTTGAATATTTACATAAAATATAAAATATGGACGGTGGATGTCGCGTCGTGTCGGTCGGCCTAACGACTAGCAATCTTGCAAGCGTGCACTTTAAAATGACTATTTTTTCTTCTTTTCTTTTTCCCTCTTTAATTAAGCTAACGAGGTTCAACTTAATAAGTTTTCATGAATACTCTAATCGCTGCTGCTTCACGGCAAATACGAAGCTCTGTCATGAAAGAATTTGCATCAACCGACCGTCCCTAACGCAAGTGGCAAAAATATTTGATGGTTGGTATCCGAGACCCAAGTTCGAATCCTAGTTGATTCACATTTCTAGTTAAGTTTATTTCTAAATGAAATAAACGAAGCGGGTAGCGTACTATCTTTTTCTTTTAAAAAAAAAAAAAAATTGCATCACAAGCATTATTTTGACGGAATATTCGTAAATGCCGAGCGAAACATTTTTATAATTTCTTATTGATTTGTTGTTCATCATTGTCGTCACGGCTGATCTAATTAAGACTTTAGGTAGAGAAATCTTATGCCAATTCAACTTAACTAAGCAAAGCTCACATTAATATATAAGTTTGTTATATTCAAACTCTTCAAAAAAGTACATATTTAATTTGCGTATAGAGTTGAGCTTGGTGTCGCCTACACTCGGAATTGAACTTGCACCTAGTAAACCCTAATTTCATCTTCGTGGCGCCGTACCGTGAAAATGCGAACCACTAAGGTAGTGTTTGGTTGAAGGATATTGGATAAATAATGATTAATATCGTACTTAATTATTGACTATAACACAAATACTATTTGCTATCATGTCCTTGTTGAGTTATGGGTGGAAAAAATGGACTTTGTCCTAGTAAGTCATTATATTGACTATTCCAATAGGAAAAACAGAATTTACTTAAAGAGGGTATTTCTAAGATGTGATTACATTAATTCCTCTTCTAACTTGAGAACTAAATCAATAGTGGCCCAAATTATTATAAGAATATATTATTTTCGAGCATCTTCGATCTAGATCCAATCTTGGTTTCATAGCTGATATAGTTTGTTCGTCTCAAAATCTAGCCTGATATGTCCGTTTTGCGTTGGCCCTTTAACGGTTGGGCTACTGAAGAACATCTGCAAAAATGTTTAATAATGTAACGTCTATTCCATCTTTAATTACTTCACATGTCCATCATTGTTTATTAGTAAATATATAAGCAATAATTCCACCCAAAATAGTAATCTCAACGTTCCTATTGATCGCCAAATTGTTTATAGTCCAATAGTACGGCATCGTTCTATATTTTAAAAAATAAACACAGCTAAAAATTTAAAATAATTAGGTTTCGAACTTAAGATTTCGGTACCAAATATCAACTTTTTAGCTAACTGTATTAGATACGGCCAGTAAATCATCTTTTTCTGTTAATATCAACCCCACAATTGATGGTTGGTAGTTTTATTAGTTATGACTAAAATGAAATTTGAATTGGGAACACTTTGTGTTACACATATGTATATGGTTAACTCCCCCCCTTTTCACGTGTTTCTCTCAAAGAAGTGCCTTGCTCTCTCTCTCCTTTTCCATGTGAACCCTCACAATTTGCCCTTTATACAAAAATAAAACTCTTAATTAATTAATTAATTAATTAATTAAACTAACTAATTCATAGTCATTATGCTCTAGAACTTGCCAACAAGTTATCGTAAACAAGTATACAACCCCCACGTTTGTGCCCTCCACAACGTATTAATTCTATGGACTTTATAATTTGACCAAACTTTTTCAAACTCCCCAAACAAAATAAATCAATAAATTGTTAAACTAAGTCCTTAAGAATTGGACTAGTCTATTGTAAATTGGGTTGGTACTTGTATTATTATTATTGTTATTACCATTGGTTGTAGAACGGATCCTAAGGCGACAAATTAATTGGTTGTGTACAATACATAACCTCTAAATCTAAATTTGAAAAGTCCTCGTTTACAAACCCCTAGACCCAAAATTATTCTATTGGCTTGTAAATAATAGTTTGACCTGGCCATTGCAAAGCACAATTAGAAGATTCCGATAGTAAATTTTTTTAAAAAAATATATAGCGTAGGAGTGTTTAAAAATTAGATAATGATTTGAAAAGTCAAAAAAGGCCCTTTTTAGCCTCCAAAGGTGGTGGTGGGAGAGCCTATGCATGCTTAACGCTTTGGAGAACGTAAAGTGGTAGTTTAATGTCATTTTCTTTTGCAATTTTTCACCCCTTTCTTGAAGGGAAAGAAAAAGAAAGAGAGAGAGAGAGAGAGAGTGATTGAGAGTTCACAGGAATTGAGAGAGAGAAAGAGAGAAAGAGAGAGAGAGAGAGAGAGTTGGTGAATGTTCAAAAGTCTTAGATGGACATGTTTTGTGACAAAATATGTGGACCAAGTAATTTACGGAGCAGGCCTCCTATGCGCTATTAGGAGCACGAGGTCTCCGTGCTCTTAAACTGTTTTTTATGATGAAAATTTTGAATCGATGATCGACTTTATTAGATTTGATCTACTGTATTTAAAGTATTTAGAAAATAAATTTTGCGATTTATCGGTATCATTTACCTAGCGATTTACATGATTCAAAATCAATAATTTTTAATGGTTGATGTCTGTTGTTTTTAAATTTAATAGTGTAGAAGTATTCAAATCAGATAAAATTTTGATAGAAAATTTTTTATATTATCTGCAACAAGATCAATATCTCTTATAAAAAATTTTAGTGTTATATCATCACATTTTATAAGATTTTTATTTTTAGTCATTAATTTTGAACCCTTTCGATCGTTAGATGAATAATATCAAAAAATTATAAAATTTATTTTTTAGATACTTCAAATACGTTAGATCAAGTCTAACAGAACCGAACGTTGATTCGAAAATTCCACTATAAAAAACCGCTTAGGAGTAAGAAGATTTTCATACTCCTAAAAGCACACCAGTCATGCTCATAATTTACCATCCATGTTGTTCGATTTACTTTGATTTACTTTATAATCTTAATTAGTATACGTAGACAAAAGGTACATCAAATTTAAAGAAGCTTGAAGGTTCGAAGGTTGGTTGGAATTTATAAATTTGATTAGATTCTATAAATTTAATACATATATAATATAACGCCCTAATAGTTCCATATCGAATGGAATACTCACATCGATCAATTTATATGAGGTCTACATGCTAATAATAATAACTGGGCTTAAATATTTTGGACCGGTGGTTGGACCCAACGAGTTATTGTTGCTAGCGGATCGGGTCGTTACAATTAGTATCAGAAACGAATATCAGCCGGAAGTGTGAGAGCTAAGTACTATACGGGGCAAAGTCCTATACTAGTACATCAGGGTCTAAATAAGAGATCGGATGACAGTTTATATGAGGCCTACACGCTAATAATAATAACTGGACACTCTAATAAACAACAAGGGGTGTATGAGATTTGTCACTATACATTTTGAAAATATTTTTTTATAATCATAATATAACATATATCTCTAAAAAGATATATTTGATTGATTTGTTCCGCAACGTCATCGATATACACGATATACAGCATTCTAGAATTTTGCTCCTCGCGTTGGCCGGGAACGCGCCCAGGTCGCTGCCAGGTCAGCTGGGCCCCATCCGAACCCGAGGTGGCACGAACCTCGAGGTTGTTGCTCCACCGGCTGTCGCCGGTCGCCCGATAAACGGCCTCTCCTGCTCCCGCGCTCCGCAACCCACCTGGGGCGATCATTACCCGTCCCGCTCGCGTCGGCGCCGAGTAGCGGGTCCCACGCGTCCACCGCCACGTGTCCGTTGCCAAGGCCATCGGTTAGGGGGACGGTTACACAACTTCTCACCCTTATTAATTGCACCCGAAATTTTCACGTGACGCTTTACAATTTCTCCAAATTGTCCGCGTATAGAAAAAAAAAAAAAAAAAAAAAAAAAAAAAAGAAGGTTCAACGAGTCAATTTGTTAAAATTTCGGAGGTGTTTGTACATTTTAATTTATAATTTTTTTTAAAAAAAGAGAGAAAGATAATATGCTGTCACATTATTCAATAAAATTAATTAATTTAGCAATAAATTTTAAATCCTAAATTCTAAACTCAAAGAACAAAACTAAATAAATAAAAAAAAGATAAAAATGAGAAAACGTAAAGAGAAAGAAGAATAACCCACTCTCTATTACCACATCATACACAAGAATTATGGCTTAATTCATTCAAGACGCTTCGTTTCAAATACTGAGATCATTATTATAAATAGCTTTCTGATTCATTCAGAATTTGCAAAATCGATCGACTTTTAAGTGGAAGGTGGTAGGACTTCTCTCGCGTCAAACAATCCGCCAAAATCTCACCACATTACTTAATTCTTGTCCAGCAATGCTATACTTCAGCCAAATTTTACAATACTTTACTATTACACGTGGCAGTATTTAATTGATAGAGAAGTATAAATTACGGAAAAATAAGCACGAGTTACAATTTCAAGGTTGAAATCCAACTATTAAATTATAAAAATTCGTAAAACATTATATAAGTAAATAAAAATGAACATTTCTTTTTTTTTTCTAAAATTAGAAAAAAAAAAAAAAAAAAAAAAAAAAAAAAAAAAAAAAACAAATTGCGCTAGCTTGATAGGCACGTCTCCCAATCCCTCCTCGACAACTCTATTAATACGAGGCCTCGACCTCCTCTTCTCTCTTCTTCTCCTCTATCTCGCTCTCTCTTATACAAGAGATTCTCCGTGTTTTTTTACGCCTTTTTATTTTGTTATTATTGTGACATTGTGGGGATTTAAATCCATTCGATATTGATTCATCGATTGCTAATATAGTAAGATCAGGTACGATTCGTTTTTTTTAAATTTGTTTTGTTTTCGAATGTTTTCCTTGATCGATTCATTCATTGTGTGAAGCGCATTGCTCACGTTTCTTCCGTTTGCATCTTTGATTTGTTTCTAAAATCTTGTTGCTTTAATCGTTCGTTATTTTCTTTTAGGTGATTAGGATCTTATAGAAAACTTGTTTTTTTTATGAATCTCATGATTCGATTTAGTTTTTCACTTTTTAGCACTTAAAAGTTGTGTTTCTTTTTTCGGTTTTAATTTCCTGATAGGGTAAAAAAAAATAAGAGCTTAAAATGGTCCAAAAATTGGGACCCCATATGTGTTCCTCGATGTAACAACAGAGCTAATAAAAACCTACCATATTGATTATTGCTTGCCGAGAAATAAATGCAACTGTGTATGAATATCCTTGTTTATTTTTATTTTTATTATTATTGTATGAACGGTCCACAATTTTCTCCCTTTTTTTTACATTTTTTTTTATCTAGCCAGTTTAAATGCACTTCCACAATCAAGAAAAATTAAAGTTTGTTTTTTTAATTTTGTTAGCATTTAATGTAGTTTGTTTCTTAATTTGTTATCAATGTGATGTGGGACTCTAGTTCAAACTATGTCCCTCACATACATAATATGATATAATCAGGAAAAGAGAATCATTTTATACGGATTTTGTTGGTTAATTTGTTGCCTATTTTCATGGATTAAAATGTTTTAAAACCTAATTTCTCTTGAGATTTGAAAGTGAAATTTTTTTTTTTGTTTTTCTTGCTTCTACCCATTATTATTATTATTATTATTATTATTATTATTATTATTATTATAACTGTACTCATTAATTAAATCTCAATTTCTCAATTTGCAATAGGTAGGTAATTCTAATTTATCACATGAGATGAGTTTTCTTTTTTTTTTTTTCCCTCTTGTTAGGGTTATACTTTTTAATCATGCATAGAGATTTGATTGAATCTTCGATTACTTTGACTCACTCGTTATTTTGTGGTATGCTACAAATCCTCAGGTTACAAGAAATTTACTTTGATTGAATCCAGATATAAGAAAGTCATTAATTGTGTTAGAGTTAAATATTTTTATTACTTTGACTTGCACCACCATGACTTTGTCATCTGGTGTGAAACCAATTGCATTAGGATCTACAAGTTGATTTTTTTATTCATGTTTTTCTCCTGAAGCATGTTTCACATTCAATGTTCTATTGAATTACACTGGTGTTCCTCTTAAATCTTATTATTATACAAACGAAATAAACACAGGTATCT
The DNA here is from genome assembly GCF_001540865.1 of Ananas comosus. Lineage (NCBI taxonomy): Eukaryota > Viridiplantae > Streptophyta > Magnoliopsida > Poales > Bromeliaceae > Ananas > Ananas comosus. Next base: position 11,977,190 of record NC_033628.1, read on the forward strand.
TTGTTGCTTCTTGCAGTTATAACAAGTTTTCGAGCCAAAGTGGAATTGCCTGAAACTCCCGTGAGCACTTCACCTCGAGAATGTCCGATCATTGGCTGTAAATGCTTTGCGTATCTGGCAATGTTAAGGTTTTTGCGCACACCGATTCGAAAGATTTTCCTAAATTTACTGTGAAATTCGCTCTCGTTTCCTAATCGCGTTATCGCTTTGTATTCAGGTCTCAGGAATTGCTTGCTTATTGATGGACTGCATGCACAACTGCAGTGACAAGAAGACACTGAAGAGGTGGTTTTTCATAGACAAAAGGGGTGGTTGAGAAGGATACTACTTCGTTAAGACGACGCTATTCGAATCATTCTCGAGTCGTGTGGAATTGTTGTGCTTTTTCCGTTAATCCAAACCCGATGGATTTGAAGACTAACCATAGTTCCCCTGTCATAACCGATCCCGTGCCCGTAAACAATTCGATACTAGGTTTGCATTCTAGCATGATGCCTTACGCGAGTTCCTCCGTGGGATATAATTCTTCCGGGATGTACGCAAACACACCCAGGAAAAAGGCCATACCTGGTAAGCTCGGTGAAATTCGAGCTAATAGTCTGCTGGACGCGATGACAGCCTCTTCGCCTCCTCGTAAGAAGCTTAATAAGGAGTTTGGTTTAGATGCCGCAATCGATGAAACTGATCCAGCCTATCGCGCTTGGACGGTAACTTTCCAATCCTATCTACTGCTTATTGAATAATGGAAACTGTATATGAACTTTTTTTGTGATCTGCTCCTCAATCTGCAGATGAGGTATCCGTCAGCTTTAACTTCGTTCGACCAAATCACGGGATGTGCGAAAGGAAAGAAGCTGGCACTGTTTCTAGACTATGATGGAACTCTTTCACCTATTGTGGACAACCCGGACAACGCTATCATGTCTGATGCGGTAAATTAACTTCTTTTCTTCTATTACTTCAAAAGGAGTAACAAATACTACCTTTTATCGTATAGTTCTCTGAGCAATTTTGTTCACTTAACCTGGCATACTACGAGCTGCATTTGCAGATGCGCGAAGCTGTTAAAAATGTGGCCAAGTGCATCCCTACTGCAATTATCAGCGGAAGGTCTCGAGATAAGGTGCATTACTTTTATCGCTCTTTCTATTGCCACTAAACATACTGGTTATGTGCTTGATTTGATGTCTTACATACGTCGTATGTTTTCTGACGATTTTCCATTTGATAATCTAGGTTTTCGAATTTGTAAAACTAACAGAACTATACTATGCTGGTAGTCATGGAATGGACATAATGGGCCCAGTCAGAAAATCTGAGCCTGTCGGTCACCGTCAGAACTGCATTAGGACCACTGACAAGCAGGTGAAAGAGGAATTTCTCTCTGCGCACATCCTTTATCATAGATAGGCCTATCCTCGACGAGTCAAATTATGGAGTCGGATAAGTTTATGACAATTGAGAAAAATGATTTGTTACGCGGACTATTTTCATTGTTCAGATGAGGATCGGTTGCATTGTTGTTATATTTCACCGAATTTGACGTACTCCATATCTAACTTCAATTTATGCTTTGTCACAGGGTAAGGAGGTGAATCTTTTTCAGCCTGCAGGCGAGTTTCTACCTATGATCGACGAGGTATGCGTTTCTCTCAATAGCTTGCACTGCTACAAATTGATTCTGTCAGTATAGTCTTTACTTAAAAGGAAAATGGAAAGCTCACTTTCCTATAAACACTGCAGGTTTTTAGATCCCTCGTCGAGATTGTTAAAGATATTGACGGTGCACACGTTGAGAACAATAAATTTTGTGCGTCTGTACACTACCGTAATGTAGATCCAAAGGTAACGCTAAATCTGCAAATCCCCTCTCCAACACGGTGGCTGACCTATGAATAACAATCCGATTTTTTCTGAACATTGTAATCCAGGATTGGGACGACATTGGCGAACGCGTGAACGCGTTCTTGAAGGCCTACCCTCGTTTGCGACTAACCCACGGGCGGAAGGTGATGATGAATCCTCTAGCCGTTTTACGGTGCCCCAATTCGTCTTCCTTTTATGGCATCTTCAAACCGTGCTTCTCGTATTGTTGCAGGTTTTAGAAGTCCGGCCTGTGATAGATTGGAACAAGGGGAAGGCTGTTGAGTTTCTGCTCGAATCACTCGGACTGAGTGATTGCGACGATGTGCTCCCGATTTATGTTGGGGATGATAAGACCGACGAAGATGCATTTAAGGTAAACAAATCTAGTTAGTTGTTCAAATTTAGGGCCCGTTTTGTTCGGCTTGGTCTTCTACAGAAATGCTGTTTTGTGTCCAGCTATTTGAAAATACACCACCAACAGCTGAAGCCTAATGCTAGAGCTTGTGCTGTTGGGGGCCGAAAAGCGCTCTTTTTAGCTTTTTACTCTATATTAGTAAGTACACAATCGATGAGTTTCTGAATTGACATCAGGTGCTGAGAGAGAGGAGCCACGGTTTCGGGATCCTAGTATCGACCGTGCCGAAAGAAACTGATGCGTTTTACACTCTGAGAGATCCCTCGGAGGTAAAACTGTAAACCTCATACTACAAAGCTTGCTTCATATTCTCCTGATTGTGATGAAGAAATGAGATAAACTGCGCTCTGCATATTTCTGCAGGTAATGGAGTTTCTGAAATCACTGGTCAGATGGAAGGAGGCTGCATCAGAGGAATACGAGGATAATGAGTCTACTACTGACCACTAAACATTACAGATAAAAAAGTTATAGATACAGTCGCAGATAGACGACCGCAAACGAATAAGCCCGGCTGCGGTGTGAGGCTATCCTTTTGTGGCAGAACGTCATTTCGTTTCTGCTTTGTTGCATTTATTTGTTTATCTTGTGTGTTTCAACCCGTAGCCAGCATATTTATGAATATATATACGTATATGGTGCTTCTTTTTTATTTTTATTTTTTTTAAGAATCCGTTGCTGGTATATTTCAGTGGTCATTTTTATTCATTAGCTCCTTGTAAAGGTACAATTGTTGCTAAATTATTTAGATTCAATTTGTGCCTTTTTTGTTTTTTGCCTCTCTTTTTATCAATTAAATTGGTCCAGAGAAACGACTTGATGCAAATTCAGGTGGCGTTATTGTACAAGGCTTGCAACAGTTTAATCTGATAACAGAAACGGTTTAAAGTCTTCCTTATTTGAGAAAAAAAAGAACTTCAAAAATCATTTGGGAAACACTCCAGTATGAAACAAGCATGGAATGCAGTAGAGAATGTCACAACAACATAACAAACAAGGAAATCATGTTTGATACTCGGTAACAATTGATGTCGAGTAGAACACAACCTGTAACTGTAACTGCCAGTTGAACAGCCTAAGCAACAATTATATACAGAGCAGGAGAAGAGGCCACAAGACTGATCTGTAAGAGAGAATGGCATAACATGCTATATTCTCTTAATTTGGAACATCGTGTTTTACCTTGCTTGCTCCAAATACTATAGCCTCTTCTGCAACGTGGGATCGACAATGACTTGGGGCACATAATCTGGTTTTAGGTACTTGTCTAGCGTTTCTGCATACAACTCATAGCGGGCTGTCATGCGGAAACCCCACTTGTCTTTTATCTGGCGGCACAGGTTTAGATCCATATCCGACACCATTAATCCATCTCGATATCGCGACAAAGACGGTGTGCACGACGCATCCGGGGCTGAAAAGTGGCTCGAACCGTAAAAATGCCCGAAGTCAGAATGCTGGGGCTTCCCATCGCCAGAAGTGAATGCGTTTGGGAAGACTTCAGTACCAACTCTATTTATTGATCCGACGAAATAGCTGTTTGCGATGGCAGCATTCCGTGCCTGAAACGTAAGTAGATTTTAATACCATTTACTATATGTTTACCTTCAATTCAAGAATATCTTCTTCCCCAAAAACAAAAGCTTCCATTTGAAGCTTTTGCTTTTATTGCAGTAAAAAGATGCACAAGAGATTTTAATAAAGAGTAGGTAGTGCTGTTTCCAGTAGCTTCAGTAGGGGAAAACATGCTGTCATTCATTAGCAAGAAATTAAATCACAATATCTACCAGTTAACTCACAGAAGTACACAAAAACAACAAAATATGCAAGGAAAAAGAATTCAAAAGAGGCTGACCTCAATTGGCCACATTGGCTCACTAAGCTCCCCAACAGTTGCGGAAGGGTTGAAGACGATCTCAGCCCCATTGAGGCCAAAGACCATCCAATTCAAAGGATGATGCCTTCCATAACAGATGTTCACCCCGATCTTCCCAAAGGCTGTTTCAAAAACTGGATGTCCGGTGTTCCCTTCCATATAATATGTGCTCTCATTGAAATCCCCCACCCTTGGAATGTGATTCTGATAAAGATATATGACGACGGAAGCAAAATTTAATACATAAACATAGAGTTGATCGCAGTCGATAAAAGGAAGAGAAGCATATTGTTTACCTTTCTGTGAATGCCAACTATATTGCCATGGTTTCCAATTACAACAGCAGTGTTCCATATAGTTTCTCCATGATTCACGTCTCTTTCGAGAATTGGATTCACAATAACCATGTTATATTTCCGTGCGAGGTCCTGAAGAAACTGAGTGGACTCACCATCAACAGGCTCTGCAAATTCACACCATCTCTTCTCACGCGTGCAAAAAGCAAAAGGCATCATCCAAGCTTCCTGCAGTCAAGACGCATTAAACTTAGTAGACCAACTATTAGATTCTCGAATATGCAAGCAATCACGTGACGACACTATCACACTACATTTTTGGAATTTGGAGTTCGTCAGAGAAAATATACTCTAAGCAGTGGGTACAGTATTTACCTGTAAGCATAAGATGTTGACACCGAAAGCACCAGCAGCTTCGATCATGGGTTTCACTTTCTCCCTGATAGCTTCTTTTTGTTCAGCAAAATGGCCAGTAGTGGGAAGAGCAATAGAGTTCTGAATAAGACCAACACGAGCTATTCGAGGTTGCCGCAATAGCTCTTTGTCAGCACAGAAGCAGAAAGCCTGTATAAAGTTGAAAAGAAGTTACATATGCAAAAAGCTGAAAGATAAGTCATTGATTGCACTGACTATTTTTACCATTGTTGCTTTCTGAACAAAGTCGAACTTAATTCTGATATTATCAACAAAGCAGCATCATACTAACTTTCAATATTTTTCATTCTTACAAGAAGATGCATTTTTTTTTTTTTTTTTTTTGCTAATTAGCAAACCTAAGAAGATAAATATCAACAAATGCCTACTGGATAGGTCTCAAACATGATCAAAAGTTCTTTTTTATAATGTTACCTCTCGGTAAGCATATTTTGCAGTATAATCTGCGAAATGAACTATGATAGAGACTCTGAGGAGTGCTACGTGTGCATGCACTCGTGCGTGTCTGTATATCTATCTATATGCCTGTTAATCAGTCTATCTGTATGTCTGTCTATCTATTGAGACTATATATGCCTATAATTTTTCAGATTTTGAGAGCATTTAATATTTACACGGAAGATTCAGTAATAATTTTTGGTTCTTGAAAACTACAAATGCACTGGATTTTCTCTAAAACATGGTTTATTAGTTCATATAGGATTTAAAAGCTTGTAATAGACTTATTTCCACTTGTGATAACAGGGAAAGCTCTCAAAAATCAAATCAAATGAGGAGAAAGGAACAACCAAAGATTGGGTGGCTCTAACACAATCACCTAATCTGATGAAGCAAGCTAAAAATACTAAAGAAGCTAGCTAAACACCGAGCGCCATCTATTTCTTTAACAAAAGCATCTTCTGACGATCATTAGTATGAAGACAAATTGTGAATCACACAAACCAAACCCAGATAAACAAAAACAATCAGGGAAGAGAATTACCTGCAGATCAAAATTGTGTTGCGTGGAGAGAGAAGCCGCAGCATCCGGCAAGGCCAATCGCTCAAGAGGGCGCCCGCAGTTTAGCCCCAACAACATGCGGCTCACTTCCTGTGCACGAATAAGTTGCATCCAATTATCAGTAAATACCTTGCCCTGATAATTTGATCTCAACCTTATTACTCCGACGATTTCAAGAAACGGATTCCAAAAACTTGCAATTCGATAATGGCAAAACCCTAGATCACCTAATTAGATGTTGATTCAATCCAACTATATTTGGATAACCGGTCCGTTTGAATCTTCAAATCTAGGCAAGAACAGATATCAACGAATTCGCACATCGATCCTAACTTGATCTCAGATTAAAAGATGCGGAGAAGGGAAACCCTAGTAGGCGAACCTGGAAGAGAGGGGGCTCGAGGTGGGCCTCGAGGAGGCGGTGTAGGGATTCGAAGCCATGGATGGATCCCTCCGCACGGGTCTCTCCATTCTCCTCCTCTTCTCTCTTGCTTCGCGAGCCTTCCATCGCTCCTGCGCCTCCCGAATCGCGGAGAAACGCGACGCGAGAAGGGCGAGAGAGGAAAGAGACGAGGAAGGAGAAGAAGAGAGTGGAGTTTCGCGCGATCGCATACTTGCGTGGCGACGCAGCTCGTGCGGTTTGGGATATTTGCTGTTGAGGTTGAATAGCCATTTCAATATTCATCCGATCGAAGCAACACGCGTGTGTGAAAGAGACACGTGGACGTCAGAGGATGGTTAAATAAGTTGTTCGCTGTTTGAGGCCACACAGCAGATCTAATATTTATATGGGGCCGCTTCAACTAATCTTCAGTGTAACAGTTATCGTCACGGAATCGACTCTGACACCGTTTATTAGAGTGATTCGGGCTAAGTTCATTCATAGTAAACTAATTCAGTCCACAAGTTTAGTCCTTTTAGGAACTAAGGGTATTAATGTCTCTTGAGTTTCGTGTATCTGATTAAGTTCTTTATTTTTCTACTTCATAAAAAGGGAATTGGAATGCAATTTTTTATTTTTTTTGAGAGAGATAATATGCTATTCTTTTCATTTTATTTTATTTAGAAATAAATTTAGCTGAAAATGTCAAGCAACTAACATTCGAACTTGGGACCTCGAATACCAACTATCAAGCTCTTTGTCACTTGCTCTAGAGACGGTCAGTATTCAAATGCGATTTTAGTTCTACGAAAAGGTGATGTTCAATTTGGGAGCTTCGTCATAACTGCTACACTTGTAGTAACTAATCAGGAAAAAAAATTCTGATGCGGGACAATAAAATATGCAACAGTAATAACTGACACATTTACAAGGATCAGGGCTTTTCACCCCCTAACAAAAGGGTGATAAATAGATTGTAGAATAACTCATAGATGAGAAAGATAAATAATCATGTTATTACAAACATTATTGTAAGGTTAAAAAACCTCTATTTTCCACGCACTTTGATCATCGACCATCTTCGCTTGTCAATTAATGGGTTAGAGACTAATCCGCAGAGTTGCGCGACCGGATTGCTAGAGACGCAGCTACTGCTGCTGAAAACTAGTAGTTGAGATAAGAGATGTCGCCGTCGTCGTCGTCGTCCATTGCTTGAATTAAGTGTGCCCTGAGGCTTAGTTCATGCATCTGCCAAAAAAAAAAAAAAAATGTAACTCAAAATGTCAACATGCATAGTATTTCATAAAATAGAAACATATAGTGAATCACGTATGAATTTTACTGGTTTTATAGAACAATATTCCGTTACCTCTAATGTAGTGATTACTTTAGACAGTTTCACTAGTTGTTGTAGCCCTTCTATTTCTAACAGTATCATCTCTTCAAGTTCTCTGAGAATTGAGTTTGTAGTCTCAGCCTGCATACGAAGATACGAACAAAAACAATTTGACAAGAAAAAAAGGGGGGAAAAGATTGTATATCATAATTTCGGTGAAAATGTAATTCAAAGATTAATTCAGTGTTCTCAGACTTTTTGAAGATATTATGTAAAATTAGTAGTAAGTTTCATCTAGCAGTTAACTGTTGTGCAATTAGGGAACAAAAACAGGATGTCGGAATAATAAGCTTAACTTTGTTAAGCTAAGGATCATTTCGTAGCGAGGAAACCATTGTTTACGAAGAACAAAAGTTAGATGGTATAATCTACCGACGGTATCGAACCTTAGAATAAAATGTCTTGGTGTTGGCTTCGACGTCTTTCATGATGTCCATTGATTCGCGAAAGTATCTATGTAGTGACACCATGTTAGCCTGCAATGAATACGAGCACAGTTAGTCATATGTAAGGATAGAGCTAGCTTAATCAGCATTGGCATTTTCTCCTTTACTTACTAAAAGCAAGTTATGTTCTTCGCAAGTTCGGATTGTCGGATATCGAACCTAACTTACTAAAAGTTCATGAACTATACAGGACAGTATACCCATTTTGTGTTCGTTTGTGAGCTTCGTTTGGTTTTGGTAAACACAAACCTGGGCGCCCTCGACCAACGGAAGGGAGATACACGCCGTGCCCAAGACCCGGCCCAAGACGGCCACTGCTTCGTTATGTTGTTTGGCGAGTGGCTCCCACCTAACGAGTAGCTGGACCTGCAGGTTCAATATACGCATCAACTTCATCTTCTGCCGCCGTCTCTGAACCATGATATGCTTTGCGGCTATCACTTTTCTCAGCTCCGACACTCTTACCCACGCATAGAAGAGTTTCTTCTGTTAATATTACTAATGAGTCAGTATTATAAATATTTTATGCGCTAACGAATACCTATGCTTAACGTTCGCAATTCGATGCTAACACATCAATCAGTAGAAGCCCTTTATCCGATAGTACACACTGTCATATATGTAGGACACAGATTCACTAGATTCGAGTTTAGGTTAAGCTCGAGGTGCGCGACTTTTCAAATAGAAATATATTAGTTGTTCTGTAAATCATGGCCCCTCTTAACCTACAACCTTCAATTTCTAAGTTCACAGAAAATTCGAACTCCTGACCTTGATTTTGTATACAAAAAGTGTTGCCGAAGTACAAAGAAGAGAAAATGCTTTGCGTCCGCTGACTTTTGATATTCAGTGGTGGTTTAACGCCCACTGGTTTGGAGGCTGGAGAAGCCTTTTTGTGGCACCGACGCGGAGGTGCGTGGGCCCAGCTCTAGTTGAGCACTTATAATCTGATCAGTAGCCTTGGCCCAATGGATCGATCGAGTATTAGCATCAATAGTCGTGCCATAAACGGAACTGGATTAAGTACCGTAGGGTGTAGCGGCAATTTCCTCTTCTTCTTTTTTTTTCTTTTTAAATACCATTTTCATCGTAATATGACATTTTTTATTCAGAAAAATATATATTTGTTCAATTGAAGTTACCTTAAAAAATTTGTTTTTTTATTTATCTAATACTTCGAGATACTGATAAGATTAATGGTCATGAAAGAAGCATTTTAAAAATAGAAGAATATATAGAGACTTTCGTACGTCCTTGAATTTTTTGGACTTTTTAAAAGTACCAATTTGAATGCGTTTGAATGAAATATACATATTTTTTCCAATGGTAAGCCTAAAATTCCTTCGTGAGTTCATTTATTAGAAATTTTATTTTCATGCCTCAAATTTATCTCTGTTAATGGTTTACTAATTTTTTTTTTTATCGCTTTGCAAATATGACTGCGATTTAATTAGGAGTTTTATTTGTAACAATTATACTGCATAGATTATATAACAAGAGATAAAGTGCAAGTGTAAAAATTGATAACACGATATTATAGCATATGTTATGTGAATTTTATAATTGGATGTTATTCTTTTTATACGGAAGAATAAATTGTGGCGGTAAAGAAAAGAGTTTCTCGAGACAGGCATGCACGCACTTACCTGGGCCGCGGACTCGGCTCCGTCGATCGCCACAGCGGCGTGGGCGTTGGCGAACCGCCATTGGAGCAGCCGCGCAGCGAGGATCCGGAGCTGGTGCGCGGCCTCCTCCTTGGCTGACGGCTCCTTCCTCCTCCTCCGGAACAGCCCTGCAAGTACCCCTCCCCCTCCAACCGCACCACCATCGGCGCTCCTCCTCCTCCTCGGCGCCGCCATCTCCGGAACCCTCGGCGGCGACCGCCCGGGGGAGAGCGCCCACGCCGACGCCCCGGGCCTCGGCCGCCGCACGCCTCCGCCGGCGCCGCCGTGGATGTTCTCCTTGGCTCCGGCGCGGCGGAGCTCGGCGGCGGCGGCGGCGGCGGCGGGGGAGGGTTTGGGGCGGGAGAGGGAGAGGGAGAGGGAGAGGGAGAGGTTGGGGGAGAGGGGAGGGGGCTTGTCGGGGGAGGAGGACACGTGGCAGAAGCGGGAGGCGCCGCTGCGGCTGCGTTGGAGAAGCGGCTGCTTCCTCGGCCGCGGGCTGCTCGCCATGTCTCCGCTTCGCGCGCGCGCGGGTGCGTCACCGGAGCGCGCGCGCCAGCGCGGGTTTTATCGCTGTATAGGACTTGAATTACGACATCACCCCTTACTTTAATCTAATTTGCTAACCAGCCCTTTCCTTTTTCTCCTTTTTCTTTTTCCTCTTTTTTTTTTTTTTATGTCGCTATTGATAAATCCAAATACGTATATCCTGCACCTCTACTAATGTCTAGCGCACTAATCGAAAACTCTTGAAAGAGTTTGATCTCTCATTCGCATATTTTGTTTAAAAGTATAGTAATTTTTAGTGGAGAACTATTTAAGAAATATAATACATATCTTTTATAGAAAAAGTTTTTGAATATAGAATCCTAGTATAGAAGAGTTCTTAAAAATGTAGAGCATGGGAATATAATTAATTAATGGTAAAAATGGAGAGAGAAAGGGGAGGGGTATAATGGGAATAATAATGTGAGAAATACTTGTGAGCACGTATATAGTGTTAGGTGAGTGAAAGGGAAAGGAACCCGTTTCGCAGGTGACCGAAAAGCTGTATCCATACAGATCATGCGCCATTTGCGCTAAATTTTTGATGATCAATATATTAAAATCAAAATCTAATTACATAATAGATATATATATATATATATAATTTACAAATTTTTAAAAAGTGCTATATCAAAAATCTAGTAACTCAACATTTAAAAAGAATCGGTGCATCGAGTCGTAAACTATTACAGAACGTAGCTGACGACATAAATTCCGATTCTAAAATCTCTATAATAAAATCCTATCGGTGTATGCACGAGGTGCATGGAATATGCTTAATCCCTAGACTAGAAGAGGGGTCAATTAGCAGGAAGCACGTTACTGTTGGAGAGGAAAGAGAAACGTCAACGTTGAAAGAGGTCTCGTGCCCCTTTAGCATTGGTGTTGTTCCCACCCCAAAATTAAAAAATAAAAAATAAGAAATAAAAAATAAATCTTATACTTTGAGTTTGTGTTTGTTCCCCAAAAACTCAGGGACATGTTCAGGATTTTATGGCAAGTAATCAATCACTTTTAATTCTTATTCATGTTGTTGCATATGAATTCACTATACTAGTAGTCGAATCTGAATCCGTTTTTTTTTTTTTCAAATTGTAATACTTATTTGATAATCAGATGTTTGTTTAAACGATTGTAATCGTCACATATAAATAATTCGTTAGGAGTCTTTTTTAACTTGGATTCGTTTTAGGAGATGATCGAGGCTCACACGTTAGTAGTACCTGAGAGAGCCTAATCCAGTGAGCATAGATATATATGAATAGAACACGCGATAGTGAAAGCACGTTGGGTTTTTACTTTTTAGCAGATGAGGATTCAGGCATGTTCACGTGTAGGAAATAGCAATGATAGATTTAAATACCAAATTGCTTTGGAATCTCTGAGTTTAAATATAAGTTGATGTTTTTGTTTTTTTGTAAAATAATACAAAGAATATATATGATTTTGTGGTTACTCAAACGTGTTTTTGGCGTTTTTATGAAATGTATCATTTTAGTCATCTTTCATTCCACCTTATGGTTTAAGACCTCATTTGCAATGAGAAAGTAAGATGTTTTAACATTTTCTTTTTGATATTCATTATTTGATAGGATAATATTATATATATATATATATATATATAAATTTATCTTATTTTCAAAGAAATGGCTTGAAAGCCGAAAATGATCATATTCCATTTTAAACATTCGATCACACTCTGTATCTAGAAATATATAAATATTTTAAGTAAATTTAAGAGATATACTGAATGAGATGCTCGTGCATTTAAATAGAGCCTAATATGTGGTCAAATAGTGCCACAAAATAGACACTGACAAGATCTAGTGAGTAACTAAAAACAACATTATATGCAAGGCCCTACGATGACATTTAGGCCCAGCCCATGTACATCTATTGGCCCAAATATGGCCCAAGCCCGGTTATTATTATTAAAGTGTTAGCGAGCAAAGGTCCAAGTCAAAGTATTTGTGGGTGGGGGAAATTATTTTGCGGATCAAACTACACCAATTAAAATACAACAAATAACTCAGAAAAAAGAAAAGCAAAAAAGTTTTAGTTCAATTAATGTGACTGAGCATAGGGTGGCAATGGGCCTGGATACATATAATCTCCTAAATTCCTCCACAGTTTAAATTTGAAAAAAAATTTAAATTTAAATTCAAATTTGGACCAGAACAATCTTTGTAGGAAACGGCTTTAGGGGCAGGTGCTGTGGTCTTAACTGAGCAATAAAAATGTCTAGGTTAGATACCATTTCTCTATTAGAATTTACATAAGCATACAAACCACTATATATAAGTAGATAAGATACTCCATCTCAAAGACTCAAAACTGAGGTTATTAGCTTGCTCGAGCACGAACCCGAACGGAAACCCACATGGTGGTGGCGTTGGTCGGCGACGACCATGTCATAAAATATAAGAATTGATTCTCGTGTTTATGCTTAGCAGGTTAGTTTCGTTCGTGCTATATCGGTGCAGGTGCGCATTACAGATTAGATCACACATATCCACACATCCACAACGTTTACTTTATTATAGTGGTAGTATTAATAAGAAAATCTCATAGTTACGAAGAACCAAACAATGAGTACATTGGAGGCAATAAAAATATATACAATAGAAAAGGAGTTAACGCGGGTAATATAATATAATAGTTTCAAACTAAAATGATTTATTTTTATATTTTATGCGATGTTGAGATATTTGTTTAAATATTGTGATTTTGATGTACAATTAGTTTAATATTAAAAAGGGGACTTTCTTTTATTGGTGGGACATCATTTGAATTCTTATTAGGGTCCTATAAAGGCTTATCGTACATGTTTCGTGATACGACCTCCCCCTAAACATGTCATAACTTTGTGTACTTAACCACTATACGGACAAAATTGGGGTCAAATAATAAGTTTTACAATAACTTATCTATCTGATGCATTGAACTGGCATAAAAAATTCAATGACGAAATTCACTTTTGATTTGTACACGGAAGATTACACAAAAAAACGATCATATTTTGGACGCGGTCGCAGTGCATTTCTCTATCACAATTGATTGTTACTATGGAAAAACTTTCTCCCTTATTAATTAGACCCTACCAAGTTGTGTTTACGGACAATAATTACTTAGCTGTTCCAGTATTATCCTAATATGTTACTTAAAATATTTATCGATGAAAAATCAAATTCGAGTCTGAATTTGACAGGAGTGTGCAAATCTTATTTTTAGAATCTTTAATTCAAAACTTGATGAGTTTTTAATTGAGTCATTGAAAAACTTTACTCAGCTTACCTTTTGAATTATTTTCCCCTCAGATTATTAGATTAATCATGGAATTAACTTAACCAACACAATAAGGGGGGAAGAACCCTAGTATAAGCCTTGTTATAATGAAATTTTGAATTAAACAAATACCAGTGTCCTACTGTCCTCTAGTGGAATTCGAGCTTGGTTTCCAAGTGGTTACGGAGTACATTACCCAAAACATTAAAAAATACATACATAAGTTAATATCTTTTAAGCAAATATAAATAATTCAATAAGTGATTCAACTAATTTATTAATTAATCACAGCAATAATAATAATAATAATAATAATTGGTCTTTAGAAAATCCTTAACCTTCCCCAGGCCCACCCTGTCCTACGTACATACGACTCGTAATTAATAATTTGTAAGCTTCTTAATTTGGCTCCTTCTCATTGACTTAGTCATCGTGTGTCCGCCACACGCTGTGAAGCCACGTAGATGTCCACGTCAGATATTTCAGATGATTTTCAGAAAATGCTTTGGGTACAAATTTATGTAGCATTTTAGTTTTTGTTCAACAGGAAATTAAAATTTAGCTAAATTACAGAAAATTTTTTTATAAATATTTTTTTTTATTTTTTCGTAATTTTTAAAAAATTATATATTTTTTTAATATTTCAAGTTGTTATATTTAGTCCCCTTCCGTTAGGATTTTTATTACTATTCTATTCATTTCTTATAATTTATACTGAAAATATCCTTCAAAATAATAAAAATATGTTAAAAAATTATTTTTTTTCTTACAAAAAAAGTAATAGTAGTCTAATCATTTTGCTCTCTCCATTAATGCCATATCCTTCTGCAAATTTTTTTGAAATTTTAAGTGGGCAAAATATAAATTTTTAAAAGTCAAAAAGTGAAGAAAAAAAAAATTATGTATAAGAAAATTTTCTGTAATTTAGTCTTAAAAATTTTATATATTATATATATCAACATGTCAATAACTTATAAATATAATAATTTGCAAAACTCGAGATATTTGTAAGGGAGTGAGATATTAGGGTCCTACTAACATAAAAAGGATATTTGGTGGGTGATAATAAAAAAATAATAATTAATGGTGGTATCAACAGTAGTAGAAAATTCAAATTTAAGTACTCGGAATAATTGAGAGGGTTTATGCGATTGTCTTAAACTATATTATGCTGTTCTTTATGTAGTTTTTTCACTTGTTACATTGTACCAAATTGTTTTTTTCAAATTCAAACCCTATATTATAAATAACAAACTATAATTTCATATAAAAGTTACTAAAAAAAAATACTGATTGAAAGTTGAATTGATTAAAAAATTACTAGTTGATTTCAGAAGCCAGCTGGAGCAGTTTTATCTCTGTCATTGCTCATGCAGTATCAGATAATGCTTTGCTATGTCAAGCTGGATAAGTGTGCATCTCTACATATGGTGGTGATTTCACAAATATCTTATTCTCTGTGTCTCTTCCATCCTAATTCTATTATTAGTGGTGGTGATTTACAGAATCACAAAACATAGTTTTCAGATGCTACAGATGTTGTATATTGTGGATCTGAATGTTCTATCTTTGAAAGTGATTTGACAAAAGGTATGATGGTTGGTATTCGAGACCCAAATTCGAATTCTAGTTGATTCACATATATAGCTAAGTTTATTTCTAATTAAAATAAACGAAACAAATAGCGTGCTACCTTTTTTTAAAAAAAAAAAAAAAAAAAAACTAATCATATCTCTTTCGTCGAAAAAAGAATGTAAAAAATATTTCGGAAAAAAATCATGATAGGTGAGTGAATTTCAAAACAAATTAGACACCATGCTGTCTTATGTAACCGTTGTATTCTAGACTCTTTTTTTTTTTTTCCAAACTCAGACACAAGAGTACACAACAATTGGACCAAGTGGAAATTAATTAAGCATCATCATTTGTACAGTTGTACACTTGTACTTTCTCTTCCTCTGCTTCCTCCTCTTCTACAGTAGTCCACCGTATATATGGAAAATACTAGCCGGACAACAGGTACATATATATATATATATATATATATATATATATATACACACACACGGCAACAACTCCTGGGTTGGGGTTGTGATTTTGTTTTTTATTATTCTTCTGTAACAATTATCTAATTCTTTTTTTGTAAATATAGGTTGTGATATCACATACGACTTATCGTGGGTAAAAAACTGGGTCGTGGCATATGCCCAGGAACATGCTTGACCTTCTCTTAGTAGGCTTGGATCCATCCAACTTAGTTTATATATATCTCTTTATTCGAGAATAAACTCTTTTTTTTTTAAAATTTTCCCGCTTGAATCCCAACTTAGCAAATAATACAATTTCTTATATTACTATTTTTATATATATTTTTTGTCGAACGTTGATATTATAAAGAACAAAATAATGAAATAATTTATTATTTAATTTCGGGAAACTCGAGGTTAGGGCAAGCCACAGGGGACCGCAAATCCATAAATGGAAATCCGAGGCCGAGAGAAACAAATTAGAAAAAGTAAATAAATCCGACAATTTTCTTTTTCTTTTTCTTTTTTTTATTTAGCTTACGCTAACGCATCACTCTCTTCATTAAATAAATTAATAGGATAATAAAAGCACAAAATGAAATAAACAACGTCACAAAACCCTTCCCCCTCTCTTTAAAATTACAAACTCGAATCTCCCCCCCCCCCCACCCCCCCCCCACCTCCTCTCTCTATCTCTTCGCGGAGTGTCGATCTCGGGAATGCGTTGGGAAACGCCGCGATTTCGCAGCGTCTCCTGATTCGACGGAGAGATGGGTTCGATCGGAGGCTCTCGCGGCGAGCGCCGCCGCCGCCGCCGCGCAGCGGCGGCGCTGTGGCTGATCGCGGCGGCGGCGCGGCGGGGCGGAAGGGGGCAAGGGGGGAGGAGGGGGGAGCGAAGCGGAACGCGTACGCGGCGATGATGTACATGGGGACGCCGCGGGACTACGAGTTCTACGTGGCGACGCGGGTGATGATGCGCGCGCTCGCGGGGCTCGCCGTCGACGCCGATCGCGTCGTCATCGCCTCCCTCGACGTCCCCCACCCTTGGGTCCGAACCCTGTGCGTTTCTCTCGCCACCACCCCCTTTTTGTTTTCTTTTTTGCTAAATTTTGTTTTGTTAATTTGTTGTTTAGTTTTACTTGTGAATTGTACGGTCCGAGCGAAAAATTTTGACGGTTTCCTAATTTTGGGGGAAAAGGACGAATTTTTGAAAAAAAAATAAGCCAATTTTATGCCCTATCCTTAAATTTTTATAACGTTCTAAATTTGATTCTATGTAAACTAATAAATTTTTTTTAAAAAAAATTAAGTTGATAAAAAATAATATTAAATATTTTATGTTCAATCCTTTTTTTTATGTATTTTAGAAGGTTGAGGACAATTCGTATTTTTTTAATTTAATTAATTTTTTTATCTAAGTCGATGGTAGTCCACTTCAAATCCGAATCTGTTGACTCTCTCTCTCTCTCGGTGATTTTCCATGAACTTTTAATTTAACCCCTGGTTATTTCCTAAATAACGAAATTACCACCGTGTTTTTTTAATTTATAAATCTTTGGTCATCACTTTAAAAGAATAATTTTAATTCTATTCTAATATAATTTGGTGGTGATATTGTAAAATCATTGTTAAGATCAACATATATATATATATATATATATATATTTTTTTTTTTTTTTATATGAATCTAAATCTTAGATTGATCTAAAAATGATTTCGATTTNTGTTTGTTATAGGGAGCCAACACTCTCATGAACTCTTGCTTTAATTTTTTTTTTTAATCTGTTTTTATTATGATCACATCAAAACATAGACAAGGTCGTTACGAGGGAGGCGAAAATTCAGAGCTCAGGAGCGCACAAATAAATAAAAGATAAAAAATTCAATAAAATTCATCTAACTTATTGACCTATTGTTTTTAGTAAATTTGCATCGCATACTTGGCCTAAATCACACTCATTTTGATCATTTCCAATTATGTTGTATAAAAGCATTGTATTAACTTACACAATGATTTCTTATATTATATACTAGATCATGCTTTTCGGGTCTCAATGCAGGAGATTGGAATTGGTGCATGACACCAAGTTTCCGATTCTCAGAATATTATTGATGTTCAAAACTCGGTGTTAAATTGATGACAAACAGGAAAGAGGAGGACGGGGTGAAGGTGGTTTCGGTCGAGAACTTGAAGAACCCTTATGAGAACCAGGGCAACTTCAACACGAGGTTCAAGCTGACGATGAACAAGCTTTATGCTTGGAGCCTGGTCGAATACGACCGCGTTGTTATGCTCGACTCCGACAACCTCTTCGTCCAGAAGACCGACGAACTATTCCAGTGTGGCCAGTTCTGCGCCGTGTTTATCAACCCCTGCATCTTCCACACCGGCCTCTTTGTCCTTCAGGTAATGGAAAAGTACTAACTTCGAATTTGAAAACACATTCAACTTCAAATTCTCACCGCGTGTCCTTCCATTCTCTTGTATAGCCTTCGAAGGAAGTGTTCGATAGCATGCTTCACGAGCTAGAGACCGGACGAGACAACCCTGACGGTGCAGATCAAGGCTTTCTAGTTAGCTACTTCCCGGATTTGCTCGATCGGCCGATGTTTCATCCACCCGCGAACGGTACGAAGCTCAACGGCACTTATCGCCTTCCTCTCGGGTATCAGATGGACGCTTCCTACTTCTGTGAGTACAATCTCCCCTATTTTCGATCACCTTTTGCTTCATCTGTTACTACACAAGGACACTGATGGAGTGATCGTAATCAATGAAACGTTCCCAAACATTTTGATGTAGATCTAAAGCTTCGATGGAACGTTCCCTGCGGGCCAAACAGTGTGATCACATTCCCCAGTGCGCCGTGGCTAAAACCATGGTATTGGTGGTCTTGGCCCGTTTTACCGTTGGGTCTCTCATGGCATGAGCAGCGGCGACAGAATCTAGGGTAAGTATACTTTTAACGTGCATGGAAATTGAGACATTGTATCTTCTTTTGATTCCTGAAACATGTCCTGCTGAAATGTACCATGAATAGGTATGCAGCGGAGTTACCGGTGATCCTAATCCAATCCGTGATTTACATCGGAATCATTGCAGTCACGCGACTAGCACGACCGAGTCTGTCAAAATTGTGCTACAACCGGCGGCCCGAGAAGAACACCGCCTTTGTACAGGCCATGTTAAAGGTGGCGGCAATGTGGTCCATCCTCGCTGCGTACACCGTCCCCTTCTTCCTCATCCCCCGCACGGCTCACCCCATCCTCGGATGGTCTCTCTACCTCCTCGGTGCATCTTCTCTCTCGTCCGTCGTGATCAATGTATTCCTCCTCCCTCCACTCACAGTCCTCACTACATGGCTGGGGATTGTGGGAGCGCTCTTTGTGATGGCATTCCCGTGGTACTCGGACGGCGTTGTTCGGGCGTTGGCATTGTTTGGTTACTCATTTTGCATCGCTCCGCTCGTGTGGGCATCCTTGGGGAAGGTAATGGACTCGTTGCAGGTCTCGATCGAACGCGACGCGTTCTATCCAAGACTGGGAGAATCCACACCGACAACTGAATTTAGCAAGCTGTATTGAGGTGATTATTCGATTGGCTAGCAAATTTTTTTTTGTTTTTCACTGATGATTCTCTGTGGTTTCATTTGTTCATCACCCGTCTGTAGAATTGCTAGTTATGATGATTGTATCTGTTGATGATATATATAGAACAGGTGGATTGAATGGGAAGGTGTGTATGGGGTGTTGGTGTATGTGGGAGCCGGGAGGGGTAAATATTCATTGATGGATTTAGGTTTTTAGAGGAGCTTGATGTTTGTTGTAATCCATTTAATTTCTACCCCTTGAATCTGAGGCTTTGTTTTTTTTTTTTTTTTGGTTTTCTTTCTCCACCTTCTTTCTTCTTTTTCTATCTAGAACCTCCCACCGCCTGATCTCTTCTCTCTCCTGCCTCTTTTCCGGTGGCCACGAGTAGCCGGGAAGGGGGTCTCTCCCTTTTTATTTTTTGTCGTTGTCCTTTATTCTCTGCCATTGTCCTTTTTTGTTGTGCACCGGTCCTTCGGGACCGGTGAGTTGAGATGAACTCGACATATTTGATTTTTTCTATGCCGCTCATTATGATATTCTTTCTCCGGTCGGAGTAGTACTCCATGAGGCCCTGCGGATCTCTGCACGCAACTGGCAGCTCTTTCGGTGCTCTAAAATAGTTCTTGGTCATGTAGTTCTTCCGTAGATTAAGTGATATGCTTCTACACCGCTTGTTTTCTTACTCAATCTATATCAGTTGGTCGTGCTTTTATCGAATTCTCACTCGGAGTTAATGGAGCTGTGCATTTGGACCTGCATATTTCTCTAATCTTTGGGAATACTTTTGAATAGTGTTTGCTTTCTATTAATAGTTTACTTTTGTACTCTTATTCTCTTTATGTTATACTTTTGAATACCGATCTATCAATAGAATCTTATGGAGTTTCTCTAAAAAGAATGCGAGGCGTTCTGAATCAAACGAGATGGTCAATTAGTCCACGTTGGGTTTATTTAGAAAAAATTTCCTCTTATCTATTTCTTGATTGTTTTCGCTGCTTTGTGTTGGTGTAAGATACCAAGTGTCATTTAGAACAAGGCCAAGGGCATGCACAGCATTTGTTTTTGTTAAGTTGGTTCTTTCCCTGATGCTTGTATGGTTGTCTAAAGTTATTTTGTACAATAAATTAATTAATCAAACAGAGCTTCACAGTAGACAAGGTAACTACATATCATGTTATACAAGCTAAAGATTCCATTATTGCCTTAATTTTAAATTCGATTTCTTTTTCTAAGAGGCAAATGTTCTGAGCTGTTCATCAGAGTTTTAAACTAAGCTACTAGTCTTTTTCTAAGAGTTCGTATTAAGTGATTGCTGCAACCAATAATAAACCAGCCACAAACAAGCTCCTTACTTTATTTGTTCAATGGAATGGAAAAAACTGATTGATTACTGTTACAATAATAAATACTTTAGTCATCACAAATCAGTTACAACCACTTAATATCTATTTGCTCATTCTCACAAGAAATCGAACTAACCGATAATCAGTGTTAAACTGTTAAGTTCAATGAAGCAAACAAATGTAATATGCACATAAAGGAAAGAAAAAAGATTGCAGTACTCGATATTTTGCTGCGATCAATTTGTTGCTTTGTCAGGAAAATTGTCCTCATAATATTCAGTTTCTTGCTGTGACCGTGCTCTCAGTTTTTCCTGCAATTCCAAATTCTTTGGAAGGACGAGTTCAGCCCCATGGCCTGACATTGAGAAATATCTCTCCAGCACCATCTGTACAGAAAACATTAGCGAACAAATTGATAACTAAGATGATAGTAAAGAAACTTACAAGTTAAATTTAATACGACAAATCATACCACGGCAGCATAGGCATCAGATTTTGTTTGGCGAACAGATTTTTTGAGGCCCCTGAAAAAATAGCAGTTGTTGAGAGTATCATCTTTTCGTTAGTTCCGGTAACAGTTACTGTCCATTGCTATCACATAATTTAGAAATCGTAAAGAATAATAGATAGGATATTACAAAAAGAAAACTGTAATGTACAGAACTATGACAAATAAACTTGGCAAATACGAAGTAACCCACATATCAATCATATAGTCGAGGGCATCCATTGATGTTCCGTGCTCGTCTTGTAGATATACTCTCAAGCCTCTGCAATGTTCGATTAACGGCAATTAATATTTGATCCCACGACTTCGAAAGCGCAGAAAAAGAACACTACATCAAAAGTAATCACCCCTAAAACCAACAATAAGTTCACAGTGAAGCGAATAATGTTAGAAAAGAACATAACTGGCCCTTATTATTCTTCTACTTAAGCATGTAGGATTGAAAAAGGCATTGGAAACTGTGATGAGTACAAATCAAATTTGAACAATGTTGAAAACAAATTCTGGAGCAACTCTCTGTTTCGAACAACATCAGCGCAAAATCATAATTTAAACAGTTACAAACTATCCAAGATTAGAAACTCTACTGAAGACTTGATCTTTAAGATGTGAAAATAGATAAAACGAAGGGCAATGTCGGATCACAAGATGCAGTTTAAATAAACTGACATTTCATCAAGCACCTCTCGGCAGCGCGAACTGCGAGCCTCCCCGCAACGCTGCGAACCTTGTTCGATTGCGGCGTTTCCGTCCTGCTGCGTGATTTAGGAAGCCCAACAATAAACTCATCAACTTCCTATGTATATTACCAAATAGACTCGTCATTCACAATTGGAAGAGCATAATTTGTCATCAAAAGAAGTAAAATTTAATTGAAAAAAAAAAACCTCTTTTTGGGCAATTTCAATGAGTCTTAGCTCGAGCTTCTCCCCCCGCAACTCCACTACCTAAATCGAAGCAAATTGGAGGGCAAAAGCGTGAATTAGAAGGAACGGGAATGGCTAGGGTTTGTGTCAGAAGAGTTACGGCGAGGGGGCGAGGAGGAGCGAAGCCTTTGCCGAGGGCGAGGCCGGTGCGCGCGGCGCCGAGGTCGACGCCGAGGCTGAAGCCACCGCCCCGGAGGGGGTCGAGCTCCCGGCGCCGCGCGTTCGGGAGAAGCGTCTCGGGTTCCATTGCCGCTCTTTTGGGTGAAGAAGCGAGCGACGAAGACGACGACGACGACGACGACGACGACGACTGTGCCCAAACCCTAACCCTAATCCTAACCCTAACACCAGCCATGGAGGAGGAGCTCCCAATAGGCACGAAAGTAGGAAGCGAAGGGTTCGAAGGGATTCGTAGGAGACGCTCCATCACTTCGAAGCCCTCTTTCTCTTTCTCTCGCTCTCTATGGGAGCTGAGAAAGAGGATAATTGTGTGAGGAGGACGAAGAAGAGGAAAAGGAAGAGGAAGATGCATAATGGGCCGAGCACAAGGCCCATAATATTATATCTGGATCTCTAATTCACGATCCAATGGATTTAAGCTACACATAAATGGGCCCATACGAGCAGGCCCAAGATCCTTTATTTATTTATTTTTTTTTTTTTTGGTGAACTGAATATAAATTTAGGCCTTGAAATTTGACTCAAATTTTTATTTTCTGTCCTCACAATTTTGATTGTAGCCATTCACCCTTAGCGTTTAAACTTGATTTTGATCTGCTCCTGGAATTTCAATTTATCACCCAAATTTTGGTCTTTGCTTCCGTTTCGTCTTTTAAAATTTTAGTCCGATCACCCGACAATAATCATGCATATAATATAGGTTAGAATGAAGAGGTAAAAACTTTTACTGCAGCAAAATGCAATGTACTTAGATACCATACAATGAAAACCTACAAACATAAATTTGGTCTTTCTATTAATGTCATAAAGAAGTTCTTGGTGCACGCATGCACTTTAGCAATGAAAACACTATAATATTATTTGAAGATGATCCAGCACAGCAGAATATTTTTTTCTATACAGATTCAAAAAAAATAAGCTATCGTGAGAAATAATAATAACGTTTTTTCTCTATCGGAAACTTTTAAAACATGAATTTGCTCCCTTTTTCCAAATGGAAAAGGCATTAAAGTAAATAATTAAAAAAAAAAAAAAACTGATGAGGAGTAGGACATCTGATCAGAATGGATCGAGCTAACCGTTGCAGGGAGAGCATGGGCGGCACTCAAGTGCGTGCCGAGAGATTCCGATCCCTTCGTACACGCGTCGCACTTTGATTGGCCGTGAGAACGGTGGGGCCCACCACCGAGCCACAACTAGGATTTTGCTCCTCACTCAAATCTCCGACACCCTCCAACGTTCTAAAACCAACTTTTGAAACCGCCCCCAAAATCACGAGTCACGACACTCCCCTAACTCCGCCTACTACCTATCATACAAAACACTAAACGCCATACTCCATTAATCATATCTGTCTCATTGCCCTGCTCTCTATATGCATGCTGCTCCTACCTCAGCCATAGCCGTTGCTTTCCTTTCCTCACCCTCATGAATCTCCTTCATGTTCAATTTACTATTATTATTATTATTATTACTGTTTAACTGGCCGCACCAAGTACTGTAATTGATTAAGAATTTGATAATTGTTATCTGAGATCTCAAGTTCGAAATTTAGCTGTTTCATATTTCTAAATTTGCTCATTTGCACCCCTAAAAATAAAAAATAAAAAAAGCGAAAACGGGTAGCAAGCTATAGATACTTCTGTTGAAAAAATTGGCAATGATTACCTAAGGCCTCATTTGGCATTGTTGGTTACTATTTTCTAGTGGAACAATAAATGATAACTTAAAAAAAAAAAAAAAAAAAAAAAAAAAAAAAAAAAAAAAAAAAACTCATTGAAGGAAGAAAGAAGTTGCTTTTAATTTTTTATGTAGTTTTTGTTGGCAAACAAATCCCTTGAATATATATAAAGATGCAAACAATCCACCGCTACCACATACGGATATCTAACGAGATCTAACTTTTTCACTATCTGATATTTGAATTTATTCGATACAGGTCGCTATTTTAAAAATTATTGGTTGTCGTTACTGCATTCCTACATCCTTACACCATATTTTCATCCGCGCTCCAACCAATCTGATTATTTACTCATCACTATTTAAGAACATAGTTAATTTAGATGATTAGGCTAAAAAGTACATCTGATGAATCAATCAAAGATTCTAGGGTGCATGCGCTAGATGCAAGCAAGCAAATTATTTGAGAACGTTAACCCATGCAGCTCAAAAGATTTGAATCCAATGGGTACACAGCATGGAAAAAAGCTAAAACTTCTAAAAAGTAAAGAGTTATTTTATTTGGTTACCATATGCCCGTGCATGTGACCCACTGAGTTTGTTCTCACTCAACTTAAACAAAACGAGAAGCAAAGATAAAAAGATGGCCTTTTTTAAAAATTCAGATCTGAGTTTGATGAAAAGGATTCAACCTTTACCCTCGGGAGCTCTTTTCTTTTTTTTTTTCAAACTCGCTTTCCTAAGTATGGCCAGTTTCATCAAAAGTAACGCCTAATAATTTCGTACCATAAGAGACAATCATAATTAAAAAAAGCTACGCCCATCTCTTGGGCATCTGGGTCCTATATGGTGCATGCCCGTCTCGTTGTTAAGTGTTTTGATACATTACTCAGTATTAATTCATACATGATACATTTAGATTAATTATTCCAATTAAGTTCAAATAGTATTAACTGGTTAAATAACAATAAATGCACTAATACAGAGGCCAAATTACAGTGTCAAGATGTTACAGACACATTTTAGCATAAATTGATTAATGGTTTGAGGAAAGAAAAAAGATAGGGGAAACTTCAAACCCCCCTGTGGTTTCGTAGCTTCTCACTTTGCCCTCCTGTGGTTTAAAATGTATCAAATTGCCACTGTGGTTTCGTTTTTATCTTTTCGCTAGCTTTTTTGTTAATATTTCATTAAATTATATACAAAAAACTTCAGATATTCATCTAGATTTATCAAATATTCATTTTAGTACCCTTTAATTTTAACTTCATCACTGATTAAAGAAAAAAAAAATAATGAAATTGATATGAAAAAGAGAAAAAAGAAATCACAGGGAGGCAAATTGATACATTTTAAACCACAGGGGGGCAAAGTGAGAAACTGCGAAACCGAAGGGAGAATTTTTGAAGTTTTTCCAAAAAGATATACTTAATTATAGATTAACTAACAGTATTAATTTATGTTTGCAGTGGAAGTGAAGTTACCATTCCTAGTGTAGAACAGCTTCTGCTCAGTGCAGAGTGCTCAGAGGTGCTGCTGCTGCTGCTGCTGCTGCTGCTTAGGTTGAGTCACTCACTCTCTCTCTCTCTCTCTCTCTCTCTCTATATCTTATCACGAAGGTCCCACAATTTACAACTGTGACACTCTGGAGAAAAAGAATCAAAACTGTGACCGTTGCTTTCGCCAACATTCCAAATGCATACAAACACCAAACTACGTGGAATCATCCCCTCCCTACCTAATATAAAACCCCCCACCTCTCATTCTCTAAAGCCTCTTCAACATTGTAGTTTCAACAAAGACCCTAGTACTCCGCATCTCTCTCTCTCTCTCTCTCTCTCTCTCTCTCTCTCGGAACATGGGTCTTAGAATTTTGTACTTCCTCTTCACGTTTCTACTGCTCCTTTTATCCCGTTCAAGTTGCTGCGATCTCAACTCGACCACCGCCACGAAGCACCGCCACAGATGGGTCGAGCCGACGGTCGCGCGCACCGTCGTGGTCGATGCTGCAGGGTCCGGCGATTTCCTTTCAGTCCAAAAGGCCGTCGATTCGATCCCGGAGAACAACACGATTCGCGTCGTTATACAAATCAAACCTGGGTCCTATATGTAATAATACTAATAATTCTCAAACTATCCCTTCCGTTTTACACTACTCTTTAGATATATAGTGGTTGTATTTCGCAAACAAAAATAACTTTATACAAAAAATTATAGATTTTTTTTAAAAAAATTGGTTTATAATTGATCATTATTTTTTTTTAACGTGATGTGAGAGTTACAGAGAGAAGGTGGTTGTGCCTGTGACGAAGCCGTATGTGACATTTCAAGGGGCGGGGCGGGACGTGACGTCGATCGAGTGGCACGACCGGGCAGGAGACCGGGGGCCGGACGGGCAGCAGCTGAGGACCTACAACACGGCTTCTGTAACGGTTTTAGCTAATTATTTCGCTGCTAGGAATATCAGCTTCAAGGTGAGCTCTTCACTATACCAGTTTTCACAGCAGGCTCTCCCCCTCTCCCACTCACTCTCTGATGAGCATGGTGCAGGACGCAGAGAGCAGTAACCGCCATCCAATCCGCCAACATAGCAAGTTTTAGTTTTTTCTTTTTTTTTTTTATTTTTTAGCGCATCAGTAATTTTTTAAGAGATTTTTAAGAATAACTATTGTTTGCGGCACAGAATTATGGGTACTAATTCCTTCTGTTGCAGCATTGACAGCAAGTTTTGTAATTACTGATATGTTTTGAAGTACTGAGAATAATAACTAATAAAGGGGCTTGTCCAAACCGCTGTTTATGATGATAAAAATAGAACACAGCTCCGGCACCACTTCCGGGGATGGAAGGGTGGCAAGCAGCGGCGTTCCGAATCTCCGGAGACAAGGCGTACTTCTCCGGCTGCGGCTTCTACGGCGCGCAGGACACCCTCTGCGACGACGCCGGCCGCCACTACTTCAAGGACTGCTACATCGAGGGCTCCATCGACTTCGTTTTCGGCAATGGAAGATCCATGTACAAGGTGATCAATTTAACCTCTATGGTTGATCAAATTTAGCTTCTATTTTCTTACATTTTCCCAACACTTTGTTGATTTCTGACTGGTTCACGTGCACGTATTCAGATTAACATGCTCTTGAATAAATACATAACGTAAAACAATGTGAAGTATAATAATTTAGTAGTTAAGAGCCAAAATAATGGCACAGAATGTACTAAAAGCTTTATCTTAAGAATAAAATAACAATATTTCTACGAAATCAAATATGCTCTTGTAGGAACATATTTTGTTTTTTTGTTTTTTGTTACTAAACAAATAATGGACTTGGACCACATTTAGGATTGCGAGCTCCATTCGATAGCGAACCAGTTCGGGTCCATTGCGGCCCAAGACCGGAACTCGGCATGCGAGCGGACCGGGTTCGCATTTGTGAACTGCAGGGTCACAGGAACCGGGAAATTGTACGTGGGCCGGGCCATGGGCCAGTACTCGAGGATCGTCTTCGCGTACACCTACTTCGACGACGTGATCGCGCCCGGAGGTTGGGACGATTGGGACCATACCAGCAACAAGAACAAGTTAGTCTCAGTTACTTCTGACTCGGACTGCATCTTTATCATTCCTGTAATTCCTTTTGGTCCTTCACACATTGTCTCAGGACGGTGTTCTTCGGATTATACAAGTGCTGGGGACCTGGCGCTGGCGCGGTGCACGGTGTGCCGTGGGCGCGAGAGCTCGATTTCGCGACGGCGCGGCCTTTCCTCGTTAAGAGCTTCGTCAATGGGAGGCACTGGCTTAACCCTTCAGATGCCTGAGCTTCAACCATATCTTGCGACTAGTCCCGCAGACATTGTTAAACTCACCCAGCAGAGTCTACAAATTCATTTGATTCTTGTATACGAACACTAAAAAAGTAGCAGATACATTTGATTCTTTTAGATGTATTCCATAATCATCGACAAAGTATTCCAATTGCCCATCACTTTGAAAAGATTATCAAGTGATTGAATGAGGCACAACCAAAAACAATAATGTTCACAAATTTGGGAGCACTGTTTTCATACAAAAAATTTGTAAAGGCGCAAGCACGGAAAACTAAAATCAACTTATTTAAACACTACCAAAGGAGCAAAGGTTCACTACCTCCTGTAAAACAAATGTTCCTATCTCACATTACACAGCAATTTGGTGTAGTCCCGAGCATCTCCGGTGACCTGGCGAAAACAAAAGACAAGCATGAACGAGTTGCTATACAACATCAAAACTGGCAAAAGAAAACAAATATATATATATATATATATATATATAGAGAGAGAGAGAGAGAGAGAGAGAGAGAGAGAGAGAGAGAGAGAGAGAGATAAGCGCACAAAATATTAGCAATTACACAGAAAGGTTCTAATGGTTAAGTTGAAATAATAGTACATAGCGAAACTCCAAGGTTTTGACCTAAACTGCATAAACCTTTGTGGTGACAATCTCATCTGCTAGTCAATGTGTTTTAATGAAGAATCATCATCAATTAACGAATTTCCACATATACTGCAACCGGATTGATTATTCAACTTCATGAAGAATAAGTTTGCCTCACAGTCCAATGCAACTATTCTTATTCTCATGTGCCAATAATATGTGTGGCCATACACGACAAGACTTCACTTACTACAGTCAAGTGGAATTGTCCAATATTATTTATTTCAGAACCCTTCGGGAAGAGAGAAAGTTAAGCAAGGGAATGAGGATGTAGAGGAACAAAGTGAGAGAGAAGTCAGAGATCAAGAGAAACTAGAACAAAGCCTGACAATGGCAGTCATCATGATACCTAAGTCGAATTTGTCGGATCGTTGACGTAAACCATTAATCCCAAAAAGTCGAGCTGTTAGAAATATGCAACCAATTCACTTAAAACGTACAGATACGGCGCCCACAGGTCTTGATTGTGACTCGGCCCATCCAGCCTTACGCCACTTTAAACATGACTCGGCCTACCCAGCCTCACATTATTTCGAACGTGACTTGGCCCAACATGGCCTCCCGCCACAAAACAGGATGCTGGCCTATTTAAACCAATAGAATTTACTTTCTGGTAGAGTTATGCTAGATTCAAAGGTTATAAACAAAATAGTCGGCTTAAAAGGTCATTTTCCACCTTTGCACCTTACGATGAAGACAAAATTATAATTGAATAACAGTGCAGCTAACTTATATGAGTCTAGTTAAATCTAAAGTAGGAAAAGAATAGTCCAATGAAGTATAGCATGGTGTTGCATAAATTGAAGTCAGCTGCATTTTACCAGGTCACCTTGACAATATGATCACGAAACCCACGCTTGACAGTAAAAGTAATGAAGAATAAAGTGAGAATTGTTTCATTTGCGAAGGAACATCCTAAAGATGAAAACCCTCCAACACATCACGCTGTTTATAAGATCATAAGAATAAGGCGGGAAAGGAAAAGTCATACTCCTACGGGCAATATGTTCGATCTAGGTTAACAGACACCACAATATCATGATGAGAGAAAGAAGCAAAGTAAGGATGTATATGCACACCAAAGTATGGCCCACACAGTTTCAACCAACTAACGAAACCTATCCATGTGAAGAAATTTCTTTATTGGTTATCAAGAAAATTTTTTACTAGCAGATGTGTTGTGAATTTAATAACACTCCAGAAAACTTCTAGAACTTTTAACGTTCAGAAACAACAGTAAATAACACTTACAGTTGGCCCAAATTGCTTAGATCAAGTTCAGGAGCAAGCTCTTGAACAATGTCATTAGGAGGCTGACCACATTCCTGCATTTTCTGCATGAGATCAACAATCTTAGTGAAGTTGTCGGGCTCCGTGTCATAAACTTCATTCAACTTTATAAGGAGTTCATATTGGTGTTTATAGCGATCATAATCTTCTTGGCTTAATTCATTTTTGTGTTCCTCCAGCCATTTTGGGTATCTTTCTCCTATTTCCTTCATGGGTTCGTGAAGAATCTCCTTGGATAAAAGTTGTTGCATCATGGTTTCCACAATAGATTCCATGTCCTACATCATAAAATGAAAGAAAATTCTGTAAGTGTAAGAGAAAACAAAAAACCAGCAATACAGCAGCCGTAAAACAATTGAGTTGTTCAAAAGAAAATATTACAAGTTCAAGCACTTCAAATATGCGAATTCCTGTTGCAATTGCAGATCTTTAGAAGTAAGTCAATCCATATACGAACAAGCGAATAAGGGAACAGGGAAAAGGGGAAGAAGAAGATTATGGCAAATTCGACTGCTTTAAGTTTGATCAATCAATCTAACCTATGGTTCGACACCAAATAGAACAGCACAAAACATTAGAATTGCAATCTTCGAATCATTTTTCATGCACAGAAGCAAGAAGTCTAATGATTGCCAATTGATCATGAGTTACAACATCAGCCAGAATTTTCTAAACCATCGATTATGCAAAGTTCATCACTGTTGGAACGAACAACCAAGGTGTGGAATTATGTAGTTATATCCAAGCAAACCTAAATTGCTTTCGTTTAATTAACCAGAACATTGTACTGAGCATCCCTCCGATGAGCACAACACAACGCAAAACCAGCACATAACAACGGCAACTTCTTTTTCTATCGCACGCAACTCTAATTCAAATTGAACTCAGGAGAACGATCTGAGTTGAGTAAAAAGCGATCAACCTGGGAACCGGCGAGCTCCTCGAACTGCTTCACAAACTCCTCGACCATGGCCTCGTTGTCGAAAGCCCCTTCCCCGAACCCTTGCGGCGGCGGCGCGGCGGCCGTGGCCGACTCGAGCCCGCGCACGGCCTGGCGCGTCTCCTGCGTGAGCTTCTCCAGCGCCTCGGAGACATGGTTCGCCTTCAGCGGCGGCGCCCTCTGCTTCCCCTTCCGCTTCCCCTTCAAATCGGGCAACCCCAACCCTAATCCCTGCACCGCCGAAGGCGATAGCGCCGGCCCCTTCCCTCCGCCGCCGTCCCCATCGCCCCCATCGCCGCTCCTACCAAATCCAACAAGCAACCCATCGAAATCGTCTAGGAAATGAAGGGCGAGGAAGAAGAGGAAGTAGAAGGCGAGTACCTTGAAGAAGCGGAGGGATCGAGATCGAGCTTGGTGAAATCGTCCAAAGCGCCTAGAGAGGAGAAGGAGAATAAGAGTGAGAGAAAACAGGGGGTTAGAATAATTGGATAGAGAGGGAGAATAAGGGGAGGAGCGTACTATCGAGGAGTTGATCGAGATCGTCGGAGGGGGGGTCGGCCATGGAAAATCGTAGGGATATGACGCTAGAAGAGGAATGTACCGAGGATAAAAGTCGCGGAACAGTAGGGATAGAGAGAGAGAGAGAGAGAGAGAGAGAGAGAGAGAGAGAGGGAGGAGACAAGAATAAGTTGTTGGCGTCTGCGACTCCACCGCCACGATACCAACGCCGACTCTGCCGTATGCGGCCATGCGAGTTCTCAAATTACAAGTATTGAGTTTTTAATGAATTTGTGCTGAAATCCTGCTAAAAATTTATATTTCTAATTTTTTTTTACTTTTTTAGGTGTCGAAGATTTAATATGAATAGTAGTAGATACTAAACTTGCTAAGATACTCTATTTTAATATAATTATTATATATTTCATATCTCTTTTTTTAACATCAAAAAAATATTATTATGTCTTTTTTTTTAAGAATAAATAAAGTTAAAATAAACAAAATATCTGTTTAAACAAAAATAGCAGATAAAATTGTTGCACGAACGGAGAGATACGGCATACAGTTTATGGAGTAATGGTGCAACGACTTCAATAGTAAGTTTCTAAAGGTACCACATCCTCATAACGATATCCATCAAGACAAATTTCGAAAAAGGATTTCAAGTACTTGTCCGCAAATTTTCAGATTCTAAATAGACCAAAAAGATAAAACGGCCAGCCTGTGTTCACTTCGAAGCCGCATCCGCTTTGCTTCCTACTTCTTCCTTGTTAACAGTGCTTGCCTCTGCTTTAACATCAAGTCCTGGAGGAACAAAACCTCCGGCAGCCGAAGCGCCGTACTCCAGAACGGGGGCTACATCTTCACCGGCAGCAACCGATGACCCACCTTCGGTAGTAGCATTCTCCAAACCAGATTCCGTGACTGCTTGCACATTCTCCTTCCCTTCGGTACCAGCAGCATTTTCCCCTTCAGCCTGCGTTTGCTGCGCTGCCCCCGAACCTTCCGCAGCTTCGACAGACTGGCGAACCTCTTGCGGCACCCCATAACCTTCGAGTTGGGCAGCCCTGCTAAGCATATAAGCCTCCTGCTGGATCATCTCTGGGGTTTTCATCCCATAATATATCGGCTGTGGGCCTCGAGGTGGATAAGCAGTCGGCTGGTTCGGAGGGATGAAAACCTGAATGGGCCCGAAAACAGAATTTGAGCCTTGAAACCGCTTGATCTTGGCAATATGCTTCTTGCCGGCGAGATGGATATCGAATACGGCTACTGTGTCGCACATCACATTGCATACAGTGCACACTCTCGGCTGCTCCCTCTTAGGCTTAGGCGGTTCGGGAAATCTCATTCTCTTCTCTGTCTGCCAATACCTCATTGGTTGTCTGCTTGCACCGCCCCTCCTATTGAACCTATTATAACTGTCCATCCTCGGCCTCTTTTGGAATCGCCCTTTTGGGAATTCCTCCGATTGGATTGCATCAGAAGGAGCACCCTCGGTTTTTTCTCCCAATTCCTTTGGAGGCTCAGTTTGTCCGTCAGCAGCCTGGGTTTGCATCGGATCTTCTGGGTTGTTTTCAGTTCCCACAGCTGGAGCCTGTGTGTTTTGTAAAGCAGCAGATTCTTTGTTTTGTACCAGAGGCATATAATCTGACACTGTATACTCTTCTTTTCCTTCACCCATCTGACTGGGAGCTTCAGATACTTCTCCCACTTGAGGGGCAAAGCTGTTTTCTGCAGTGATTGGAGGGACAAAGCTGTTTTCTGCAGTGATTGGAGGGACGAAGCTGTTTTCTGCAGTGATTGGAGGGGCAAAGCTGTTTTCTGCAGTGACTGGAGGAACAAGTTCAGGTTGAGCAATAACAACCGGTCCAAAATTGCCCATCAGCTTCTGTTGAGCTTGTATTTCCTGTATTCTCTGCACGGTTCGCTTATGTCGCTTCCCATTCTTGTGCTGCTCCAGAATTTCGAGACTGTTGCAATCAACCCGGCAAACGTCGCACCATGCAACCGGCAGGGCAGGACGGCGAGGTGGCGCAGGCTCTGTCACTAATGACCCTGGCGGATTTGATGGCCGTCCACCACCGCCCCTGCTGGATCTTCCTCGTCCTCTTCGGCCCCGCCCTCCTCCCCTACCAGGTGGTGGGGAAGGGCCCATAGCATCTTGTCTGGGAGGGTGAGGACCAAAGTTTCCCCTGCCCCCGCGGCCTCCTCTGAAAGGCCCTCTGCCTCTCCTGCCGCCACCCCTATATGGGTTTCCACCGCCAACCTGTAGAAATTCTCAAAAAGTTCTCAAAATGGAAAAAGACTAGGAAGAACTGTTCTTCCGAAATCTAAAATGCACACGAACCCCTAGTATCACGATTTGCGCTTCGCCCACATAAACAATTAATTATGGTCAAATGTACATATGCAAGAAGCCAATCAAGTCTAGCTAGTCTAAGAACATATCAAGTTTCACCATAGGTTTACCTTATCGACACACATGTACGTAACAATCCTTGTCAAACAAGGAACACAGTTTCTACATGTTCTTGTTCATGTGTGTCATCAGCATATTCCGGTAACCACTAAGTAGCCATTTACACAAATAAGCAGCTTCATTCCTTTACAAGCAAAAACAAGGCGCTAGAAAAAGATGAAATAAACTTGAAGAATCAAGAGGTAGTCACTAGGGCAACCATTCAGTACCTAATCTATAAATAGCAAACTAAAATATTACCAGTCAGGAATGAAGTATACAAAGAAACCAGCAGAAAAATCATCAATAAATTACCACTGATAGCTTAATACAGATAAAAATAATCAATTGATTACGCTACTAATAGCTATCACACACTACATACTGGAAATCCCATATACCATAGTACGTATACGATAGTTAAAAGACTATCTTCAGACAAACAAAAACTCTTACCTGGTTTTTTTCAACTTCACAAGATTGCGCATAAACTTTATAAACTTGATCGTTAGACAAACAGGGGAAAACAGAACCAGCAATTTTATACAAGTTCACTAGATACTCTATAGAAAGCCCACATAACTTATCCAAATGAGATCAATCTTTAAAAGATATAACTACTTAAATTCAGGACTGAATTAACAAGCAATAAAAATGTATATATTTTTGTGCATTTATGCTGGACTACTGACAAAAATTATATTAGCAGTAAAGTATCAGACCTGTGCTTCATAAGGTTCATTTAATTCATTGTATAGACAGGAGGTGTTATGAATTCCAAATGGAAGCGTGCAACAGGGAAAACAAATCCATGAGCTAAAAACTCATATAAACCCTAGTTTTGCTTTTGCAAGACAGAAAAAATGAACATAGTCATGGCAAATATTCATCAAGTTTGACCTACGCAATCTTCCTAAATGCATTCATGACAATGAAAATCTTAACATTAAATCAAACATGAAATAATACACAAAAAGTAGATCGATGGATTTAGCTCATGCTATCTACAATTCAGAAAAGATCCAAATTACCTAATGCGTCTACAGTAAGGAGTAAGGACACCATTAGTTATTTTCAGATTTCTGCAAAATACAGATCTATTTTTCTTTTATTTCTCTGTATCCACAGTTAACAAATATTAACAGGTATTAGTTGTCTTATAGAGACTACTCTCAAAATTATTGGTCACCCCAACCAAAATATAAATAACAAAAAGTATCATTGATGCTAAAACTTAATTATCTTAATGAGAAAATCAAGCATCCACCTAGATAATCCCTACGATGATGCAGGTTAGGCAGTAGCCTAATTCCCTAGACATCCTGT
The DNA here is from genome assembly GCF_001540865.1 of Ananas comosus. NCBI lineage: Eukaryota > Viridiplantae > Streptophyta > Magnoliopsida > Poales > Bromeliaceae > Ananas > Ananas comosus. The sequence continues at coordinate 12,012,035 of NC_033628.1, forward strand.
CTACTGGCAGAAGTATAGTAGGCTAACCCTAAAAATCCAAGCTTACAAGGCGCTTAGGCGGTCTGAGCCTATCAAAACTTTGTCAGACCACATAGGCGTCTAAGCGATGCTTCTAGTAGGCTTACTCATACTTCCCCAAGGAAACTCACAAGACTCAACTAGATTTGATCAAGTTCCATCCGTGGACTTCATACTCATTCAATGTGGATCCAACATCATCAGCATCCTCTGCACAGATGCAGCTTTGTTGACCTAATAAAGTTGAGTCTTATGAGTTTAAGTTTTTAAGATAAGATCAAGTCTTTCACCACTGATTATAAAAGACATATGCACCCTTTCGAGAAACTGGATGGAAAAAGATTCCATTTGTCATTTCCACCCATTGTTTCTAAGACGTAACACAAGCAAGAACCACTGAGAAAAGGAGAACCAACCAATTTGCCTCACACCAAGCACTTCTATGTACCATTCCTTGTCACAAGGTCGAATCAACTGGCATACATTCTCTTCAACATAATCCAAGGCATGAAGCACTTGAAGTAGCATACCTAGGTCCACAAATAAGCAGCAGTCTTCCTCAAAAAAAAAAGCATTTTAGCTGTTAGAGAAAAGATAAGAGTAAAATCCAAAGGGTGGGGAATGGAATTGGGAAAAATAAAAAAAACTACAATAGGGACAGATTACGATGAAACACTACATTAGGTAGGGGTGAACATGGATTGGATAGGGATCAGATACTGGCTAAACCATATCCATATCCATATTTCCTGTCCAAATATGGATGCAAATATGGTTATTAATTGGAATACAAGTTTTGGTAACCATATTTGTTCAATACAGATAGAGACATGAATCAGACATCTGATATATCAATATTTGCTCCGAATATATGTGAATATAATAGAAAATATATTGTACCATAGAAAGATATACGAAACAGACAAATTAAAGACTCACCAAATGGGTGGGAACAAATATATATATACAATTTCATCTTTTGCAACATTCTAACAAACAGGTTTCAGATATAAATTTAAACCTGTATTCCTATATAATTTAAAAAAAAAAAAGTATATCCAAGTAATTGGGAAATCTGAACCCATATCCAGAAAACCCAGATTCCGTAAGTCAGCTAGGATCAGAGGTTGACAGACCCATTTTCACCCCTACCATTAAGATGTAACTCAAAGATATTAAACAATTCAGAACATGGCAAAAGAACTTTAGCTTACAGTTAAGATACTGTAAGCTGAATTTGGCATTGTAGATGCCTAGATATGCTATACACAAGAGAAGGTCAAGCGGACATTTGTTCCTCCAACAGATTGTAAGATAGAGCTGGATAACAGGATAGATAGTAAAGAAGGAAAGAGATCTTGCAATTGCAACAAATTTAGGATACTGTAGATCATGAAATAAAGATTGCAATATCCATGAGATGGTGATGTTGGTAACCGGACCCATTGCGTACCAGCAATATTTTACACACAATGCTGGGCATTTGCATAGCATTCTAGGGCATCAAAACAGTCCCCAATTGCCAAGTCAAACATAGTGTAGCTTGGTAAAGGATGTCCTCAGTGCAACAACCAAGAGAAAGATTTAAGGTCGCAAAAGGTCTGTTTGTTTCCACAAGAAGAAGTCTTAAACTGTTTCAGTCTGAAAAATAGTTTTCAAAGAGTCTAATTGACAAAACAAGATTTAGTCAGAAAACTATTTACAGATTTTGAGGAGAACTGTCTACTACTGTTTTGCAATATAAAAACCAAACATAGTGGGAGATCTATTTCTGGACTCTCCTTTTCTTTCGCTGGCGACAAAAAAATGATGCTCCAGCAGCAGCTTTCATTTTTGGCTGAACCAGCTATCAGAAACCATAAACTTTATTTAACTTCAAAAATCTTTTTCCATCAAACTCCACTATTTTTTGTGGAACCAAACAAACTCTGGTTTATGATGTTCACTATCTTAGTGGCCAGACACTCAAAGTGCCAACAGGCTAGCCTAAAACCAATTATTAGGTAGTGTTTGGTCCGGAAATAGATCAGGGATAGTGGTAAATATCACATTATCACTAACACAGAACCAAACACAATGAGGGAGGTAAATTCCACATCTGGAATTAAGTAGATAAAATATCCCCAGGATCTTCTATCCGCCGAAGTACCAATACCTTGAGTGTGGGTGAAATTGTGATACTCTCATGGGAATGACATTCTTTCGAGTAATCTACATTATCCTCAACCAAATATAGTGGATAACACTTAAAACTCGAGCAAACTTAAAGATATATATCACTATTCCCATGTAGAAATTCCAAACCAAACACCACCTTATAGATATAGATAATTGTGACTGCAGTAACTATCCCTCTCTGAATAACAATAGATCCAGGATTAAAAAGAACTTAATCATGAATCTCTTATTATCCAAACAAATCCAGAAAGATTAAAAAAAAAATAACCAATCCTCTATTTTTCCAGTTAAAAAATGCGCATTGAGCATTAGTAACAGCTTCAATGCACTCAAGCATCAACTTCCTTTACGAATAACTCACTTCGAATACTTCCAAAAACGTCGCAAGTCATGTAGAAATGCATTACAGCTCCCCTGAATACTTTCAATTCATGGTTACCGCATGCAAAACTGTAACCATACCGAAACAATCAAGGTGACATTGATATATGTATTAGTGAAAATTCACTAAGAGAGCATTTGGATTGATGAAGTTACAATTTGGCCATAAATTAATTTTATTAAAACATTTGAGGAGTTCCGTTAGGTAGTCAATTCCCTTTGAAATAGTCCGAAGTCACCTTTCGTATAAAGATCCAAAATCTAGCCAATAACAAGCCTGTGAATTTCTCTAGTATTATGCTGATTGATGGTAAGACCAATATTTTCACTCTCACCAAATGATTTTTAGCTAAACTACAGTTATGTCAATCCAAACGCCCCCTAAGAACTGAGAGATATGACTTGAAATAAAGAGAATTGATGACAAATGTTCAAAAATGAGCGAAAACCATCGGGTTACAGATCCACCTCAGTGAAAACCTAATCGGCCAAATTAGGGCGAAGGAACGGAGAGAGAGCGCAGGATAATCGCATACCATCGGGTGATGAGGGTGGTGTTGCCCGTGCCACTGCCCTTCCGGGCCCCCTGCCATCGACCCCGCGAACTGCGTCAGCTGCGACAGCGCCGCCACCGCGGCTGCCGCCGCGGGGTTCAGCCCCTGGTGCACCTCGTACGGCCCCGCCGGTGCCACCGCTGCCGCAGCGGCGCCCTGCTGCTCCTGCGCCGCCGCGTAGGCCCCATGGATGTGCGCCGAATCCTGCGCCGCCGCCGCAGCGGCGGGAGCGGCGGCGGCGGTGGCGCTGGGGGTGAGATCAACGCCGGGGGGAGGGGGTTGGTAGGAGGCGGAGGGGTAGCTCTGGGGGTAGTATTGGTGGTGGTGGTACGCGGAGGGGTCGTAGTGGTGGTGGTAGGCGTAGTAGGCTTCGTAGGCTTGGGCATGGGAGGGGTCGTACGGTTGGGGTTGGTGCTCTTGTTGCTGGTACTGATGATACTGTTGTTGCTGTTGTTGTTGTTGTTGTTGTTGTTGATCGGGGAGAGCGGAGTACTCCATGGCGGAGGAGGAAGAGGACGAGGAGAGGGGAAGGAGACGACGAATAAATAGCTTGTAGGATTTGTGCGATTCCTCGCGTAGGGTTTTCTCGTCGGGGTGGGGACGATGATCGGATCGTGCGGGAGGGTATTATCGGAATTTCACGCCAAAAGATGTTACGCAGCCACGCAGGTACTGATGCAACGTGGGCCCGTTTTAAGCCCACATTACTGGGCCTATGACGGCCCAGTACGGCGCGGTACAGGTCATGGCCCAAACCTCTTTGGGCCGTGACATATTTCAAAGTTATATCACCTAAACCAAAGTTTAGCTAAACTGTGACAAGCGTCAATCAACTAGTGGTTGCATAACAATGCCCTTTTCAGCAGCATGAGATATTATTTTTATTTTTAGTTTGATTCTCCCACTTGGTTTCAAATACTTATGCTATAAATACCACCTTTACCTGTTATAAATTTCCTAATCCTCAAAGAAAAAAAAAAAGAGGGGGGGGAATATATAGCTTATGACTGTAACAACCTGTTGCTTCATATTGCTTCACATCTTGTTCTAATCTTGGAAAAGAATATGGTATTTATAGATCACTCTAAAAGGTGACCCAGTTACACATTAAGAACTGGAATTTGAATCATATATAAGCGGTGTAATATTAATATCACAACTTTAGTTCGAGCTCCTCATTGAGACCATGGAGTACTACAGCTTCATCCTGCGTCTACTACCCTTATTCTCCACCATAGCTTTCCTACTGTTGCTCACTTGCTTTAATATCAGTGCTGCGAACTCCAACAACTCAAACGTAACCACCTCCTCTTCATCAACCTGGTATCCGGCCCGCGCCACATGGTACGGAGACCCCCATGGTGCCGGAAGCGACGGTAATATATATACATATGCATGTGTGAGAGAGATTGCTACAACATAAGTTATAAGTTTAACTCATCTTTTTTGTTACAAACCAAAGGTGGTGCATGTGGTTACGGAGATGCGGTGGAGAACCCGCCTTTCTCATCCATGGTTTCAGCAGGAGGCCCCTCGCTCTTCAAATCAGGCCACGGATGTGGCGCTTGTTATCAGGTAAATTACAAAATAGTAAATCGTGGTATGAATGGGGAGAGCAGTTGACGTGCAACTAAGTTTAAGTTTTCAATCTGTATTTTGTTAGTGAGCTCTTTACTTGAGTCCGAGTACTTCTTTGTATACGTATATATAACATGTTCGTACTTAGGTTTTATGCAACGATTTATGTATCTCAGGTGAAATGCACCGGAAATGGTGTGTGTTCTGGGGAGCCGGTGACGGTGGCGATTGCTGACTTGTGCCCAGGATGCCTCTCGGAGCAAGTCCACTTCGACATGAGCGGAACGGCATTCGGGGCCATGGCGATCCCTGGCGAAGACGATCGGATTCGCGATGTGGGCGTCCTCACAGTACAGTACATGCGGTAACTAAGTATCTATATATTAGTGGGGAAGATAATCAATAATTATGCAGTTAATTAGTCCCAAAGTTTGAAAAGTTAATTAGTATTGGTTTCATCCTTATGCATGTCATTATTATCGTCAATTTTACTTGATAAAATTGAAATTTAGAGATTAAAATGAAAATAGACATCAAGCTTTACAAATGAAATTAAAATCGAGGATGGATCTACTATATAACTTCAAAAATGAAAATAAAATTACGTCAATAATCTTTTTTCTTTTCTTTTGTGCAGAGTCGAGTGCAAATATCCAGGTTATGACGTGGCGTTCTACGTGGACTCGGGCTCGAACCCGTACTACTTCGCGGTCGCGGTGGAGTACGAGGGTGGGGACGGGGACTTGTGGGGACTGGATCTGATGCAAGGTGGGTCGGACCATTCGTGGCTCCCCATGCAACACTCCTGGGGCGCGGTTTGGATGTTGAGTTCCTCCGGCTCGCAACTCCGCGCCCCGTTCTCGATCAGGCTCACCACCCTCTCGACCCACCGGACCGCAATCGCGAGTCGGGTGATTCCTATTGGGTGGAAACCCGGTTCGACCTACCGGTTCAGGATCCAATTTAGCAGTGTCTCAGCTTAATTGAAAGTTTGGTAGCATGGTTGAAATATGATTTGGGCAAATGTGAAATGATTGTGATAGGTGAGGTATTATTTCAAATTTTGATATCAGAGCTTCAATTAGCATAAATAAGCTTTTTGGGCCCATTTAGCTGTCCCCATCTGTAAGATTACGTTGTATCAAGCTATGGCTTTTCAATTAGTGTCTATTTGGCCCGACCGAGGGTGAATCCCCTGCACAGAACACACTCCACGCATTAAACTGGAATTTGGGATTAGGCAAATGTGGCACATTGCTGATCGTAATCGTGAAAAGTAACGAACAAGTTTCTGACGAAGACTTGGCTTCTCCGCACTGCGCTTCGGTGCTGTATGAGCACAAAAGTGCTGCTGTGGACCACTAGGCCTAACTAATCTTTAGTTCTTTACAGGATTTTTCTTATGATTGGCACCTCAGGTGTAGCTTCCTCGCACCTCACCGCCGCGCAATACGAATGCAGTAGATCTAGCAAGCTGCTTAGGGGCTGTTTGGTTCCCCGTAAAATGGCCCCGAAAAAAAATTTTCGGTGGAAAAGTGCGATTCTAGCGTTTTTTTGTCCGTAAAAAAATTTGTTGGGAAAATTTTTTTTCCGAATACAAGGAAAACATAGGTTTTCGTTTTCCGCTCGCAAAGAGCGGAAAACGAAAATTGGGTTGGAAGGGGCGGGGTTCACAGGGCGCGGTCCACGAGGCGCACCCCACCTCGTGGACCGCAAGAGAGAGGTCCACTGGTTGCGGTGGACCTCTCTTCCCCATCTTTTCTTTTATATATAATATATAATNATATTTATTATATAATATTTTATATGTAGTAATTTATTACTATTATATATTATATTATATATTTAATTATTACATAATATATTTTAAATATATTTTATTTATAAATATAAACTATAATACTAATATATAGAATATGATAATAATTATATATTAATAATATAAAATATGTAAAATAAAAAATATATATAATAATTTTTATTTATAATTTTTTTTCCTTTCAACCAAACAACCGTCTCGGAAAATTACTTTTCTTTTCCTACGAACCAAATATAAACAACGTAAAATATTTTTTCCACCGAAAACTTTTTTTTCACAGAAATTTTTTTTTCCACAGTTTTACGTGGAACCAAACACACCCTTAGCCAAGTAAGTTCGTAACTATCACCATTAAAAAAAAACAAAGTGCGAACAGAAGTAAGATGAATTTTGGGGTGAAATAATAAAAATAACAGGTGGCAAAGGACTTGGTCGTTGGTACCTGAAACCTAAGTTCAAATCTTAGTTGATTTACATTTCTAGCTAAGTTTATTTCGAAATGAAATAAACGAAACGGTGGCGTGCTACATATCTTTCAAAAAAATATATATGTTTGTCTAATAAAAAATGATTATACATATAGATATATATATCATGTACGTATAGAGTTTCTCTACTTTTTCTCTTTATTTGTTGGATAAAATCTACATCTTGGTCGGCGTTTTCTTTTAGGGAAAACTTTAAAAACCCCTGCTGTGGTTTCGCACTTTTTCACTTTAGTACCCTATGGTTTAAAGTGTACGTATCAATTTACTCCCCATTTACCCCCCAAGTGGTTTTGTTTTTATCTTTTCGGTAGTTTTTTCTTAATATTTCGTTAAATTATATACAAAAAACTTCAGATACTCATCTAAATTTATCAAATATTTACTTTAGTACCCTTTAATTTTAACCTTGTCATTAATTTAAGAAAAAAATTAATAAAATTGATACTAAAAAGAGAAAAACAAAACCACAGGGCGGACAAATTGATACACTTTAAGCCACAGGTACTAAAATGAGAACGTGTGAAACCACAGGGCGGGTTTTGAAGTTTTTCCTTTCTTTTATTGATCTTTCAAGGGAAATTAGGTAACTTTAGATATTAGTTGGACTAGTAATTAGGTTGACCCTGTTGGATGGTGGGTCAACTGTTGAGTGAGATCATGGAAATATGGAGGAAGTGAAAGAAACCCCACGACCTCATCCTTCAACTTGTTGCTAATTTGCAGGAATTTTGGACCTAAACAGCTTGACCAGTCGAGCACTTTCGTCTGCATCTTCTATTTTTCCGAAGAAGAAATACATTATCTACGGTCGCGAAAAGCAGAATGATATTTCAGTATATCTGCAGGTCTTATTTATTTGTTCGTTTATTTAAGTGAAGAGAAGTAAGTTATCCGCTTTATTCATTTAAAAAAGTAAAAAAGTGAGGCAACTTATTCTTAGATAAGAAAAGAAAGGAAAAAAAAAGAAAAGAAAAAAAGAGCAAACAACGAAGAACAATATGACCTGCATCAATAAACCATAAGAAATTCGGCGCTAACAATATTGAACCAAAACTCCAATAAGAGTTGAAAGTCGTTCAAGACCTGTGTAATCGACTTCTTACGCTGCTGGAAGTAAAGGAGTTTCTTGAAGTATTTAATAAAGTTTGAAAATTTTAAATGCTAGCAATAAATAAGTAAATAAAGTTTACAAGATCTCAAAACAAAAAAAAAAAAGAAGATAAAATTCAATACGGTTCTCTGTGTTATTTGGTTGTACTCAGATGGCTGGTTATGTACTCTGGATAAGAGGGGCATTATTGTTCTTTAGTTTACTGGAGCTTTTGCTAGTGCAATTATTTTGTACAGCACCCGTTCTAAGAAACTTTTCCTTTTTAATTTGAGACAAAAAAAAAAGGGGAAAGCGTTTTGGTGATTTCATTTTAACTACAAATAAAGCTCCATAGCAGAGTTTTAATTCGTCACATAGACATGTAACATCAACCAAACACTAAAGATTGGGGATTTGGATCCAATTGGATTAGTGCATTTTAGAATTTCGTTAACACGTCTGGTTCATTTGATCTGCACGTTTGTGGAACTAATGATCCGTAATTAATTTTTAACTATAAGTTTATTAGTAATTACTAAGTTTAATAAGAGTGACTAAAATTACACATTGCATATCTTTTTGAGTTACAAAATGTTACAATTTAAGCTGCAAAAGTAACATTTGGAATAACCAAATTTAGATTAAAATTTCCCCCATAATTTCTTTTTTTTTAAGCTAGAGATAATTCTCACGTGGGGTTCATTTATGAGGGTATGCTGTATACAGTATACATATAGAAACAGAAGATACGAAGATACGAAGACGATATGTGTTGTATACGGTAGCCGTAATCATACGTACATACAGCGATGTGTCGTGCTCGCGCATTAGCTGGAGATTCGTGCATGGAGTGTGATATTAATTTCCGAGCCATGATCCCTCCGTTTCAACTACATCCGCATCCAGCGTCCTCCCCCACCTCACTCGCCTCGCATGTGCGGATCACACGTGCCAACCTCTTCCCCTTTACAAATCTATTTACTAGACCTGGTCTATGAAACATGCAATAGAGCTCTCACATGCTCATTGCCATCATTCTTAGTAAGTTATGTTCATAAGCAAATTTGAGAGTCACTTTATTTAAAGTGAGGAGTTAGGATTCGATTTTAAAATCTGACAAATATGTTTTACAGTATAATTACTCTTTATGAAATATCTTAATATAATACTAAAAATTAGAATTTTTAATATTTGATTTTTTTTTTCACAACTTATTAATCTATACAATTTCTTCATATTTCGGGGAAACGGTTTTAGATGTTATGATTTTTATATGCAAACTATTAATATTCTATAATGCTTTCATACGTAGTTTAAATTATGTACCTATATTATAATGAGTCGGCTATAATATATTTGTATTAACTTTTTTTAATACTATTGATCTATACAATTTATTGGTATTTGGACAATAAGATTTTAGATTTTTAGTTTAACGTCTGTAATTTTTTCATACCATATTAAATCTGAATATTGTAACGTGTAGGTTGTAGTGTGCTTTTTATANGAATGAAGTCTATGTGAATTTATCCTATTCATGCACTAACATTATTAGTACTCTCTCTATTTTGGTACTTTCTTTTGGCAATTTTTGACAAAAAGGGGTTAGTAGATAAGATTTTAGATTTTTAGTTTAACGTCTGTAATTTTTTCATACCATATTAAATCTGAATATTGTAACGTGTAGGTTGTAGTGTGCTTTTTATAATCCTAAAAAAAGTAGAAAAATATATCTCTATATACTTTTGTACGTTTAAATTTAAATTTTATCTTATCTACTAACATTAGATTGACCTCTGGTCCTGAAATGCGGCTACTATTGTACACACAATGATTGGCCATAAAATCGCTAAATTTTTTAAAAAATATATAAAATATCTTTAATTATGGTATAATAAAAATTAATACATTACAAGTTTTCTAGTCTAAAATAATTTGTTTCGGTACATCGAGCTTTTGTTATAATTTACTGTATAATTTTTTTTAAAAAAATTACTATATTTATTTATCCTTCCCGAATCTAAATCCTGGCATAGTTCCCAGAAGGTCCAGGGCGTAGATTATTCCCAATGGTGGACCAGGTTCAGGCAAAATTTTCTGTCCGTTCCTCAACAACTCTGGAGAGCGCCACACGTGGCAACAATTAGGGAGGTGCATGGGCCGGGTACGTGGTTAAGGGATCCAGGGAGAACGGTGCCACGTGCGCGTCTCACTCCGCCACTCGTGTGAGACCCCCGCGGGCCCCACGTGTGGCCCCCACCCCCACCCCCCACGCCATCTCCTATTTGGATAGATTCGGATTGTTCGGAGCGCGCGAACCCCCCCCCGCTTCCCCACTCCCTCCTCTCTCGCTTTGTTAGTTTCCACTTCTTTTTTTTTTTCCTATTTATTAAAAATTAGAATATTCTGTAATTATCTTAATTTTTAAAAACGCACATAAATTCTCAATTTAAATTTTAATTATTTCAAATTTAAAAATTTTTAAAAATTGTAAAATAAAGAACCGCCGGCGACGCACAGATAAAGTGACACGGCGTGCTGCAGCAGTTACAGTTGGCGTGCATAAATCTGATAAAACTAACCCATGCATATAATAATTGGCTATTAATTTAATTAATAAAGTATAGGGGAGGCGACAAGGTTTATTCATTGACGCTTAGTATCGATTTTTTTATACAGTTAAAATTACGAGTTAATTTAATTGATTAATTTTGTAGAAATTTTTATTTTTTAGCTTAGTTTAGTGAAAAGTTGAGGTGGAGCAGATGGTTGACACGTGGCGTGGATATTTCTACTACCCTCGTCGTTACAACAAACCTCAGCAGTTTCCTTGACTTGCATAACCGAGCCGTCCAAATTTAATTCCTTTTTGAAACCATTACTTGGTATGGAATAAAAGGGGGGCTTAAGATCCCTCATCCAGAATAAAAAAAAAAAAAACATTTAATAACTACTTTTAAAATTTTGAATTAGAGTTAATAATAATTTAATTTGTAAATAATTGAGGAACACGGGGCGGGGATGATGCACATAGTACCACCCACCAACACTACTGTTCCCTAATTTCCTTTCCATTATGTTTATTAGCTTCTTACTTACTTAAATTGGTGTGAATTAATGTGAAAAGGGGTAGTTTTAATGCAGAGGAGGTGAAAAGTGAAAACAATAACTACATGCATTTTTATTTTTATTTTTTTAATGTTTTTTCAGATGCATGACTTTAGGAATAAGCGTTACAAAATCGAACGAAATGTTGAGATTCCACTCGCTCGGTAATTAAATGGGGAAAGCAAAGAAAGGTATGTGAAACTTATTTTCATTAATTAGCAGAGTATAAATCACTCTTTCCATTCTCTCTCTTTTCTCTCTCTCTTCTTTTGTTGTGGGAAGCTGGGAAATTGTGTGTCTTTTGGTGGAGGATGCTTGTCACCTACTCTTTTTAGTTCCCACTCTCTTATACTTCTCCTAATTAACCTCCTCTTCCTCTCTCTCTCTCTCTCTCTCCCCTTCTCACAAAGCAAAGTAATGTAAAAATAGATCCAAAATAGAGAGAGAGGGAGAGAGAAAGAGAAAAAGAGAAGCTCTTTATACTTCCACCACCACCACCACCAATACTAGTACCGCTTCTGCTTCTGCTTCTGCTTCTGCTTCTGCTTCTGCTTAATGGAGAAGCACGCTTGTAAGCTCTGCTCCCGCCGCTTCGCCAATCGCGCGCGCATCGGCGGGCACATGCGCTCGCACGTCGTGGCGCGGCGAAGCCCCTGCAGGTCTCCTCGCCTCCTCCGCCTCCGCATCGTCGTCGCCGGAGGAGGAGGAGGAAGGAGGAGGAGGAGGAGGAGGGGGACACGGAGGCGCGCGCGTACGTACTGCGCGCGAGAACCCAAAGAAGAGCTACAAGCTCGTCGACGCCGAGTTCGCCCGCCGCCGCCGACGCCCCGCGCTCTCCTCCTCCGGCGACGTGCTCGACCGCGCGAGCGAACAACCGAGTCTCCCCCCCGCCCCCTCAAGCGCCGCCGCGCCGCCGATTCGAGCGCGCCGCCCCCCTTCCCGGACCCGAGCGGGAGCTCCTCCCGTCTCCAACGGCGCTTCCACCAACCGACGAGACGTCGCCCTCTCCCTCATGATGCTCTCCTCCCGCGACTCCTGGCCCGCCGCCCCGAGACCGCCTCCCAAACCCCACACGAGGGCTCCGACGCCGCGGCCCCTCCCCCGCCCCCCGCCGCCGCCTCCGCCGCCGGTTCCAGTGCGGCACCTGCAGGAAGGTGTTCCGCTCCTACCAAGCCTCGGCGGCCACCGCGCGAGCCACAAGAAGTCCCTACGGCATGGTCTTCCCCCCACCCCCGCCGCCGCCGCCGCCGCCGCCAATTCACGACGCCCCCAAGCTCCCCATCAAGCTCCACCAGTGCCCCTTCTGCTCCCGCGTCTTCGGCTCCGGCCAAGCCCTCGGCGGCCACAAGCGCTCTCACTTCTCCTCCTCCTCCCCCGCCGCCAACGCCGCTGCCGCTGCGGTCGCTCCCCCACCCACTGCCACTGCCAATGCCAATTACGCCGCCTGCTTCGATCTCAACCTCCCCGCCCCCTTCGACGACGAATTCGAGCTCTCCGCCATCTCCGACGCCGAGTTCGTCGCCAACCACCGCCACCGCCACCACCACCATCCTCCCAATTGATCCCAAGTAAGCCAATTCCGAATTCCGGTTCAAGCACAACTGTTTAATGAATGTTCTTTTCTTTTTTAATCTCCCCCCGAGATAATTATTAAAACAGAGAGAGAGATTAAAAATCCAATCCAATCCAATCCAATCCAATCCAATCTTTTTCCATGTTAATTTGCTTACCTATTAATCTCTTCTGCTGTATCTGTCCATATTAATCCTCTCCTATTTAGTTCATCTACTATTCTTGAGCCATATTTTTAGCTTAATCAATTTCGAATTTAATTATCATCATGCAAGTTTAATGTATGTACATATATATGTTGCATTTTCCAGCTGTATCTTCCAACCGTCCAACCCATCTTCTACTCCTTGTCTCTGTCCTTGCTTATCCTTTTATGCCCACTCAACAAAATGGACAATATACGCATCAATTTAACTTTCTCACATTTATTTATTCTATCCTATACGTGCGAGAAAACCAAGGTGGTGGGAGTAGTTATTGGGTTAGCTTATAGTGTCAACTTTTCGCTGTAGCACCGTAGCCTCTGTCCAAATTGGTGTGAATAAAAAGGAGAGAGAGAGAGAGAGAGAGAGAGAGAGAGAGAGAGAGAGAGAGAGAGAGAAAGAGAGCTCGCTCAGGTGTGCACACACTGTACTGCTGCTTCTGCTTCTGCTTCTGGTGCTGTGAAGCAGCAGCAGCAGCAGCAGCAGCAGGTGGTAGTGTATATTATTAGCAGCTTAATTATTATTGCAAAAGCGCTTCTGCTACCACTAGTACTTGGTTCTTTTCTTGGTTAGTTCATTCAACCTTTTCCTCTCCTCTTTTTTTTTCCCCTTGCTTCTCTCCTCTTTTGTAGCCTAGTGGATCGATGCTTCGTCCCCAAGCGGCCACGTCTACCCACTATACTACGGCTTTATCTCATCGCCGTAATAATACTTACTCTACGTACATTAAAATTGGTGTAATTAGTAGAGCTTAAATTAATTTAGAACTGATGTGTAGCTGAACAAAGTATTATCTACTAAATAACACTTAGATTGAAAAAAATATCGAAAAAAAAATAAAGTTACTGTTTCATTGGTTGGTGTAAGCAATTAACACGGAGATTAACGCAAATGATAATTAAGGAATTAACAACCTCAGTAGTTATCGGGATTTGAATTGAATGCGCGAGACGTGTAGCGTATTGGTGGAAAGCGTAGTTTGCGGATTCCTCTTCTAAAAGGTGGTGGCGTGACCGGACCAGGATGTGGTTGGGCCGAGTCAATGCGTGGAATCGGTACCCTGGACGTGGTCTCCTTATCCGAGGGACGTCCGATCCCCGACGGACGGCTCGGATGGACGCTTTATTTTTCGTGTTTTTGTTTCTGTTGGTATAATTAGCTGGTGCACCACGTCAATCCATGCACCTTAGGAAAAAGCATAGTGATAGTTTCCGTTCGTACACGGCATAGTTTAACTATTCAATTAACTTCATTTTTCAAACTAAAACATATTGTAATTAATTAAGAAGATATGAGCATCTGAAGTTTCAAAATAAGAAAATATATATCAAAATGAAACGGTTATAAATGAGCTTAATTTAGTAAGATTTTGTAATTTCTCGAATCAAACCCAAATAAATTCTTATAAATTTATCCATATTTAAATACGCTTTCAAAAGATCAATATACCACCACCCTCTTGAGTCAAAAGATTTCAATATAATGGCTATAAATCGAAATATTTATTGTAGTATTGTTTTTAGTTAGTAGCTGAATAATTTGAATTTCTATTTTATGTGGTATTATTGTGTTTGTTGATAGAGTTGTAATTTGGTGGATATGGTTATGATTTCAGATATATTTTTCAAATTTGAACTGTTACAGTTTTGATTTCAATTTAGGTTCGGATTTTAAATTATGGGTTCAATTTCAAATTCGGTTGTCTCAAGAATAGAACTGAANTATATATATATATATATATATATATATATATATATATATATATATATATATATATATATATATATATATACTATACAACTTTTTTAGAAACACTCTTTAATTTACTGTACCAGAATCAGTGGTTTCAGAAACTGTTTCTCAATCTCTATATATATATTTTATGATAAGACATAAAGATGGTTGTCAATATATAATAAATAACACAAGCTTTGTTCATGAACGCTATGGTGTGTGCTTATTTTCCAAGTGACCTGGGAATGTAAAGAAGCATTCACATGGTGTGTGGGCACCATCTAGCCAGGGAGCTTTTGCACTTCCTAATAAGTAAATGCCATTCCTGTTGCTATCTTAATGGTGCAAAAAGCGATTTTTTATTTGGTAGGTTAATTTCATCATGCAATTGCTATTGCTTTTCAAGGAAGCTAGTGAACAATCAGATCTCAAGTGTTATAACCCACGCATTATAATTATTCATTTCCCAATTTGTCTTCCCACGAAATTTCCTCTTTATTGAAAAAAAAAGACATATATACCGAACCGTCCCTAGCCCAAGTGGCAAAACGGCTTGGTGGTTGGTATCCGAGATCCAAATTCGAATCCCAGTTGATTTACATTTCTAGCTAAGTTTATTTCGAAATGAAATAAACGAAGCGGGTAGTATGTTACCTTTCTCTCAAAAAAAAGAAAAAAAAGACATATATAAATATCGCCACTGCCCGATCAAAATGTTTGTGGGTAAAATAAAACAAAATAATTTAGAATAATTTTAACCTATTTGCTAAGTAGCATTTACAAATTTATACAGATACTGCATTAAAAACTTGTGAAAAACTAACAGAAGAGATAATAGATTGGAATGTAGTGCATTAGAAATTGTTACACGCAAACTGAAACCACAAATCTCATGGATCTGAAATCGTTGTTGACTTTGGAGTTTGGAAGGGTTTGATTGAAGAAAAATTGAAGACCCTTTTTTTTCCATATATGATGTTGTGGAGTTGACTCTCCAACCACTCAAAAATTAAATGGTCTCAAAATCATGTTTGGGGGGTGGAAGGGGGAGAAAAGTCAAATTACAAAGAGGTCAACATGTTATTGAATATTGATGATGATTCATTAATAGGGAGGTTGCCTAACAGTTAGGGAGATCATGCTGTAGAACCATCTATACTGAACTAATTGCACTGATAGTGCCCTCGAAAAAGGAAAAGCATTAGGATTCCATTTCTCATACGCAAATCTAATTTAATTTCACACATCAATTTCGAAAAAAAAACCAAAGAAAAAAAATTTCACTCATGTTAATTGTATTTCCCCATCTTCAAGAATGATGAACCAAATACGGTGCTCGATTGGCGTTTTACGGTTCTAATAATATAACATTTTGGTTAAATTCTTTAAATAAAATTATTGGTATTCTTGTAGTGAGTCACGTAGATAGGATACAGATTTTTCTTTTAAGAAAAAATAGCATGTTATTTGCTTATTTAAAATGTACAGCAATAGATTTTGAACTTGAAATTTTGAGTACTAATTAGTAAATTTTTTGCTACTTGCATCAGAAACAGTGGTTAAGGGATCATAATTTTTGAAAAATTCTCGATAGAGTTGGGACAAAACAGTAATTCTCAAAAAAGTGTAAAAATGTTGAAAATAGATTGTGGGGTGAAAATTGAATTGGCATATATAAAAAGGAAGGCCAAAGAGAGAGGATGGAATCATCCAGCCTGCGCTGCCCAACTACCTTTACTGGCCTTTCCATATTTTCTTAGAAACATTATTTCCGTGTTTGGTGAGAAATTTTTTTTTTTTTTTTTTACTTTTCATTTGATTCTATTTTTTGATTATGGGGTGAGATGCAGCTTCAGTAATATAAGTAGTTTCATGATCTTCTCCATCCACTATCTCATGATTATTAATTGGATGTCTCTACTTTTGAATCATATATAATGTTAAAAATCAACCACTTTAGTAATGAAATATCAGAACCAGTTATTAACTGTACTCAACACAGTTGTCTAAGAATTTGATGATTGATACTCGAGATCTCAACTTTGTAATCTAATTGTTTCATATTTCGAATCTGTAGGAAATCGCACTTCTTTGTTGCTGTCAAGTGACATTATCTCTGCACACCTGAATCTCGGATAGAGTTGTACGGTACATTACTATTTTCTACTAACCCAACAGTTCTAAACTAAGCCAGTTCGCTTTACGGGATTTGAATTTTTCATTGAGAACTACACTTTTTGAAAAGTCTTTTTTTAAAGATGGAAATTTTATTTTGTGGAAATATTTTTATTTTGTACATATTTTAGAATATCCAGAAACTTATTATTTCTGTGTTGGGCCTACATATTTTATCTCAAGTATTAGATTGCTTTCTAGGCCAGATGATGCAAATTTTAGCTTAGACCAAGCCCGTGGTTTAGACCCAAGGCTAAAATCCAGCCCAAAATATGCCTTTTCTTTGCACCAACCCGGGCCTTTGTTTTGCTTACATTTTGGGCCTCAGTAATGGGCCGAATATATGGTATACCTTGTTTATTATTTCAACTGGGGGTGAGAACAAAACGGATATGGATTAGATAGTGTTCAATCCATATCAATATCCTCGTATTTACATCAGATACAGATGCAGATGCAGATACAGGTTCAGATACAGATTCAGATATGTTAAACGGATTTGGAAACGGGTTGGATAACAAACAAATAAAGATGCGAATTGAAAGGCTGGAAAATAAATAAAAGAAAAACATAGAGGAACTGAGGGATCTAGAGAAAAAACAATGTCAAATACAGACTCAACATAAATGTTACATTTAAAAGCAACCTCTTATTCAGATCTTCTGATATCTGAATTCGAAGGGAAGCAGTCATTCTGAATCCGAATCCTAGTTTTGAAAAATATTCCCAACTCGCTATCCAAATCCAAACCCTAAGTTGGGGCTAGCTCGTGTTTAGCTTGTTTCATAAACGAGCTGATCTCGAGCTGGCTCATTAAAATATCGAGCTAAAAAATTCAACTCGTGTCAGCTGACTCATAAATAACAAGTTAACAGATTAGAAAGAATATATTAAAGAAATAAATTTACGAGATCTTACCCATTAGACTTTAATATTAGGATTGAAACTTTACTGATCTTTTTATAATTGAGTTGAGTTTTATATTTAGATTAGACTAAAACTCAAATAATAAAAATCTGTAAATATATCGTATATATATATATATATATATATATAAAATTATTTATTTATATATAAATATAAATTATATAAATATAAAATAAATGTATTTAAGCTGTTATCGAGCCGAATATCAACGAGCTGACCCTAACTCGTGTTCGACTTATTTATTAAACGAGCTGAAAAATTCAAATCATATTCGATTCAAACTCGAACTTATTTCAAACTGAATACGAGTTGGCTCACGAATAGCGAGCTGAATTACCACCCCTACTGCCTACCTAAAGCAGATAGCAAAATTCAAAACTATATTTGATAATTTTTAAATTTAGAGTCGGATCGGATCGGATAATGTTGTGACCTATTAAACCCGATAGAACCAGTTGGGCGGTGAGCCCACTACACGTGACTTATATGTGCGGCGGATACCCGCTAGTTAATTAATGCTACCACTTGTGTGAACGCAATTGCACCATTCACTCTCTACATTATTTATAGTCACGTTTCTTGCCCCACGACTTCACCGAAAAGCTAAAAAATTACGACTTAAATGCATGGCACGTCTCTCGACATTATATTATTTTTATATCTTAATAATATAAAAATATATATATATAATTGGACTAAAATATTATTAATAGTAATTAAATTTTTTTCATTGTCAAGTTTTTAATATTTGAATGAAAATTTATAATGTGAGGAATATTATTAGTTGCCGTCTAAGGTTTAATGTTAGTTTCCTTTAGAATTTGAGTGGATGGTTAGTTGAATAGTATGATTAAAAGGCGGAATTAATTAAAATATAAATTTAACAACTAAAAAATTAATAGCAAAAAAGGTCAAATACTATTAATAGTATTTCAGATCAAATATATATATATATATAGAGAGAGAGAGAGAAAGAGAGAGAGAGAGAGAGTTGGGCTCGAATGCTATTAATAGTATTTGTCTATTTTTGCTATATATCAAGTTTTTAATCTTTAGATCAGTTTCTTTGGTCATTTCTAACCATTGGATTAAATATTATAATTTTTAGATGAAAAATTATAGGGTTAGCATGATATTAATTTCTTAGGATTTGAGTGTTCCCAGTGAGTTATAATATTTAATCCAATAGTTATAAATAATCAAAGGAATTAATTCAAAAGCTAAAAACTTGATAACAAAATGAGACAAATATGATTAATAGTATTTTAGCCCTACTCTCTCTCTCTCTCTCTCTCTATATATATATATAAAGAAAGAGTTGAGGTAGAATACTCTCAAAAACACCAAAAGTTTGGTGCTTTTGGGTTTGCAGCCCTTAAAAAGAGTGATGTATGAGTAGGATAATAGAGGTGATAGATGAAATAGTGTTTGATCTAATCGTTATTAGTAGTCAAAAGATAGATCTAAGGGTTAAAAATCTAGAAGCACCAACTATTGGTACTTCTAGGTGTATTCTTATGGAAGTACGGAACCCTCCGCTTATGGAAGTACGGAACCCTCCGCGGTTGCAAATCGTTTTCGATGTTGGGAGTTTCGAATCGACAATTGGCTTCATTAGTCTTGATCTAGAGTATTAAAGTACCTAAAAAATATTTTTTTTGAATTTGCCATATCGTTTGCCTCGTAATCGAAGGAGCTCAAAATCAATAATTTTAATAGCCGAGATGAGCCGTTTACAAGTTTAACAATATAAAAAATATTCAAATCACGTAAAATTTTGATAAAATTTTTTTTATACTATATAAACAATATAAATATTTTTGATCTAAAATTTTAATATCATATCATTACCTTTTGCAAGATTTTTATTTTCAACTGTTGATTTTAAGCTCCTTCGATCACTAGATAAATGATATCAAAAAATATAAAATTTATTTTCTAACTACTACTAAAATACTCTAAAATAAGTCTAACGGAGTCAATTGCCGATTCGAAAGTCTCAACATCGAAAACAACTTGAAAACACAGAGGGCTTCGTATTTTCAAAAGCACACCAGCCACACTTTACACACACACACACACACACACACACACACACACACTTTAAAACCACAACTACTACCTAAATTGCACGTACCTGTAAACTAAATTAAAGATATATAGTTTTGGGCGTTGGGTGGTTTAATAGCATGGTAGGTATTGCCGTTGAAGTTAAACTTGCACTTCATAGTCTCCCTTCCTCTAATGGGCCTGGATTTAATTACAAATATAATATAATAGTAATATATAATTAATTATGCAATTAGAAATGTAATAGTTAAAATTACAAGCATATTATTTGGTTGGATAGAGTACAAATTTTTTAATTATTAATAAATTGTTTGGTTGCATTGAGATTGCATTTACAAACTTTGGCACTTCATTTTTGGATGGTAATATTATCTTCAATATAGAAAATATAGATTTTTTAATTTAAAAGATAATTAGAAAGATAAGTTTAGTTTTTATTAAAATTATTCTTTTCAACTATTGTAGTTATTAATGGCGAGGTCCGAATTTTGCAATGCAGTAAATTTAGGCATAGTTTCAGCTATTATAATTGAGTCTTCTTCTATAGTTTCAAGTGCACTAATCGGATTGAAATGTATTAAATTAATCATTGAGTTTGAATCTGTATTGCAGTTAATTGTAGTGCAATTATACATACATGTGTTAGTACTCTGCTTGCTGTAGAGCTTTTTTTAAAAAAATGTGGTGGTTGATGCAAAATAGGGTGACAAATATTGAGAAGTTACATGAACTGACATTTAGATAATCATAAGAGGAGAAGTTGTATGCCTTTTATTTTAGTTATACTTAATTCAAATTTTAACTACTTTAATAAAATTAAGGGCACAATTAATTTACTGTGTAGTGAAACCTTACATTTTCTTAATTTTCTTCTGCATCAATTTACAAACATTTATATGTGACTAAAGGATAGTGCATATTACCGCAATATATATAGACATTATTTATAAAAACAAGAAAATAAAATCCAACCATATAAAATAATATAAAAACTGTTTAGTACGTATAAATGGCCCCGCTTGGTGTCGTATTTGTTTTTATATTTTTAATAAAATATTTTATGCATAAAAAGTATAGCAGTGGATAGTAGATTACCTACAAATCTTGCATCCAATTAATGTCTTTACTAACAATAAAAACTAAAAATTTGAAAATATTTTTTTTAACTTCAAAATTTTTTAAATAAATTGTCTGGTTAACTTAGCAAGATGAGTTATATATGTTAATTAGCAACTATAATAACAAAAGAAATTTTCATCCAACACATTAAATTTTAAAAAATTAGAGTTTAAGAAGGTGAAGAAATTGTGAAATATATGAAACAATCGCTATGATATAAAAACTTAAGTTGTTAGAGAACGGTATTTAAATACTTTTATATTTAATGCTCACTCTTACGTCTGGATTTAAAACTTTTCGTTAAACTCATGATGTGAACTTAAATTAAATGGCAGGATATTAATTATGTTCGGAGTCTAATGTGACTTGAACTTAGAATCTCCTGCTCTAATACCATATATAAAATAATATAAAACAATTTCTGTGCTCTAAAAATTTAAGCTAATAAAATGTAATATTTAAATACTTTTATATTCGAGAGAAATAACAACGATATATACTTACTAAATTAAACGTAGTAAGCCTCTTTCGTTTTGGACTCGCCACGTGGAAATTAAGGCACAAGAAATTACTCAATTTCATTACTATAGAAGATAGAAGATAGAATTTAATGAAACGGACCGTGGAGGGGAGTGCACACCCGCCTCCTCTACTTCCCACTCAATCCGCCCCATTATTGTTCCCTCACCCTTCATGCTACACAGTACGGTGACACCATACTAATTACCACGTAACTTGGGCCATACACAAATTAGACCCTAACACACCAATACATAGATATATAATTATCCATTCTAACTTGAAGGATCACAATTTAGGTGCTGTAGTTCACCACGGAGCGGTAGGTCGCGCCGGCGCACCACCCGGCCGGAATCACGTTCTTCGCGACGAGGGTGTTGTCGGATTTCCCCGACGTCAGTCGCAGCGAGAACGGCGGTCGCATCGCCGGACCGGAATTCAGCCTCCAGACGGCGCCCCACGACTGCTGCATCGGAACCCACGACGTCGATCCCTGCTGCATGATATCGACCGCCGCGAGGTCGCCGTCGCCTCCCTCGTACTCGATCAAAACGGCGAAGTAGTTCGGGTTCGAACCTCCGTCCACATGGAACGCGACGTCGATCCCGTGGTAGTTGCACTCCACCCTGCAAAACAAACCATGGAAACAATTAAAATTTATTCTTTAATTTTCCAAATTCTTATTTTGAGCTCGATATTTTAGTTCAGCGTAGTCGCGTAGATTCAATTCGCACCTGCTGTACTGTATTTGGATCCTTCCGGCGTTTCGAAGCTGATCGGCTTGGCCTGGCCTCGCCATGGCTCCGAACGCGGTCCCGCTCATGTCGAAGTGCGCGGGTTCGTCGAGGCACGGCCCGCCGGGGCATTCGTCGGTGACCACGACGGTCACCGGGCTCTCCGAACATGCCGCATTGCCCGTGCATTTCACCTGTTGTATATTCAGTTAGACATATGTAACGCGTAGATGTTAGCCAAGTCATTGTTTCAGAAAACTCAAGTTTTTAGAGAAAAAACGATTATTCTTACGGACCTGATAACAAGCCCCGCAGCCCTTCCCGGACTTGAATATCGAAGGGCTTCCTGCAGCTATCATTGACGAGAACGGCGGCTTATCGACCGCATCTTGGTACCCACAAGCACCACCTATATATATATATATATATATGCACGTACATTGTGAGAGAGAGATCGTAAGCTACATACATATATATAGATATACAGATGATGTACATATTTATACCGTCACTCCCCGCTCCTAATGGGCTTCCGTACCAGGTGGCTCCACCACTAGACCAAGCTGAGGGGTTGGTATATGTATAGTTCGAGAGCTTCTTTGGGTGGAAACAAAAGCAGGGATTAATGAGTGAGAGCGAAAATAAGGAGAGAATAAGGAGAAAAATAGAAGAGGAGAAGAGGTGAGGAAGAGGAGCCATTGTGGCTTATACTCAGCAAGGAGAAGTGGTGGATAATTTGTGATGCAAATAAGCGATAATTGAGGGGGCCTTTTATAGCCATGTAGTGTGGGGAATTTAGTTTTTATTTTTCTTTTTATTGTTATAACGTGTCAACCGTAAAAAAGTTTGTGTCACATGGGTTAGGGGTTTCACATGGGGCTAACACCCTCGGTCACATGAGCTTTTGGCTCCATTTGGAAATAGCATTTAAACTCGTGACTTACTCGGCTCAGTGTTGAACTTAAACTCCGAACCTAACTCTCATAATAAAGAATACTTAAATCGTGCTAATTTGGTTTCTGATTAAATATGCCTTAATAAAGCTTTATTGAAAAGTTCTCTCTGAAGATTGATTAGGCTTCTCGCTCTAAAAAAAAAACTTTAAAAAATGCATTTAAATCATATATTTGTCACTTAAGCATAATTGTACTTCATCTTTGAAACGTAAGAAAATAAGGATTCTAGTATCTCTATATAATGATTGTTTTGTTTCTTCGTATGCAAAATCGCCCATAATTTCAACTTCGTTATTTTCAAACATAGTGAAAAGGTCATTTTAGAACAAAATTTATGGAGAGGATGGAGAGGAGCTCCCTGAAACTAAAACAAAATTTATGTACAAATTCAATAACGACGACCTGTAAAATTTAAACAAAAGAAATTACAAGGATTGAAGTTTTATTTCAGGATAGTATAAGGACTCTCGTAACATTTTATCCTTAAACAAAAGAGGAGAGGCAGTTTTTCTAGTTGTAGTGGGCCCGCCAAGGACAAATTACGGCACGAGATTTGAGGCAATCGGTCCCGAATCTCCGATCGTTGAAAGCGAGGCCTCCGCCTCTTCCCCCTTAACCGACCCGTTGATAGTGGATTCGGGCCATTGAACCCCACCGTGGGGCCCACCCTAAAACTTGAACGGCTCAGATTCATCCGGACCCAACGGCTCGGATTCGGCCGTTATTCGGTGGTTTATCTATACCAGAACCCGTAATCTTCGGCGAGTTTTTTTTTAAAATTTACCCACGACATTCGGGGGTGCCTTTATTACTCCTTAATTACAAAAACTTTATGCTTAGAAAAACGTGACATTGCTAATTAAACATATTTTGACTAACTGTTGCGATAATAATTATTCATTAAAGTGCATATAAAAATATGTTAATAACTAGCTACTGGGTCGTTGAGTTGTATTTTTATTGCTAATTGCGAGCATCGAAAGGCTAGTTAGGATCAATAACGTGTCATTTTTCATGCAAACAAATGTATCGAAGATGAGTGATTGATACAAAGTCATGTTCGACCTCACCAGATCTAAGAGAAAAGCGAAGATTAAAGATAAGTATAGTGTCTGAGCGAATCTGGTCGGATCCTTTTGATCTAGTTTGCTCAACATGGTTTTCGCAAATCGGGTGAGACCACCCAATATTTTTCGTTGGTGCCTAAGCAAATCTGGTCTGACCTGTTTGATCTGATTTGCCCAACCTGGTTTTAACAAATCGGGTGAGACCCGATATTATTTGTTGGGCCGGATTAGGCATCCAAAAATGGAGGTCCAAAAGAATATTGGCTTGGCCCTTTTGAGCTAGGGGTGAAGCTGCGTCAGATGAGGAGACCCATTATTGGATATAGAAAATATATTTATTGTTCATTATAATATTATCTATTGTATTTACTCGAGAAACTTATCCATTTAGTAGACTAGCTAAGTGGATGTATTATGCACGTGCCCAACTAAAAAAACATATTAAGTTTTATAATTTTTATTTCAAATTCATACTTTTTATTAGTATGTCATCCAAATAGCGTAATATACATCAATAAATTAATCAAAATTTAATTTAATAAGATTCCATAACAAAGTTTGTTGATTGTCTGTGTACCGCGCGTCAAAAAATAATGACAGGGAGAGAAGGGGAAGCTATGAATATATATATAGAGAGAGAATTAGCGCATAAATTCAACTAATGAGAGAGAATTGAAAACTATGAGTTTTAATTAGAAAAATGTACTATTGGCCAATAATATTTCTTCTTTTTTTTTTTGAGAGAGATAGGTAAGACGCTACCCGCTTCGTTTATTTCATTTAAAAATAAACTTAGCTGAAAATGTGAATCAACTAGGATTCGAACTTGGGTCTCGGGTACCAACCACCAAGCCCTTTGTCACTTGCTTTAGGGACGATCAATTGTTCAATTGGCCAATAATATTTCGAGTTTAGACTTACAAGGATATTTTTGAAATGTATAATGACATATTTTTCATTCGACATCCATTATATTAGATCCGATAGCTGAAAAATAATTTACTAAAATTATTTTTAAAATAGGACTTTTTTTAAATCTATAGTTATTAGTGATAGAATCTAAAATTAATGGATGTGATTATTTTGAAAGGAGTGGTATTAGATTTGGAAAAAAGGGTCAAGTTTGGAATTAAACCTCCAACAAAAACTTTCACTTTTAATATCTCGAATGAGATAATCAAATCCAGCTTTTAAGTTATTTTGTAAGAATATGATAAATTATATCGTGGGTGAAAAATATATTATCCTATCAAATTATGGATATTAATATTTTTTGAAAAGTAAAAAAATCAGACTCCTTTGCTTCCAATTGAACAAGAAAAATTTGATACCGAATTCCGATATCTAAATAGAGTTTTACTGAAGAAATTTATAATATACAATCGAGAAATCAAATATTTAGGATGGAATGCCATATTTAGGCTTGAAGTTATTCTTTTTGATTAATTTGTTTTCAGGTGAGATGTTTTATTCTCCCAATTCTTAAATATTAAGATATTTTAAGAAATCAAAATCAAACTTCTTACTTTTAATTGAAAAAGAAAAAAATTATCATATAAAATAATTATCTTTAGGCAATTTGTCATATACGGTCTATGCGGATCGCAAGTGCTAACCAACTATTTGAAAAGCACGTGCTGATAGGTAGGGCGCACCCATTGCATTTAAGGACTCAACCACAGTATTTACGGGTTTCGACCTGTAACTCAACCCACCTGTATATTAAATCTATTATTGAGCCTCTTGCCGTTAGGTCTCTTGAGGATCATAGCCCCACTCAACTTATTAATTAGTCTCATGAATTTATTGTTATAGAACAGAAAGTTGGACCTATTTTAGTCAATAAAAATAACCAACTATTCCAAAAGTATGTGCTGATAGGAATGGAGCACCCATCGCACTTTAGGGTTCAACCACAGCGCTTACGGATCTCGACCTGACTCAACCCATCTAAACGTTAGGTCTATTGTTGGGCCTTTTGTCATTAAATCTCTTGAGGATCGCAACCCTATTCAACTTATAAGGCTCATCAAACTCAATTTATTAATCTTCTAAATTTATTATCAAGTAATAAAAAATTAAATCTTTTTAGCCTAATAATAAATAGCCAACAGTCTTAGGCAATTGATAGCGCTTGGGCCCAGCTAGTGCTCAATTACTAGCTGAATTAATAGGCTTATTTGGATTATCTAAAAAAAAAAAAAAAAAAAAAAAGNTTACTTGGACTGGCGGTGTTTACTGAAAATTTGAAAGTGCTTCCCGCCACAACTTTAAAATGCTGCAGACCGTAGTACTCTGTAGTCGCGAGCTACACTGCACGTCTGCACCTCCCCCCTATTCTACATTGTCAAATCATCCGAATTAATTGCTTTGACCACCGAAGTAAAATCCTTTTATTTATTTATTTTTTTTTTTTAAGATAGATAGCATAATGCCCGTTTCGTTTATTTTATTTAGAAATAAACTTAACTAGAAATATGAATCAATTAGGATTCGAACTTGAGTCTCGGATACCAATCAGTAAATTCTTTGCCATTTGCTCTAGAAACGGTCGGTGTAAAATCCACTCTTTTAATCTAAAGAAAATTAATATTTATATATATATGGGACAATTGTTGCTTAAGGTGCTTAAGGAGGCTTTATATGTTTCACCAGTAATTTGCCCTCTACCATAGAAGGTTTGCTCTTTTATTGACTTAATCATTGGCATTAGAAACACGGTGGATAGTAGTCATTAGATTTTGAGACATTTGAAAATTTGATTTCATTACGTACCTAAAAATAAGATTCAAATTAATATGCGTCATTCACGGATTCATCACGTGGTCGACTCGTGAATGTTCTCTGTAATTTAAAATGATATTCCTGAAGATTGTTGTCAAAATTACAATTATAATTGTTACGTGACAAAGGTCTCTCTCATGCTTGATCACAATGGTGAGATCAACTTTAATAAAGAAAAAAGATAAAGGGTGGAAAAAGAATTGCAACCCAGATAAGAGATCTAGAGGAAAGGATAAATCTAGATGATGCTCCGCATTGGGCATGGTACTTAACTTTTTCTTCATTACTCTTTGAAAGCTGCTGTATCAAAAAATAATATTTTTAATATTTATATTCAGTATTTTTTTTATATTTGAGTTTAAGACTTTTTTAATAGGTCTAATGCGTAGATTTGAATTAAATAAAAAAAAAATAAGTGAGACTCAGGCTTAATGCACATTTAGACTTAGATAAATATTTATATTCAATACTCTTTTCACGTCTGAATTCAAAAAATTTAATAGATGCGCGCTTGAATTAAATGAAATAAAATTAAATGGGACTTAGGAATTGATGAGATCCAAATTGAGGAGCTGAAAAAGAAAAAGAAAAGTTATCCTCAAAAGCTTAAGCTACTGTGAAACTGAATCTTAATATTTATGTTGAATAGCATGTGTTGTTAATTATTATACAGTTTCGGCATTTATTGGAGACACTACCCGGCCTCTCATCTAAAAGCATTAATTGGTAGCTCAAACTACTCCAAAATTTCCTTTATCAATGGGCCCTGAATAGATCCGAGGCAAACTCGAGTCAGGTCATAAAGGGTTATTGTCTCCTTTATTCTTGGTTCGGGTCCATTGTCACGTGCATTGTCCCCTTGTAACCTCCTCACAATGAAACACTTAATTATTTAGTTATTTAGTTCGTTACACTTTCTTTTCTCAACTAACCAAAAAAAAAAAAAAAAAAAAAAAAAAAAAATTGAAAGCACATGCTTATGATAACGACCAGTGGAGGGGAGAGCATCCTCCTCTACATCCACCGTCGCATTTCACAATAATTATATTAAAATAAAACACCATATTACACTTCCACGGTTCCACCACACCAAGCTAGTACTAATTACTAAGGATCACACATAAATTTAGACCCTTACTTCAAACGTAGCCCCTTATATATGGATCTCCAATACGAAATAACTTAAAATAGTGCTTCTTAGGTGGTACAATAATATTTGATCACACTCGCTTTTTAAGTACTGTAGTTCACGATGGACCTGTAGACCTGGTTCGGTTGCCAATTGGCCGGAATCACGTTGCGCGCCACAAGGGTGCGGTCGGAGGTGTCGGTGGTGAGCCGGATCGAGAACGGGCCCCGCAACGGGCGGCTCGTGTCCAACCGCCAGATCGCGCCCCACGACTCCCTCATCGGAGTCCATGCGTTGGAGTACGTGGATTGCGCTGACGACGAGGATTCCATGATGTCGACCGACCGGAGATCACCGTCGCCGTCCTCGTACTCGACCAGGATCGCGAGGTAGTTCGGGTTCGAGCCCTCCTCGACGTGGAAGGCGATGTTCCGGCCCGGGTATTCACACGGCACTCTATAAATTAACAAAGCGAAGTTGATTAGTAAATAAGTGCTATATACGGTTTCTTCATTATGTTATTGGTCCATTTTGATTCTGTACTTATGTTCCAAAAATAGTACATTTTTCTTTTCCCTCCTTTTTTTTCGATCAAAGGGCCAAATAACTACCAACTACTGTCCCAACATACAGTTTTAAAATTTGATGTACAACCTAATTAAAGTACCATTTTGTGTATTTTATGAACCGTTTCTAGAGCAAATAGTAAATGGCTTGATAGTTGGTATCCGAAATTACAAATTCAAAATTTTTTTCCGAAAAGATGATTACATATATATATATATATATATATGGTTACCTAGCAAACTGGACTGGGAGAATTCCGGCGTGGCGAAGCACGTCCTCCTTGCCGGGGTACGCCATCGACCCAAACAAGGTCCCGCTCATGTCGAAGTGGTAGGTCTTGTCGAGGCAGACGCCGCCGAGGCATGCGTCGGTGATGATCAGGGTCGACGGTTTTCCGGAGCACGCCGGGTGGCTGTTGCACTTCACCTGAATATTTCCAACCCAATCAATTAAGTTACAAGTAATTTAATGAAACAAAAAACTAAGGACAAAAAATTAAATGTGTATATATATATATAGCTAGCTAGTAGTTTAGACCTTATAACACGAGCCACATCCCTCGCCGGATTTGAACAGAGCAGGGTTTCCGCATGAAGTCATGGACGAGAAAGGAGGGAGATTTACATTTTTGTACCCACATCCACCACCTATATAAAAAGACAGGCACATTTATGACTAAACTTGTAACATTAACCACATCTTCATACAAGTTAAGTAGGTGGAAAATTACCATTATCGTCTGGGCCGGCACCGGTGGGGCTACCGTACCAGGTCGCGCTTGCGGTGTTCCAGTTCAATGCGGCTTCGGACGTGGAGAAATTGAAGCTTTTGGACTTAAAGCAGAAGCAGGGACAAACAAACATAAGCGAAACCAAAAGAACTACTGAAGAAGAGCCACTAAGAGAAAAAGCCATATTGTGAAGTGGGGCTCTTTAGAGAGAGGGAATGATCAGAGAATAGCTTGGTGGGTGCACAAAGTGTGGATTCTAAGGTGGTATTTATAGCAAAGGGGAAAAGAGTAGTAGGACACGTATTAAAATAAACAAAAACATTTAAATAAAAAAAGTATTAAAAGAAACCACCCAATCTTGTGGATACATTTATTAAATAAATATTGTGGTTGGAATCAATTAACTAACTGGAGGTCAGTTGCTGGACCCCACGCACACTATGGTTTCACATGGCGGTGATGGGCCGCATCGAAGCAACCACCACGTTGTGCTGCGCCGGAGCTAAAGCCCAGTCACATGGTTCGGGAACAGCACGTGGGCCCCGCCACATTAAATTGATTCGCGACTTGTGGATTGTGAATTTTATTATTTATTGTTTTTTTTTTTGGAAAAAAAAAATAAATTATCTCCGCGAGATTGCGACCGTTTTTCCAGTTGGGTTCGGTGCGAGCCTACAACTTTAACCACGCCGTGCACGACTTTTGAGGCCGCGTCTCCCGCTGACGCTGCCGTTGATTGTGGGTTTCGGTCCGTGAAAAAAAAAAAACATGGAAAGCACCGGTTATACCGCGAACATGACTTTTCCGATCAATAAAATTATTTTTTTTAATTTATCTACCACATCATTATTAATAAAAAAATATTTATATTATATTTTTTTAAAAAAATAATAATTTAATTGATTTGCTATTGGTAACGTGATGTAAGTACGACACAAGTAAAATTTCTCCCCTTGAGCACTAAATTTAATTACTTAGCTAGTTTAGTGACCTAGTTTAGCTATTATTTATTTAAATTTCTATTTGAGCTAAGGAGCCGTTTGATTTTTCAGAAACATGAAAATAAACATTTTGAGGAAAAGACTTTTTTATGAATTTCTCTTTTTAGTTCTCCATCATTTTATAAAAATTAGTTTTTTTAAAATGCTTTTTTTTCAAATTTTATAAAAAATTAGTTTTTTTTTCCTAAAACATTCGAAAAATAAAAGCATTGCCATGAAATTTGGAAACTAAATTTTCAAAAAAACTTGTTTTTTTTTTAAAACCAATTTGGACTAAAAACTGAAATAGAGATTTTTTTCATGAAACTGTTTTTTTTGGAAAAAAAAATTTCATGTTTTTTCGACGAACCAAATACCATATATCTTAGGGACTATTTAGAAATCGAAAGTCAAAGTAAGAAATTTATGAATTTTACGAACTTGACTTTGCCAGTTTGCCTCCCACCCAATTGAAATTGAGAGACCAATTTTAGTATAATCAATTAATCGTGAGTGAAAATTTGAGTAATTTAGTAATTCAGTTCTAAAGCAAACACCGATGTCTATGATTTATAGCGGAATAAATCTTTTATTTGGATCAATTGAGCATATGAAATGATTTGTTACCTCTAAATAAAAGGCGGTTTTACACTTTTAAATGTATATAAGTTGTACAGTATTATTGAAGGTCGTGATGTTTTTTTTTTTTTTTTGGGGTAGTATAAGCGTATAATATTTGCACTAGAATAGATATAGTTTTGGGCATAGATCGAGGTGCCTAAACTTGAATCTGGTCAGAACCAGATCGCAATCAGATAACAATTTAAATTACTAACACACATGTTTTGTCCGGACCTGCAGGTTTTGGATCGACCCAGTAATAAATTCCCAATTCAGCATAAACAAAATAACTATTTAGTAATTTAGCGCAATTTCACTTTATCACACAGTAGTTCACTAATAAGTTACATTTAATTATTCTACAGTTTTACTTTTGTTTTACTGAAAATACCTATCGTTAAATTAGATATCAAAGTAAAATTTTTAAAACCACAGGATAATACTCTGTTTAACGATAATCTATTAATATAAAACGAAAATAAAACAGTAGGATAATTAAATATTATTTTTTAATCAAAAGGTGACGAAGTCAAAATATGCTAAATTACAGAATAATTTAACTGTGACCTTTTGAAATAAAGGAGAGATAAAATAAAAATACACTAAATCACAATAGGATAACTTATTGAAGTTTATTCTAAATTTATTTTGCTCATGGTCCGCATATTTATACAGTAGTTCCTTAGCTGAAGTTCCTCTATGCACGAGCCAAATTAATTAGTATCTTTCCTGAACCAAGATTTACCCTTTTTTCGCGCGTTCTTCCTTGTAATCATTTGGCGCCATTAGCATGTAAAATTTGATAATTTTAAACAATAATAAACTAAGATAAAGGTCGATTAATCGCATTGAGTGATAGACTTAATTGAGCTTTACGCTTTTGGCCTTTGTTTAATTTTTTCCCAGCCATTTGGGAGCAAAACCTGCAAAGTTTGGACCCTTCTATCAGGGTAAAGATAAAGGCTAATTATTCCAATTTTAATGGTCGATCCTTTCTCACGCCATGTGATCGGTCGAGCATATACAGTATAATGCTATATTCGAGCTCACAATAATTGATTGCAGTTATAGGCATCATTTGGAAGTTATGATCAAGCATACGCAAAGTCTCAGCGGAAGATATAGCAATTGATATCTTAGAATGTGTCCTAAAGTTTAAGATAGTTGTATAGTTTTTTTTTAGTATCAATATACTGTTTAAACACAACATTTGAGATCTAACTTCAACCTCTAAGATGCTCAGCATTACTACACTATTATACATCTTTCATTTGGTAATCTTAATTATTGCTATAGTTAGTTGAGTTTCTGCTTGATTTGCTTTTGGTAAATGAGCCTTAATTGCACAGTTGAGAATCCGAAGATATGATGGTCGGTATTCGATGTTTATTCAAGTTTTAAAAACAGTTACTTTATATTTCTAGTCGAGTTCATTTTTTATATAGGAAAGTCAAATTTTCTCAATATAATTCAAAAATAAGAAACATACATTAGAAAATGTTTTACTGTGCTAATTTTGAATTCGAGCTCCTTTTAACTGGAGAGGCCATAATAGGGGCTGGACCATTCGACATTGTTGCTCGTGGTCGTGGTGGAGTCGAACCGTGTTGTTTTTAATTGGTCCAGTTTGTAGGTCGGTACACTACATAAACAGTTTAAAGGGACAACTGTAAGAGCGAGACGAGGCACGATGTTGTCACTCACGAGCCTGCAGGAGCAATGATAGATGCTTCCGCGGTTTCAGCAAGCGATGCCTGTGTGTGACGTGCATTTGCTTCTCTGTCTATTAAGCTTTTGAAATACAACGATTATTTCATATATTTTATATAATATTAAAAAATATATTTTTAAATTCGAATCACGTCAGATTTCTAGCAAGTATTATTAATTTTCTTCTATTTAATTTAATTCTACATCATCAATTTAAACTTTTGAACTACAACGATTGTTTTATATATTAATTTCACAGTTTGTGAGATTTCACGAAAATTTGGATGTCTGAATAAGTTATTTAATAATGATTTATTCATTGTGAATTTTTTTTAGTAAGAAACTAGTTCGATTTTTACTTCTTAAAAAGATCTCAGTATTTATAATTCACCAAGATAATATATTTCACGTACGGAATAATTTATTTTATTTTTAAAAAAATAACTCTGAATATGACATTCAATTTAAAACATTTGATGACGATCGTCATTTATCAAATGTACAACTTTTTTTGGTAAATTATGAAGATATACTTAACAAAATACTTATGTATCCAAACATGATTGAAAACTTATTTTCCTCACACAACAAGCTGTGTATTTAATTAGTCTCGCTTCGAAGGTTTTTTTTGGATTCAGGTCTCTTTGGCGAAATAGTGCAGGAGGAAGCTAAAACAAAGTAATTTTTAATTTTACTACAGAATTTATTTTGTTAACATTTTATTATAATGCTTCTCATAAAGCTAGCTCTAGTAGTACTAAAATAATATTTCATCACATATTACTAATCTCGGACCGAACGAACATTATAGCCCAATGTACAGGATGTGGGATTATAAGTGATTCTAATATATAACGCCGTTCTTAGACCTCATTACTCAGAAAACTTTTCACAGATCAATATAAATCTAAGATCAGAAACAACAGTTTCAAATTTAAACTTACACGAGAGTTTGAATATCTGACCTTATAATCAGCATCTGATTATCTAGTCATCAACAGCTTGTTGCACCGTAAGAAATGTGGTATTATTAGTAAGATTATTATTGCTCATAAAAACGGATCATATCAATCAGATCTCCGAGATGTGCAGCACATGCACACCTACTGGAATGATTACGAAGACTAAAGAAAAATATCATGTTACTTTGTTTACATGCAGCCTTTTGCACTGTCACTGTGATGGTCCACATAATAAAGTGAGAGAAACTTTTGAACAGACAAAATCTCTTGCATACTACGTACGAGCAGTGGACACCTTGACATAAGAGACCCATTTTCCCACGGAACATTTTGTCCTTACTTATTTAAATGCTTCATGTTTTAAAATATAATCCTTATATGTTATTAATGTACTAATAATGTATTTAGCATTTTTAGAGTATGTATGTTAGTAAATTAAAATTTATTGTATTGTAATATATTTTTTGAGAGTAAATTATTAGCAAGCTAAAAATTTTCGTTCATTAGAAGATGAATAAGATTTATAAATCTGAGGCTTTAAGGTTACGTAAAATAACAAAACTACAAAAACAAAGAAAAAACAATTAAGATGGGATCTAACATCTATAGAGCTCTACTAAAAGCTCCAACCATCTGTGTATCTCTATATCATTCTGCATTGGTGATTTCTTTTTTCTCTTTTTACGAAAGATAAAATTATTCCTGTGCAGTCATATGCCCACCAAGATATTACTGGTGTGCTTAAACCGTTCGACCTTTTATAAGCTTAGCTTAGCGTTATAAAAATAGCCCATAATAAGAAGTTAAAAACCATTCTCGTATTCTTTTTCGAATTTAGTTTATAAGAACACTATGGTAAAAAAAGATACATCCCGTGAACAAATCATCCACTATCTTATTCTCTTAATCAAATTATCTTGTACGTGCACTCTCTTTCTTAATTAAAATTAAACACACGTACAAAAACCTTCTCTTTTAGCTGTACTCTTAAATTTTCAAATTTGTGGGGATGTTGGGATCCCTTAAGCCCTCAATCTGTTAATAAATTATTCAGAGAGCTTATTACAAAGCAATGGTTAATTGTTACTCCATGGCCATGTTGGCTTAAATGGGCCAGCATTCTGCCATATGACGGGAGGCCATGTGGGCCGAGTCATATTCGAAATGGCGTAAGGCTGGGTTGGGCTGAATCATGTTCGAAGTGGCGTGAAGCCAGGTGGGCCGAGTCACAATCGAGACCCGTGGGCGCTGTTTCTGTACGCTTTAAGTGAATTAGTTCCGTATTTCTAACAGCTCGAGCATTTGGGATTAATAGTTAGCGCCAACGATCCGACAAGTGGTATCAGAGCCAAAGGTCACAGGTTCAATTTCTGCATGCTGCAAATGTATGCAGGTACTGAAGGGGGGATTGTTGGCTTAAATGAGCCAGCATCCTGCCCTGTGACGGGAGGCCATGTGGGCCGATTCATGTTCGAAGGCCAATTAATTGAATCAGTATGCAAGAACAAGCGAAGGGGAGCTGTCGCTGTACTCCGTTTATATCATATGGAGTTGTCAATTTTGGTATGGATGCATTGCATTTAAATTTCTCATTATTATTATGCAGCACAACAATAATATATATATTATAATATATAAATATAATTTTATGGATATTTGTAGCATTAGGCATGGCCGTTTGGTATATAGAATTAAACATAATATTTTAAATTTAGAGATTGTTGATTTAAGTGTGCATTTGGTTTTTCAAAAAATAGCCTAGAAAATAATTTTATAGCTGAAAAATTATTTTTCATCTGTTTTATTATAGGAAAAAAATACTTTTCCTAATATTTGTTAGATTTTATAAAAAACTAGTATTCTTACTTTAAAGTTTTTAATTTGAAAAAAAATGAAAAAATTATTTTTTTATAAACACTTGTTTTCTAGTAAAAATGGCTGATTTGCATAAGAAATGTACTAGTTTTGCGATTTTGCAAATATAGGCCATTATTTTTAATTTTACAGATTTGAACCGAATTTTCAGAAAAACTGACCAAAATGCCATTTTATTCTCTTTTCTCTCTTTTTTTTTTTTTTTTTTTTCTTTCGAAAACATAGGCCACTTGTTTTCTTTAAACATGGCGCACGGGGTGCCGAGGCTTGCG
This sequence comes from Ananas comosus, assembly GCF_001540865.1. Lineage (NCBI taxonomy): Eukaryota > Viridiplantae > Streptophyta > Magnoliopsida > Poales > Bromeliaceae > Ananas > Ananas comosus. The sequence goes on from NC_033628.1 coordinate 12,047,955, forward strand.
CTGGCAAAAGTGGTCGTCATGAAAGATAGAGTGTAACTTTTGTTGAAAAAGTGCAAATTTTATATCAAAAAATATGATTTTCATCTCAAAAAGTACAACGTTCATCTTAAATAATACAATTTTCTTATGAAATAGTAGAACTTTATTTTAATAGTGTAATTTCCTAACTTTTTTTATAACAGCGATGAAATATAATAATCTTTCAAGTAAACAAAATTTTCTTTATTTTTTTTTATTTTTTTTTCTACTATCTATATTTTTTTTTTGCTCTTTGGAGATGGGCACATTTTCGTCCTCACCTTTACAAACTACGAGCACCTACTCGGTCATGACCTTATCGCTTTCATCTGTTCCTCCCTCACCCGCGCCTACTTCAAGTTGTGCTCTTTGGGCGCCGGCATTGATGCCGATGCCAGCGGAGGCGGCACTGAGTTCTTTTCCTCCGGCATTGACATCAGTACCGACGTCGGCGAAGGTGAAGGCGAAGGCTGAGAAAGAGGAAGAAGATGTAGTGCCGTCATCACTACTGTCGCCGAGGGCCGCGAAGGTGGTGGAGAAGAGTCGAAAAGAAAAAAAAATGAGAGAGATAAAGAAGAGAAAAAAAGGAATAAAAATATTTTAGTTATTTTTTAAAAAATTTGACTCAAATTTATAAAATTTAAAATAGTGAAATATTTTTGTAAAATTACAAAACTAGTAATTTTTTTTAATGTAAATTAGCCAAAAAATATTTATATATTTTTTTCAAGGAACCTAGAATCACTTTAGCTTTTATATATGTGTTCTTTTCTTGATGTGATGCCCAAGTCACTGCTAAGCAATTTGATCACATTTGTTGTTAATGCGATCCAAACATCGACCTGAGGGCTCCACTTCCAGGATTTTGCCTAGAATTAGGGAAAGATTATGTTATGTGTAGCAAAATAAACTTGATAAAAATATATAATATTTGTTTTATATGATATTAATTTTTATCATTCTACTAGAAAAGGAAAAGATATTTACTTTCTCACCCCAATTCAGTTTTACTAATAACGCTGCGAAGACATTTTCCTTCGCTTTGATTTTCTAAAAATTAATTTTTCAGTATATTTTTTTAAATTTTATCTGAGAATACTTTTAATAAAATACTATTTATTATGAAAATAGTTTCCCACGCTTTTTTGAATAACCAAACACCCCGACTAGGGTTAGCATTATTCTTAGAGTTTAAATTAAATTGTTATCTAATTTGATTAGGATTTTGTGGTCGGCCGACAGTCCATGGAGCTTCATCAGTGAAGTTTGGTTCCTGCTGCTCGGTTGTCTCTTTTGCACGTTATTATGCTTATGAAAATCAGTTTCAAAGAATTAATTTCAAAATAAATATTATTCTAATATATATATTTATGTATTGAATTAATGTTGACACATGCACAGATTGCTGTTACAAGCTCAGCTGGAATGCTACTGTGCATGCGTCCAGGTTGGGTTTTGATGCAGTCCCATGCAGATCCAGGCGAGCCTTGGACGCGATCTCGGGTGCGACAAATACCGATCGTAGCTAGCTCAGTTGACTAAGAATTTAATTAATGGGTCATACATGAGATTTTAAATTTGAACTATACGTTTCTACAAAAAATGTACAAAGCGAACAACTATTTTTTCCCAAAAGAAAGGGAACACAGTCCTTTAGTATATTACCATAAAATTTTACATAATGTATCTGAATTAGGAATCGTTGTGCGTCGGCTATCCGAACTTTTAAGATTTAGATTTTACAATCTAAGTCTTCCAATTTATTTGATTTGAGTCAGTCAGCGGTATTTTTACTTCAAAATTTTAATCTGTCGTTTCTTTTTACGGATTTAGTTAGTGTACTTCCTTTAATTCTCACGATTATAAATTTATTAAAATAAGTAATAAACTTAAATTTTTGAAGTTAAAATACTGTTAACCGGTTAAAATCAACCAAATTGAAAATGTTGGATAGTAAAATTAAAATTTCAAAAAATCGAGTAGCTGACTCAAAATTTAGTTAGGATAAATTACGTACATTTTTACCTTTTTTAAAAAAAAAAATTGGAGGAGGGTGATTTGTCCTGCCGTAGCGAAGCCTAGCCCCATCGGGGGCCCACAATAAAGAATTTGGACCCGGCCTGGTACCTTAGCCTAAATTCAAAATGGACTCGGCCCAACAATTCTTTTGCCAGTATTTGGGCTTACCGTGGGCCTGCTCTATTACCTGTCCGAGTTTTATTTGTTTTTCTTTTAATCGAGCACAAAGTTGTAGCCTCGAATGGGTAGAAGTATGCATGGTAATAATTATGGCGTTTCATATTTACAATAAAAAAAAAATCAATTTAAAAGTAAGTTCGACTTGTAGAATATCATAGAATTTTTATTTTACTTTGATATTAGATTTCCCTATACTTACACAGCACGATTAATGATATTTCAAAGTTTGATTTGGATATTAAATTATATTAGAATTTGACTCTTCTAATTTTAATATTTATTATTATTATATGTATTATTTATATGTATAAAGGACACATGGTTTTAAGATTTGTACGTGAGAATTACAAGTTTCTTCATGCAAAATATATTAAGATAATGATCACGATAGTCCCATGAAAAATCGTAACGTCGTGTTCCTCAAATTTTCACATCTTTTCCCCCTTCGGTGGAATAAATATGGTGTGTGCACCACATCATCCTTAGACCGTCCTTGACAATGGAGCCAAAAATTATTTATTTTTTTGTGGTTCTAAATGCTACCGGTACGCCTCATTATCCAAAAATTTAAAATTTTATTAAACTTTTAGTAAATTTTTTTTGATTTAATAAGTTAGTAAGTTTGGACCATAAAAAGCCGAAAAATATAAGATTTATAGTTATATATATAATAACTGTACTTTCAGTATTTTTCTATTTTTTGTGCAAAAGTTATATATAACTAATTATAACTAAGTTTATTGACTCATAAGACAAGATGAAAAAAACTAATTAATAAAGAGTATTACGGTAATTTCGTAAATAATTATTATTTTTGCACTTGCATTAAGATAAAATCACTTTCCTTGAATAGTATTGTTATTTTTTAAATAATGTAATTGTTAAAAAATAATTTTTAATAGATAATATTTATTTTGAAAATTTTATATTTATAAGACTAGCACATGAACATAGAAAAGAGGTATACTTAATCATTAAAGTATTGTAAATATTCATGCAAAGATAGATTTACACATTTATTTTATAAATAGAGATACTATTTCAGAAAATTATATAAATATACATGGAGCCGTTGTGCAATTTTACATAACTATAGGGGTATTTATGCAAAAAGACACCCTCCTCTACACTCTACCTACCAATGGTCTTTCTATGTTGGCGTGGCATGCCCGGTCCACCAATTGATTCCCCCAGTCTCAACGGACAAAAGGCATCGAGAATTTTGTAAGAAGAGAGAGAGAGAGAGAGGGAGAGAGAGAGCTCCGATGCAAGAAGAGCGAGGAGAGAGGCGAATCCCGAACCGAAGCGACACCACCACCTCCACCGCCATGGTTACGCGCAGCCACAGCTCGAAGAAGGGGAAGGCGATGGTCTCGATCTCCCTCCCCGCTTCTCCCATGGGCGACTCCCCCTCCGCCTCCGACGAGAAGAAGAAGAAGAGGGAGGAGAACTCCCCCTTCCCCTTCCCCTCCCCCTCCCCTCGCCTCCCCCCTCCCCCTCTCGGCCCCCATCGCGAAACGCCTCCTCCAAATACGACTTCGTCAAGGTCTCTCGATCCTAGGGTTTTTTTTTTTTTTTGATTTGGTGATCTTTGTTTGTTATTGTGTAAAAATTCGTCGTGATCAGGTGAAAGTGTGCTTGAGACAACGCGATCACTACTACGTCCTCTCCAGGTTCCTTCTAAGTAGGATGTTGACCGTCACGAAGGTGATCGCTTGTTTCCCGGCCAATTTGATCCTTTATTTTTGGTTAATTTGTGATTTCTTTTTGATTTTTTCAATATTGGTTGATGTAAATTGGTTTGTCTCTTTTGCAGCCAATTTGATTCTTTATTTTCGTGAATTTACATCCCTATTGAATTCGATATTTTATAGCATATAGCGGTATCTCACGTCTATAGATGTTGCATTAGTAAATTCTTGATGGGATTCATCTCACCTTTGGGACATTCTTGAGGGTTTCATTACAAACAATGTGTTGAATTTTTGGCAGTACAGTTGATCAAGAGATCGTCTGCCCTGTCTTTGACTTGCTCTCTCTCTGTTCTTTCATTGCATGCGGCATATTTGTTTGCTTGAGCTCCAATAATTGAAGCATCATCCATCAAAACTGCAATTTTCTCATGTTAGCTGAAATTCGTGAAACTTTTTATCAAAGCCCAAAAGATTTGAACGAAAGCAGTCGAATTTAAATTTTATAAAAGCATCTTACCATTATTATTTTTATTGTTCTTGAAGAGGAACGTATTTGAAGAATGATTAAAGAAGCATGCATTACTGTATGTTAGTGGCAAGAGCCACATATTAGCCATGGCATTTATTCACACCACACTGGAACAAACTTTCATGCAGGTGGCGCATATAATTATGATAAAATGCTCGTAAAATATGACCCATGTTAATGTTATAAGAGCTTTTCATGCTTAATTTATTATTTCTGATTATTCCTTTTCAGATTCCTAATCATGTTGCTGTCAAGATTGCTCTTGAACTTAAAAAGCTGCTTGTAGACAACAGCCTCCTTGATGTGTACGTTGTTCTTGATCAAATTCTTCTCTTTGCATTTAATGAGCTTAGATATTGCACATGTATTACTCGCATCTTTTCACTTGAATTCTTTTGTAGAAGTGTTACTCGCTTGCTTCACTGACATGCTATGGGGACTCCTTTATGCCTTTACTTCTGAGTAATGTCATATGGAATAGTAGATATCTCAAGAACCTTACGCCATACAACAGTAGTCAGTCAATGAACTGTAATGGTCTCTTTCTATCTATAAGTATTAAGTATTCACGTAGTCTGTGCCAAAACTTACATCATACTGGACTGCACCTTTCTTAATCTTTCACGTTATACTTTTGATACATTACACAATTAGCTAAAATTAAGTGTCATCTAAATTCTTTCCTATTGTGATATTTTGTTGAGATAATCAGGAGCAATAATAGTACTGCTGAATATGTTGATGGAAGTATCTTATGAAATACATAATTTATGCCTCCTAGCATGTCTTACATCATACAATATTAAAATGTTTTGGAAATAAGTGGACGTAGTGGCGAAAAAAAAGGGGACAGATGTTGATTTGTTTCCAGTAGAATTTAACAATGATTCTTTCTGCACTTCTAATTTTAGTTTGTTATTAGTGTTATAGTTGTCCTTGCAATATAAATACTTGTTTGTGCCATCATTCTTGGTAGTGATGTTTACTAATATTTTGAAAGTTGTTGATTTAGAAATACCCATCTTTTTTTTTTTTTGCAGTTCACAGTCCGATTTGGAAGCCAATCTATTTAAGGTGCTTTTCATCATATCTTCCACTTTTGGTGTTCTAGTCTGAACTTAACCGGAACCGGCTAACCTTACCCTAGTTCAATACTTACAACCTGTTGTTATCTCTTTTCATTCTTGTTTGTTTAAGGTTAGTGCTGCAATCACAAGTCTGGTCAAGCTTTGTGCCGGTGCAGGGCACACATCCAAACTCATTTACATACATATGTTTCACGCATATATGCTTATTGAAGCCTGAGTTTGCTGCTGTTCGCCTAATTAACCTAACCAATATATACCCTCGATAACTAGGGCTGACATCCGGCTCATTGTTCGCGAGCCAACTTGTGTTCGACTTGAAATGGGCTTGAGATCGAATCGCTCGTTTAATAAACGAGCTGAATCTTTTAGCTCAATATCTTAACGAGCTAAACAGGGTCGGATTGCTCGTGTTCGGCTCGATATAGCTTGAATACGTATACTTTATAATTATATATTTTACATGCATTATATTTATATATACAATTATATAGGGAAATTTCTAATATTTGGATTATGGCCCACCCCACATGTAAAGAGGCCTATTTATTTGTAGGATTTCAATCATTAGATCAAGATCTAATGGTAGAATTCTGGGGTTCTATTTCATATAGAAACCTTTTAGACTATTTTTTTCATGCAATTTTTTTTTAAAATTAATCAATATGATATTTAAATTTTGAGTTGTAAACAATTCGAGCTATATACGAGCTAGCTTGGCAAGTAATCGAGCTAGCGAGATGAACACGAGCTAGCTTGTCAAATTGCCATCTGATCACAAACTGGGCTTTTCCAGCTCGTCACGAGCTTAAGCAGAACACGAGTCGGCCGCTATTGATCTTGAGCTGGCCTTAGCTTCCTTGTATTCGACTTGTTGACAGCCTTACATACTAATCCTTGTGCAATAGATCTAGTTCTGAATCAGGTAGAAATGCCACTAATATGAACCTGAGCCTTTTTTGGTCAAGTATGGGTGTTCGAGTCTATATAGTTGCTCTCTAGGTTACAAAGCATTCTGTGCCCTATAAAGTTGTTTCTATAAACTTACCTCTCTTTGATTACCTCGTATTGCCTTTCGTCGTAGGATGATAGGAGTTAGAGATGATTTTGCTCCTGCTCTATAACCAAATTTTCTATTAACTAATTCCAGAAAGAAGTGCACCAATGGATCAAAATCTTCCTTTAACAAGAAAATAGTTATTTTGTATCGGTAGTGTTGTTAATAGGCATTCTCTGTTGTTGCAATGAATATTTTAATGCTGTGGGTTCTAAAATAGGTGAAATTATTTTACTTTTGCTAAGCCTGGATTTAGATTGTTGCTGATAATTTTTTTTTTAACAGAAATTAGTATTGGATGAATATTGAAACCGGAATTTTTAGCTGAATTGTGATCTAGGAGCAGTTGACTATTTGTTTGGGTTTGTAGTGCTCTTGTACCTATTTCTTTTCATTCGATGAACCATGATCTAACTAAATTGCATATGCAATTTAATCATTCAACTATTGTTGTTTTGATATAAATATGCTAGTACCTTTACAGCTGATGGAGCGGCGGGGGTACGGTGAGGAGTACATAAACCGGTATAAGATGATGACAAAGTGGGTACCTAATTTCTTTACTTGATGCTGCATCGAATGGAAACTTGCAATCCCTTACTGATCAATGTGAAAATCATGTATGCCTTACACTAACTAAAAGATGTTAAAAGATTCTTTAGTTCTCGTCATGCAAATAATTGACTGGGTAGGCAATGGGCTTGCCACAACTGCTATTGAACATTTAGATGAATACAAAAATTAGCCACTGCTTGGAAGATGGTCTGTATATTTCTTCAGCATAAAAGCACGTGGAGAAGTGATGATCATTATGGAATTTAAATGTCTCCTTTTTATTTGTTCTTAGATGACCAATAGAGACCCAATAAATATTGGTGATGCTTTTTTGTAGAAAATTTAACTAGAAAGAGGAACATTAAGAGTGAAGCTACTTTATTTATATCTTCTTCAACTAAGATTCTTAACAAAAGTGATTGTCATCAAAGCGAATGATCCTATCTTTACTTTCTATGATAGCAATTCCTTTATATACTTTTCTACAATGCCAGCACAATATATATTGATTGTTTTTTAGTTCGTAAGAATTTCTTATATAATATTGTCCTTATTATGCTAAAAAGATCAGACCGAGCTTCTGAAAATCTTGTTGGTTGTACAAATTTTTTATTTTCTCTTTTTATGAAACTGCTTATTTTGTTGACTTTTTTTTTTGTTTCTTGACTGCAAGATTTCATCACCAAAGAGTTCCTTTCGTTATTCTTGTGTGTGGAACTGCTTGCACTGGAAAATCAACAATTGCCACACAACTTGCTCAACGGCTTAATTTGCCCAATGTTTTGCAGGTACATATTGTTTTACATTCCATATATTTCAACTATTTTAGCATTATAGAAACAATACAATTTACTTTTCAACATGCAGACAGATATGGTGTATGAACTACTACGCACATCAACAGAGTAAGTAATTTTCTTTGTTCATGAAATCACCTATCTTGAAGCTTTGGGTTTGTTTAGGAAGTAAAACTAATGTCATCTTTTCCTCATACTGCGTTGAATATCTTATGAAATAATTGGTTGTTATTCATGACGCAAATTTAGTAACAGATATTTCGCTATAATTTTGTTTCATGTATAACTAGACTTTCTATCCAAATGTTCTATGCAGTGCCCCTCTAACATCAACACCTGTTTGGGCTCGAGACTTTAATTCATCTGAAGAGCTCATTACAGAGTTTTGTAGGGAATGCAGAATTGTTCGTAAAGGTAGGCTTTGAATACTATTATTTATAGTAATGAGCTCTTCAGATCAAGTCTGAGCACATAATGTATCTGAATTTTCAATAATTTTAAGTAAAACCCCTATGTCTATGCTAGGCTTGGCTGGTGATTTAAAAAAGGCGATGAAAGATGGAAAGCCTATCATCATAGAGGTATGAGTTCTATTCTGGGTGTGAGAATTAAAAAGAAAATGGTTGTATTTTTTAATCCGAAGTAGGATGACTTATATTACTAATCAATTGCCTTTTATTCCATGCTGCTTTACAAAGTAGAGTTCTTTAGTAAGGTTAGAACTACTGAATATAACAAGAGCAAGAGAATAATAGATATATGTTGCTGTTATTGACATGACAAATTTTATTAGGTTTGCTGAACTGTCGATTTAAAATTGACTTTTTCAACTGAAAAAAATAAAGGCTTTAAGACAGTAACTAGGTTAATATTCTACAGATCATGCTGCTTCACTATGAACGGACCCAACTTTTGTGATATCTATCGAAATGTTGCAGCATTTGAGTGATAATTCTCGTTTCTGGATGATAAGTTGCATGATAATTCTTGTCTCTGGATGATAGGTTACATGACCTTTCAGCAGAGCTCATGATTTTCTCTACCAGCATAATTCATTTCTTTCTCAGAAAGATTAGTCTTAGAATATGTTATGGCAGGGTATACATCTGGATCCAAGTATTTACTTGATGGATGAGGAAAATAGAGAGTCAGTTGAGACAAATAAAAAACGTGAAGAATCTCAGCCTTCAGGAGATAGTGGTGCAACACTAACAGAGCAAAGTTTCGAAAATGGTTCTGGCCATGAGAAGAATTTTCTTCCTACAAATGAGGATCAAGATGATGAGAATATGAAAATGTCTCCTGAGATAGAAAGAACTGAGGAGGGGCTATGTGCTGCTGAAAACAAGGATTATCAAGAGTATAATTATCTTGCTGAGAATTTCTCCAAGCCGAAAGGTGATGTGAGATATATTTGTAGTTTACATTGGCCTCACCTGTATTGAGTGTTTTTTTTTTTTTTTTTTTTTTTTCACACATCAAGCAGCAAGGGTATGAGTGTGCTTCCATAGAAAAATTATCTTGAACTGAATTTCTTTAAACTGGTTTTCGTTTATCTCTACAGGCCTCACAAAGAGTAAAATCATTACAAGATTTATTTTTTCTATTTTTTCGCCTAATTTATGTTAATTATGATTTTGTAGAGGAAATTCGTAAAGACTCAGAATCACAAGGCAGTAATCTTGTCATGAAAAAAATCTCTGCTGCTGAACCAATAATTGTACCAATAGTTTTGCGGATGGCTGAGTTTGATCACAAGGTTTGTTTTATCTGTGTCTTGCTATGAATTATGACCATTAGTTATTCTGGTACTTCTTGCCGAATTACGATAGTTACGGGATATTATTTGACCATTATAATGGTGGGAATGATTATATTTAAGCTGTTAACTTCGTTTCTTTTGTTATACTGTGACTGACACAAGTGACTTCCAAATTCCAACATTTCATGCTGATCATCATGTCATTCTGTTCTTCTTTATAACCTTGAAGCTTCATTTTGCTGCCTCTATTTGTTGCTGATAACATCCAGCCTTTGCTATTGTTTGCTCTTGAGTATTCCCAACTCCTAAATTGAGTTTACTTAGCTTCCTGATTCGCTTGAAATGGCAAATATTTCCATTTTATTTGTGCTCCGTTAGCTAGTCATTTCCTAGTTGATCTTGTCAGTTTGCATTAACAGGTTTATTGCCGTCCTACTTTTTGTTTATAAATCACTTTCTGATTCCAATATCATATATTGACTAAATGTTCATCAAGCAAGTTTTGGTTGTTTTATGTCTTTCACTATCTGATAATTAAGTGTCGCAGTTGAATTTAAATGTACGTATTGAGTCAGCTGTGTATGTTTGGTTGGATGTGAAATGGTGTTTCAGTTAATGTCATTGTAGCTATATTATAGCTTTTCAAATGAGTTTGTTACTGGATGCAGGCGTTGTTAGAGGAATGGATAGCCACTAGGAACTTTGGAGATAAGTGTCTACTGCAGGTACTTGGTAGAGTTTTTCTCAATAGGTGCTGTTCTTTGGTCTGGTGGCTAAAACAAATGCATGATATTGAACCTATTTCTATATTGAAACCTATAATTTTCAAAACATATTCTTGTATATTGGTATTAATAAGTAGACATTGCATCGCAACATCTGGCTATGGAGAATTGTTTTGATGACATTACTACATTGCGGAGTGAACTGTTGAATGCTTGCTTTCTATTGTTTCCTTTTTTTCTTTTTCCCCATTATGTGGAAAATGCTTAGAGTTTTACCTCATTGAAGTTTCTTCTTATCTCTTGTTGTTCAAATAAGTATTTTGTTTCATTTAGTACTTTATGTTGACTGATGTGTGCAAGTGTGGAACTTCTCTATGAATGAACTATTCTGATATACCTAATATATAGCAAACTTAGGCAGAGTTCACATTCGTGGTTGCTGGTTTTTGTGCCATTTCGCACTACTTAGCTGACTCTTCTCTTATTTTTTTGCCCCAACATTTCTATTTTATATGTTGTTGAATGTATAGCTAAACAAGTTTCACTTTTATGGTTCCTGTCAAGCTATGCCTCCGCACCACACTGGCCTCATGCATAGTTTTATTAGATGTTCGCTTTTTATAGTTGACATGTTGTAGAATGAATTAAAAGGTCTTCAACATTTTCTCATGGAGCTTCACTTGTTTAATCATGCAGGATCATGATAAGCTTATCAGTAATCTTAAAATTATCCAGGACTACCTTTGCTCTTTCGAATCACAGGTAAATAATTTTATTATATTTCTTCTTCATGTGATTATTGGACCAAATTTTACTACCTTACGTTGTATTTGAAATTTAATTCTCATTAATAAGTGCTCACTGAAAATGTTCCAGAATCCAGAACATGTTGTGATTGCGTTGTTTGGCTTGAAGAAGAACATGTTTTGTTTTGATAAATATAGTATTGTTTCTTATTGAGTGAAGCTTTTGAATTTTGTGGTGGATGAGTATTAAAATTGCAGTGTCAGTCATGTGCAATACATAGTAAGCTTTCAAGTTAGGTCAATCTGTAATTCGATGCTAAATAGAAAGTACAATTTATGAAAGCTCATGCTCCAGAAGTTAAAAGAGATTGGATTACTGGTTAACCAAGTATACTGAGATATTGATTGTCTTGTGCCACAGAACAAAGCTGAAGAAAAGATGAAGTGTCCTCTGTTAAATTATATGAAGCAATCTTTGTTCTCCAATAGTTTAACCTATCAGAGAATTATGTTTTTATTATTTATATTCAACAACTCCCTCTCCCCTTTTCAACTTAGTTCTGGTCTTTGAAGCAGGGACTGACGGTCATTAATATTTCTGCGACTACATTTCCTCAAACATTGGATTGGCTCCATAGCTATTTTCTTCAGGTATGAGAAGCATTTTGTTGATCCAATAGCTATAGTTTGAGCTAGTCTTATTCATGTATTTACATCAAAGTCAACATAGACAATAAAGGTGCTCATGATAAAGGAAATTAGATTAGTAATTGTACATATAAATCTTCCCGCTTAGAGATGTTTGTGATCACCCGTAAATTTTATTGAAACCAGGAAGATTTCTGTAGACATTTCTTTTTAATTTGAGCTTAAAGATTATGTAGTTATAAGGTTAATCTGCATATTCTCCTGACAAAGATACGTGGTTATTCCTTTTACTTTCAGTGTATAGAGCGGGGCGTTTCTGCTGCATCTTGCAAAGCTGTTAAACCGCCAGAAGAGAACTAGATAGGCACTGTATAGCTAAACTTTCAGAGGTAGTTACCTTATACACTTTGTTTGCCTTGTATGTGCATTTAATATCTATGTATATGTACATGAGGCATTATTTATGCAATTCACAGCACCTTACACAAATTTTCGTTTGCAATCGAGGAAAATTAAGTTTAATCGCAGCATGCCTACATGCTTTCCCTTTTCTACTTCAGGCAAAATTATAAGTTGTTTTCCAAATTGCATTAGAAGGCCATTAGTAACAAATTAGCCCTAATTTAGGGCGTATTTGTTAAATTGTAATTTCCTCTGCCGAAGTGGCAACTTTTTGGTGAACTCAACTTCGTGCACTCTCTTCTGTTAATAAGTTGTAACTGCACTCACCTACGTGAATTAGAGAGCCTATTTCACAGGGAGTTTTTGAGTCCTGGTAAGAAACTAAGAATTAGAGTTAAATGTATTCGCCAAACTTTTTGGGTTCTGAATTTTGTTGGAATGACATTTTTGGACTTAGATCCAATTAAACAAGGCCTTAAAACATGATCAAAATTCTCAGTCCGTGTTATTGATGCCATTATTGATGCCATTCGACTGTTGTTGTTTCCTGATTTTGCTCTCTTTTTCAGTTGAGAGGGTGGCCAAACTGTAAGTAGGGTTTGTCAAAAAAGTCTCCAGTACAGATAATATGTAGTGCATAAAAAATTATTTTTTTTTTCCCCAATGATCATTATGCATGAGCTCTACATATCCTCTCAAAGATCTGAGATGGAATAGAGGATGGAATAGAGGGTCGATTACTGCTGTGGTGCATCAATGCATACAACAATTCCAAGCATCTGAAGAAGTCATAAGGCGCCCCTTTCAATAATAATCTACGTGACAACAATGACGATTGGTTGTGATGATCACAATAGCGATAACGATGTTGATGATCATCACCGTCTTAATGAGCTGAATGAAAAACGAAAAAGAAGAGAAAGTCTTCCGAGTTATAATACAATGCTAGCGAGATATCTTCTTTCATGGCGATCACTTACACACGAAACTTTTCGATCCACATGCGGGCCTCGCAATTTATGACATACATATAGATATGGCGGTTCGTCTGTTCGAGTTTCAGCTCGAGAACTCCAAAATAGTAATCTAGGGGATGAAACTCCCAAAATGACATCACGCCACAAAAATGTAGAGAACATTGCAAGTTAAAAGGCAAATTCGTGATCATCCAAAACCCCCACCTTATCATTTATTAACATACCTAACTAAAATGATGTGTTCAGTTAAAGCGAAAAAATGATCTTCATTTTACTGCAATAATTCCAATTGGTGGGAATTCCCTCCGGACCACAAGAAATTTCAAAAATTACACCCTCAATCATTGCCAGCTCTAGATGCGTGAGAAAAAATAGAAAACTTAATTTCAAGAAGTACCAAGTAACTATTCAGAGTATCGAAAGCGGGGAGCACCTTAAAGCACCTTAAAGTGTCCTACCTAAGTATTGCCAATCAATCAATTGCCAAATACTATTACATGATAGCATGCAGGTTTTTTTTTTTTTTTTTTTTTTTCCTCACCAGAACCAAAACAACGATAAACTAGTATTATTTTTCGGTTAATAATGCTAACCACTAATTCGAAGAGCTCGAGTGATTAGAAACAAAACAATCAACTCACTTTAAAGTGAATAAATATACATATATGCAGCCTCCGATTGAGACTTAATTCAATTCGGCTTTCGTCGTGGAACAAAATACAGATCCCTTGAAGGCAATATTATTTTAGTTTTTATAATTTATTATACTTAGATTGAAAATAATAGTTTGGTCAAGCAAATAGATAATTTTATTTTATTTTTTTCATCCTTTGTTATATGATTAGGAAGCTTCTCACATGAAATTTTTGCTCACATTTGAGCACCTCTTTTCCGTTATCTCCCGTCCTAAGATTCCGTTTTCATCCATCAATCACCATCACCACGTCCTATCACGTGACTCCAATACTTTCCACCTTTTTATTTCCTACGCAAAAAAGGTTGCTGGTCGTTGCAGCATCAAGTCACGTGCCACCCCACCTCCCCTAATTTACCTTTTACTCGCTTTAAACTTTTTTTTTTTTTAGGAAAAAACAATTGAAAAGAAAAATAAAACGAAAACTAGGTGCAGCTCGAATCATCGGATGAAAAAGAAATTCACGAATTTCAAATTTATACCGAGAGAAAAATTTCCAAATTTAATTAGAGAATAAAAATGATCAGAAACTGAAGAGGAGGAGGAGGAGGAGGAGGAGGAGGAGAGACGATCGATGCACGGTCTCAGCAGACACCGTAGTCGTGGAAGATGAGATCGGCCGCCGCGGCGGCTGCGGCGGCGGCGGCGGCGGCGGAGGAGGAGGAGGTGTCGCGGTGGCGGAGGAGGAGGAGCTCCTTTTGGCGGCGGAGCTCCATGACCTTGCGGTGGGAGTTGGAGTGCTGGGTGAGGACGAAGGTGGGGCTCGCGGCGGGGCGGTACTCGGGGACGAGGCGCCCGGACTTGTACCGCACCCCGCACGCGTTGCACAGCGTCTTCGGCCCCAGCGGCCCCGTCCGCCACTGCGGCGTCTTCTCCGACGCGCAGTGCGTGCACCGCCGCACCCCTCCCTCCACCCCGACCTGATGATGATCCCCACCCCCCCCGTTCTTCCGCGCCCTCCCGTTCCCGGACCTCGGCTTCGACGACGGGAACTCCGACGACGACGACGACGACGACGACGACGGCGACGACTGCTGCGGCTGCGCCGCCGCCGCCGCCGCCGCGCCGCGAAAGCCGACCACGCGCCGCCTCCCGCGCTTGCTCCGCCGCCCCTCGCCCCGCCGCGCCGCTGACGTCGGCCCCCAGGTGGCCCGCCTCCGCCGACGCCGCCGGAGGCGGGAGGTTCGCCGCGGACGATGACGGCGGGTAGGGCACGACGTCCGAGAAGGAGTCGTCCACGAACGTCGACAGCCACTCCAGCTCCGCCGCTTCCTCGCTCTGCAATGCACGCTCAGAATTTTACCCACTACATATATATATATATATGAATATAAATGTATATATATTTCGATCGTTAAATTCTGGCGAAAATGCGCGATTAGGGTTCGGCGTGCGTACGGGGAAGTAGAGTTCGTCGGTGAAGGAGCAGTGGAGATTGGATTGGAAATCCGAGGAGGAGCTCCCGCCGGTAATGGCCGATGACGGCTCCGTTGGCGGAAGCAGAAGGTTATCTACCCCCGCCGCTGCTGCTGCGGGAAATGCTTCTTGGTTAGAGAAGTCGAGGAGGTCGTCAATTCGGAGAGAATCAGTGGCTGACGGAAGCCCGTAGAGGTACGCGGGCGACACGCCGCTTGCTGTAGTAATTGGGGTAGTAATGTTGGCCGCATTAGAGAAAGTCGCCCCCATCCCCACCCCCATTCCGAAGTACTCCACGCCCCCCATTCCCATCTCCCACTCTGAAGCCATTGGTGGGGATTAATGAACACTATACTACTACTGCCCGCTGCTAGAGCTTTTTTTTCCCTTTTTTTTTTTTTTTTTTCCTTTTTCCCCTTTCCTAGTGTGGGAGTGGAGGAGTTGGGGGTTGGGGAGTGAGAGGCGAAGTTAAAAAGGAAGCGGGGAGGAATAGTGGGGTTGGGGATAAATTATGCTCTCAATAATAATAATAATTTGTGATTATAATTTGAATAATGAAGCTGCAACCCAGCAGGCATGCAGCAACAACGTGCCCCAAGCAATGCATCCATCCCCATCCCCATCCTTCCCCACTCTCCTTCTCCCAACCTCCTCCTCCTCCCCCTTCCCCCTCGCTTTAAATTCTTGTTACTTTCACCCTTCCATTTATCTCCCCCTCCCTTTACTCCACCCCTCAATTTTCTCTCTCTTCCATGTGATACTGTGGGTCGGGAGCATGCTCCTTTACTCTCTCGCTCTAAATAATTGCCATCAAAGATTAGAAACTATTTGCTTGCGCCAGGCGCACCACACCAGCCCCCGGGACAAGTGCGTCACAGAGATGGATCTAAATAAAATTTGTCGGACCACTCAACCCACTATAGACCTTAAGAAAATAAGTTTCATTTCATCCTATGCTTCTATCTAAACTACATGTCGAATTATGAATTAGGATTAGAATTAAGCCAATATTTGAATTAAAAATCGAATATATGAACGCATAGGAGGAGACAACATGGACGAGTTCACGTCAGCATATACGGTCAACAATATACAGTGGCGCGTGCGGTCAACTAAGAAAAAAAAAAAAAAAAGGGGGATGTACGGTATTTAATATCCACATGAGAGAAAAAAGATTACAAAGCGCAACAGGTGTAACAAGTACTTGGGTGTAACCTTCGTTTCTCCCCCATTCAAATAGTTATATTGTTTGCATCTACGAGTAACCGGATGCCACCTAAGATTCAGCTTTGTCCTCCCCACGACGGTAACACTCGTGAGAAACTTGAAACTCACACGTGATGTGCGGCTCAGAGGGCGAAGGGTTAAATTCGTTGGAAATTAACTATTGACTACTAATAACGCACGTGAGACGCGTGNAGAAAGCAGAGCAACCATCTATTGACTTGAATGTAAGTTTGTTCTCCCCTTAATGGTACATGGGCAAATTAGCAAATCATTGATGCTGTTTTTTTTTTTTTTTTTTTTTTTTCCTGCACTGATTGGCCGTGCACGGTGGAGCGTAAAAGCACACGTGGGACGCCACACGCACCTCGGTGGGGCCCGCTCTGCGGCGGCGAGCGTGTGGGCGAGCACGGTGTTTGGTGTTCGGGGCCGGGGAGCGCGCGCGCGGGGGCGGAGGTTGTTACCGCGGAGGGGGTGAAGAAGGAGGGCTGCTGACGCGAGGACACGTGGACTGTCGGGGCGCGTGGGGACCACCACCGCACCTGACTCTCACGTCGCGTTTGCTTCACCTGTTCCCAAGTGCACCACCCCCTCTCTCTTTTTTCACCAAACGCGAAAAAATAAAAAATCGTTTTAGCGTCAAAGTCCCCGGGCGTGCCAGCTGGCTCCAGTGGTGAAAAACACCCCCCAGTCGGCCACTGAGATTTTGTAGACCAGGTGTACCACGTCACCCGTGGACCACAATAGAGAAAAAAAAATTATGTTATATTTCTGAATTTGTTTAAAAGATATATTAAACTCAAATTTTGTTAGCAATGACAAGTAGGATAAACTGATCCATCAAAAAATTCCGTGGCAATGATCTATTCTAACCACAAATTTAGATCAAGTCGTCGTAAATATAATAAAAAGTTATTATAATAAATATAGAATTGAAAAATAAGATTAAAAATAATATATTATATTACTCGGATATCTAATGATGTAATTTGATTTGAATTTTAATATTACTGTCACAGTTTTAAGTGCGGCATATAAGCATCAAGACGAACACACCAGAAAAAAATCTATAAATAAAATCCTTAGCGGGTCGGGTTGGGAGCGGGGGACGTGGGTCCGCGCGGGTGCGGGGTGCCCGCGCACAAGCACCGTCGCCCCTCGAGCTCGCACGCGCTCACGTGCCGGGTACGGCGAACCCTCCCGCCTCGTCCGACGTGGCAACCCATGCATTGCTCCACGTCGATCACGACGCACGGGGCCCACCCCACCCCCAACCCCCACCCCCCAGCTGTAATCATCCCACCCTGCTCCTGTACGGCCCAGGACCACCTCTCGAACCTTTTCCTGCCTCCTCCTGACACTAGTACTAGTATGACGCAAAATGATGCTGATATGCCCGAATCTTAAAGCGACTTATTCGACGGGCGGGATGCGTTAGGCGACGGTGGGGCCACTCTGCTGTTGCCCGGACCAGGTCCACTGCGAAACTCGTAGGCTTATCGACAATCAATCCGTACCCCTAATCATTTCAATAGGAGCAAAATGCTATCCTTCCAATAAAAAATTTTAGAATACAACTAGTATATTGATGACGTGGCGTAACAAATCAATCAAATATCTCATTTTAGATATATATATCACATCATTGATGATTGTAAAAAAAATATTTTTATTATATTTTTTTTTGAAAAGAAGGAATGTGATTGACTTATTATTAATCACATGGTGTAAATATGATAGTGTAGATTTTTTTCTTTCCATGGGTTAATATATGTTGCATGTACTGGGAATTTTAATTAGTTCATAATAGATTCTACAGCGATACCTAGATTTGCAAGCACGCCTATAAATATACATACTATTTTTGAAAATAAAAAAAATGTATTGCATATGGCTTTCTGTGCCTTATATTATTTTGTTAAAATATTACTATACTCTCTACGGTTATTAGAAAAAACTTATTTCTATATTACTTTATCTATAAAAATAAATATATAGTGAAAATTTTATTGGACAAAATAATTAATTACCAAAAAAAATATAATCGATGGAAGATGAGAATTAATATTGCGAGAGTAAATGCATTATTATATTTATTTATAACTTGGATTTTTTTTTTCTGATAATGTTAGAAAGAGAGTATGCAATACCAATTCTTGTGAAAAATTATCAATTGGTTATGCTAAATATAAAAATATATAAATATCATTTTTAACCGCTTAAGTTTTAAGAGTGTAACGATTGTTTCATATGATATCAGAGCAGTGAATTCAGAGTTTGAGTTGCGTCACCTTAATTTCCTCCCATTTAATTCAAGTCCGGAGCGGTCTACAGGTGACATGGCGAACCGGGTCCACGCAGGAGGGGCGCATACGTGCAGAGGAAGCAGCAGCGGAGCTGCCGTATGGGAAGAGGACAGGAGGGTGCGCAGTGGGGAGAGGTGGTGGAGGAAGGCATCGAATCACGTGACAGCGGTGAGGATCCCGAGGCACGAGGCGGGGGGAGAGGGGGGGCCCGGAATCCCCGGAGCACGTGCTCGCTCGTGCTTACGATTAACCCTGCACGTGATCGAACGCCCTTTGAGCTCTAACCCTCATTAATCTATCCTCAAACGCCAATTTAACTAATTAATTTAATTAATTAGTTGATTATTAATAGGAAAAGAAATATAATTATGAGCACGTGGGACCCAGGCGACTGTGCACACTGGGCGGCCTGTGAGTTAGCGGGGTACTCGTTTAACGGTGCGGGCCCGACCACGGTCGAGGGTAACCGGTGAGAAACAGAGAAACCGGGGAAAATACTGTGTAGACCCGGTCCACGCGGTACACGCATTCTGCAAATTTAATTTTGAAAGTCTCACTTTCGAGCGTATGTACCGTATGAAAATAGTTTTATGATAAAAATCATTCGCCGTTGACAATTTATTAATTTCTTATATACCAACGGAACTTTTTAATATAAGTGAGGC
The DNA here is from genome assembly GCF_001540865.1 of Ananas comosus. Lineage (NCBI taxonomy): Eukaryota > Viridiplantae > Streptophyta > Magnoliopsida > Poales > Bromeliaceae > Ananas > Ananas comosus. The sequence continues at coordinate 12,067,454 of NC_033628.1, forward strand.
TATATTATGCTATCGAAAGCACGGAGCCTTTCGTGCTTCCAGCTCGTTTTCGATGTTGCGACTTTCGAATTATCGATCGGCTCCGTTAAACTTGATCTAGAGTATTTGGAGTACCTAGAAAATAAATTTTATTATTTTCGATATCATTTGCCTAGTGATCGAATGAGCTCAAAATCAATAAATTTCAATGACCGTAGTGAACCGTTTGCAAGTTTAACGGTGTAGAAATATCCAAATCACGTGAAATTTTGATAAAAAATTCTTTATACTATATAAAACAAGATCAATATCTTTAATTTAAAATTTTAATATCATATTATTACATTTTGTAAGATTTTTATTTTCAGCCGTTGATTTTGAGCCCCTTCGTTCACTAGACAAATGATATCGTAAAATCATAAAATTTATTTTCTGGGTAGTTCAAATACTCTAAATCAAGTTTAACGAAGCCGATCGACGATTCAAAAGTCACAACATCGAAAACAAGCTGGAAGCACAGAAGGCTCCGTGCTTCCGATAGCATAGTAGCCTCACTCTTTTAATATTATTATTTTGAAAGTTTAACATGCATAATCTGAGACATAACAACACTTCTTATGTATAGGCAAGTGAATGAGAGTCGGTATGCGCTTTCACTTTTTATATCATCTTTAAATGACTATTTTCTTTTCTAATACATTAAATTGCTAGAAAATATATTTCTAATCATATTTAAGCCCATTTCGTTAGTATTAAGAATCTTTCAATACTACTTGCATCAAAGAGAGTCAGAAGAGAAAGCAAGTAGGCATATCTATATTTTTCCGAGGTGGCTAGGGAAACTGCATCTTAGTCAAAATTATCGTAATCGACATATCACGGTTACTATTCTGCTACATATAATAGAGAGCTCCTCGCAATTCTAAACAAAGTCTCGTATTTAGATTTTACGACATCATGCGTTATTAGCTGACGTGGCGGATGCGGTCCAGCCAAAATTTGTTGGGGAGGTGTCGGTCGGAAACTTCGCAGGCCCTTTTTCGGGATCAGCTCGCCCCCCGGCCTTCGTTCTCTGACGCGCGCTGCCCCGCAGCACATGCCGGTTGCTATCGCTCCTCGACCGTGCGACCGCCGCGTGTCCGTCGGCACGTAGCCCCTTCATGGGGTCCGCATAACAGCGTCGTAGATGTAGGCGCTACGTACGCACTTATGCCATAGAGAGCTTTCGCAAATTTTTGGCGGAGTATTCATGGGACCCTCCCGCATAGATATCAAACGGTGCGGACCACGCAGGAACGTGGAGGGTGTCAGATGAGCCAGACGCGGGGGTAAGTGAGTAGGGCAAGGGAGCTGGTCCTCGTTTTTGCCCTTCTTTGCTCTCGCTCTCTCGCCATCGCAAGTGGGCACACGAGTGACCAATGGCGTGTCCCCACGTGTCGCGGAACGCGTGGATTTGGACCACTCGGTTCCACACCCCATCTCCCGTTCTTAATTTTCTTGCTGATTTTTCTCTGAAATTCCTAGTTCAATACGATATTAAAATTTCAATAAAAAGATTTTAAGTTGAAATAAATTCTTAATTAGGTATCTTAATAAAAGTTTCGATAAGAAACTTCTCAATAACTGACTATTCCTAATGCAAGTGGGATTCGAAGTTTAATTGCTTCTCAATTTTAACTAAACGAAACAAATGACATACTATCTTTCTCTTAAAAAAATATAAAAGAAACTACTCAGTAAAGTATCACTCGCTTTCCCCCGCGCGTGAGAGAGAGAGAGAGAGAGAGAGAGAGAGAGAGATTGGTGCATGATTTGCTTTTTCTTTATACAAATAAAAGTGGGCTGTAACTGTTCGAATAAAGGCCGATTGGGTAGGTCTAGGGCTTGCAGGTTCCACCATATGGGAACCGAGTGAAGCCGGAATCAGGTCAATCAAAGCAGCCACCGCAAGATTCACACCGTTGGGTCGCATTCACGCTCGTCTCAACACTGCCGACAAGCTCCGACCTCTCTCTCTCTCCCTCTCTTATAGCCACACATTCATATACGTGCATCTTATTTAATGATGCACGCAAGAAATATAATAAATATGTGATTTTAATTATTGTACTGTCAATTCTCAAATTATAAAGCATCATTTGGATGTCGGAATAAAATATTCAATGATAATATATTCCGTACAAATATTATAAAGCATCATTTGGATGTCGGAATAAAATATTCAATGATAATATATTCCGTACAAATATTATCTTGTGTGATTAAAATTTAATTGTTTGATATATACACGTTAGAAAGTCTTAACACAATATATCTAACATTACATATATATACCCCTTACGTAAATTTAAAAAATATACTTGTCTATGTATCCAAACAGAGTATAAATCCGGTGACAATGTTAGGTTGATGTTATGAGTTAGGCAAACTTAGATTATACAGCAATATAAAGAAGATCTTTGTAACACGTACGTACATGTGATTCCTTATATGGAGTAAAGATAAAGAAAATCTCTAGCAAAATTTTAGTTGTATTATTATTATTCCATAGAACGTAGTTTTCAAAGTTTCATGAGTTTTGCTAAAAGTTTTAATTTATATACCCACAAGGAACAATCAGTGCCCAATTTTACTTTTTCATAAGCGATAGCAGCTGGTTACATTTAATCCAGCTAAATTTGTGTTTTTTGTTAGAACAGTGGATTGCACGTCAAAGACTCGGAGAGCACGTGAATTGTTTTTGTTGAAAGGTGAGAGCAATTAGTTTCATCCATTTAATAACCTCCACGCACTTCTCAATATGCATGGCCCTCAACTTCAAAACATTTAATACAATTGCCGTATTTTATTTTTTCTATTCGTTATTACATCTGTATTTATCGTGTTATTCAAAAATCGATCTGCAAACTGAAGGATATGGAACTGGCTCTAATACTATTGGTATGAAAACAATTATTCACCGACCGTCTTAGAGCAAGTGGCAAAGGACTTGATGATTGTTATCCAAGACTCAAATTCGCATCCTAGTTGATTTATATTTCTAGCTAAGTTTATTTCTAAATTAAATAAACGAAGCAGGTAGCGTGCTACCTATTTCTTAAAAAAAAAAAAAAAGAGAAAAAAAGAAAACAATCATTCATCTCTAAAAGATTCAGCTATCATGCTATTTTAATATAATATATTCAGTATTTTAAGATACGGAATTTTGTTTTTCATTTCTTGCTATAATAAAAATAAATACTCTACTAAAATTTGCGATCAAAAGCATATGCAGAAGCAGTCTAGATAGACCTCTAAGCTAATTTTTCTTCTTTTTACTAGATACGTTTGTTTAGGCAAACTCCTATCTGTTGTTAGATTTTATTTTACACGAATCTTAAAGCATGTGAAATGTAACAGTAAAAAAGATTAAAAAAAGAGGTGCATCTTATATGACTGATTTTTGTTAAAAAAAAGGAAAAAATGCTGGCAATTTACTGTATGGGCTCAATGCCCTCATCCGTCAGCGTTGACATCCTTTGCCTCGACTTTGGCGTAAACTAACACCCATGCCCACTGTTTGGTCAACTTAATTAGGAGGAGAGCTTTGATGCTATANTATTATTATTTTTTTATAAAAAAAATGAAAAATCAGAGAGCTTTGATGCAAGTGAAATCTTATTCAATAACAGTAATTCAAAGCCCTAGACCACAATAAAGTCAGTGTAGAATTAATTTTGTACTTAAAACTTTTCCTCAGTGTGCGTGACATATACTTGCTTGTAAATTGGTTAAGATGTCAATAAAATAGTATGGCATCGTAAGCACAAGGTTTAATTTTGTATCTATTTGGCCTAAGGTTTATAAAACAACTCATATAGTTGTAGGAGCTATATATGTTTGGTAAATAAAAGTTTTTAAAATGTTTGTTATGATAAGAACTTAATATAAAATTCTAAGTCTAAAGTGCAAACAGACTCTCTTAGAGTCTGTTTAATACTGAGGATTATTAACTTTATCGGGCAATGGGGAACTGGGGCAAAAATTATATATAAAATTTTTTTTTCTGTAGAAATTATATCACAATCGGATCATTAGGATCTATACTAATATTTCGTATGGAAAACAGACGAACAATTTTTTCATAATAGCTTTTTGTAGTAAGGAACGATCCTCCTAGCAATATGAAATTATTAATTCAAAAAGTATTGCTTAGCTGAACATGCTGGACTCAACAATTTCTTAGGCTCCATTGGTACTGTGGGGATATTTTGTTCCGTATAGAGAAAAGTACAATGGAGAAAACTTTCATTTGTTTCTGTACGTAATATTTTTATATGCTTTTGCCCCGTATCAATGAGTCGGTATGATTAAACTATGAAGAAACATATCATTATATGCTTTTGCTTCAGTTTGCCTAAAAACATACATTGCCCCTCAACCAATACCAAACGACCTGTTAGAGGGTCATACTCTGTATGGGCTAAAGTGGGCCTGGGCCGGTCCAAGATGGATGAGGATGAAAACAGTTCTTCCAATTCTCCACATGAAAAAAATTATGCAGTCATTTTAGTAGCCCATATATACCTTTATATTAATAATCTATAATTTTTATAACTATCTATTAATCCTTAATAATTTACATACGTGGTATCACCAACTCTATTTTTGTGAGTTGGCCTCACCTGTCAGGTTGTTTTTTGGGTTTGGTTCAGTTCTAACTCCTTACCTCCTTCGACCTGATTTTTCTTTTCAACTGGTTCCTTCTGAATCTGTTCTTTTTTGTTAGTTAAACTGGTTTTATTACTTCTCATATTGCATGTTGAACCGGTTTCTCTTATCTGCCCATTCTTGAGTTTGATCCACCTAATCTCTTCTAGGTTAAGACTAATTTTCGGTTTTCTCTTCTTTCCCCACTATTTCGTCTTTCCTTCCTAATTAATATTTTTTCAATTTTTCCTCTTTCCTTACTCTTTCATCTTTCTTCTCCAATTAATATTTTTTTGGTTTCATCTTCTTTCTTTATTGTTTCGTCTTCCCTCCTCAATTGATATTTATCCGCTATAGAGTTGGATTTTAGAAATAGAAAAAACGAATTTAAGCCGGTGGCTAATTAGCAATCTAATCAAGCAGCTTCAATCCCCGCGATTTTTGTGTGAATGGTCAGTAAGCTTACCTGTATCAACTCGGATACTTGCAGGCTTCCCCCATTGCAAACTGATAGACGGAGAAGGAAGAGAAAAAAAATAAATCTCGAATTGGGCTGCATACAAACACGGGTATATAATAGGTATTAGAAGTTTGGATCAGAGCACAGTAAAAGAAAAAGAAGAAACACTGAAGAACAGAAGCTCACCTTGTAGCCACTAACTACAGAGGATGGGTGGATTTTATTTCTGACAAGAACATTTGCTCTCTGCAATAGAAAAACAGATATGACAAGTTTCAATATGTCATCATCATTCCAAATAAATTATGACACTGAGATAATAACAATTACAAAGCTACACTGAAGAAAAGAGTAAAGTCTCCTTGAGCAACTCTGCAGCTACAACAACAACAACTGATGTTGTGCCGTATCCTACCTCCCGATCTTGAAGTTCTGCCGGCTCAACAAGAATCTAACATCCTCAGAGCAAAATTTATATACAGAGAAGGGTTAATAATAACAAAACTTCACAACCCACATGGAAGTAAATACAGATAATTTCACTGGTAATAGTATCTACCTTGGCACCTAGATGTTCCACCTCTAACATCTTCAGAATTGTTGCGCCATCGTTCGTTATTGTCACATAACCAATGTCACCAACCAGAATCTAGATCATCCAAACTAGTTAGTTTCTAACACATAAAAGCACTCAAAATCTACTGCACAAGTAACAAATCCATGAAGAGTGCAATGAATTAACATATCAACTGCAAGGATCACGATGTTTTGTGGATCACACCTAATTACTGTACCAAAAAGAGCAACAGCCCTTAAAATAAAAAGTAAACAGAAATTTCTCTGCATTCCCTCTATATTTTATCCATTAAATTTTGTAAGAGGAAACTTGTTTTGAATTTGGCATAGGAAATTACACTTTGCAATTTTAGAAAGTAGATAAACCTTAAAGAAAGTAGACAACTAATATATATTTAAACTGTCTACAATGACTGAATTAGCTTTCACACCCTCAGGTATGAGCACAAAACCATCACCCAATACCACCCAATATTCACGAAACATAACAGATTCAAAGATGATGTGAAATTAATATCTCTATTTTATCTATGGTGTGAAACGAGCAAGTTAAATGCTTCATGAATCCAAATAGGACATTTAGTTGAAAAACAATTATAATAACATACATATTTGGATTTCACCATACAAGATCCATACCAAACTTAGTAACTTTTATAAGTTTGTACATCGCTATTCAACAAACAATGTTCATTTCTTTACAGAACATGTACAAAATTTCGATAAAATGCACGCCGCTAAAATTAGAGTTCCAACCTCCAAGGCATTCAAAACACTAACACCCCTCAGATACAGCACAAAAGGAACAAAAAACATTAGAGAAAGAATGGATTCACCTTATCGAGACCGACGGGTCCGAGGGACGACTTGAAGATGTTTGCCACGGCTTGGCACACCACCGCTGCCACACCAAAAGGATTCAACAAGACGATCAACGAAGAGTAATAACAATATGCATCAAATGCGTTTCTCTTTGATAAAAAGGATCGCATGAGCGATCGAAGAGTAGGATCGTACCGTTCTGCGTGCGCACATCCTGGTCCGTTTGGCGCTCGCCGAGAATGTCGGGGGTCTGAGCGGCGATCGCCATGGCTACGGATCAGCTTGTACGAGGAAACCCTAGGTTTGAGCTCCGAGGAAACCCTAGAAAGGCGAAAGGGGCGAGAGGACGAAGACGGGAGGAGTATGGAGTGTTCGGAGAGTAGCAAGTAGCAACTTGGCGCGTAGAGTAGTGGGCTTTGTTAAGGTTACGTTTATACATATAGAGCCCGAGAAGTGAGGGCGAATGACGGGTCTGATAGCGACTATAAATAGAACCTAAGGTTTAAAATGGGGGCCCATACAAACTCGGCCCATTTAGGCCCCAACTATAAGGCAATAAGACCTGCAAGCGATAAAAAACAAAAGGTCCTCGATCCGACCCGTTAGCCTGTTATCCAAGTACGCGCCAATTTCTATCTCGTCTCGCGCACAAAAGTTGAGGCGCTCGTGCTTCGAATGATGATCAAAACGAACACAAGTTGCTCTCCACCGTCTGATCATCACGCGCTCGCTACGGACCGTTGAGTTCGTTTCGTCTCCACTTTCACCTCAAAATCCCAATCCCTCGATCTCCTCTCTCCCATGGCGACATCGACCCTCCTCTTCCCCACCACTCCTTCTTCCTCCCTCTCCTCCACACCCCACTCTCCTCCATTCCCCATCTCCGCGAACCCTCGCCGCCTCCGCCGAGCCCGATCCTCCTCCTCCGCCGCCGCCGCCGCGGCGGCGTTCCGATTCCTGCGCCCGCGCGAGGCCGTGCGCGCCAAATCCGACCTCCTCAGCCTCATCTCCGACCAGGAGAGGGGCCTCAGGACGCAGCGCGATCCCTCGAAGCGCGCCGAGATCGTCGTCGCGATCGAGGCGCTCGCCGCCGCGGCGAAGGGCTCGGTCACCACGGGGCCTCCGCTCTCCGCGACGTGGCGGATGCTGTGGACCACCGAGAAGGAGCAGCTCTTCATCATCAAGAACGCCCCCTTCTTCGGCACCGAAGCCGGTGATGTGCTCCAGGTAATTATATTATTAGTTTTTGTGTTAAGGTGATTTTCTGTGCAATTCACTAAATAAATAAAAAAAAAGAGTACTGTACCAATCGTGCCCTAGGTGATCGATGTGGAGAAGGGGACGCTCAACAACGTCATCACGTTCCCCCCTTCCGGGGTCTTCTTCGTGCGATCCTCGATCGAAGCCGAGCCCCCTCAGAGGATCAATTTCAAGTGTGTAATGGGTAGTTCTTCTTGGTTGATCAGTTATATTTTTAGGGTTTTATTGTGATTTGTCGGTGTGTTGATGATTGTCGAGTGTGGGGGCAGGTTCACTAGTGCAGTGCTAAGGGGGAGCAATTGGGAGATCCCATTGCCGCCTTTCGGAAAAGGATGGTAAGATTTGGTTTCAACTTTCAATATGTTTCTTCTACCTTCAAATATTTAATAGAAATCAAACACTTTGAAAAACATTGGCAATGTATTGACTACGGCTATGTCTAGGCCGGGGTTGGCGTGTCTACTCAATTGTGAGATTTCTTAGGTTCAACTCCCTCACTCTCAATTTGGTTTTCTCAGGGGCGAAAAATGAGTAATATTAGCAATTTAGAGGGGGAAAACACATTGAGAATTGACTTTGTATAGATAGCTTTCTCTGTTTAGTAAGAGATGGACGAAGAACAAACTTTCCCCTGCTATTGCCAGAAAGGAAACTAGAATACTATGTCAATTGCAGTTTCGCATTATTTCTCATTGAATATGCCTTTGTCTTGCACTTGTGATGATTGATAACATCTTCCAAGCTATAGTTATGCTTTAGGAGTTGTTGAAATTAAGAATTTAAGTGTCGTGGCACGGGATCGTGTCATAAACTTGCTAGCACAGTATGGCACGGTGCGTACTGGGCGGTATCGATGCGTACCGATCACAAAAAATATGTGTACCAACACATAATGATATGAAAAATTTATTTTCTTTAGCAACAAAATTTTCTAGTTGCTTATTAAGTACCTTTATCAAATCTTTTGAATTTTATTGAAAAAATTACTTACTAATTTAAAGTAAAAAGGGTTTTAAACTGTGCTGTCGGTATGGGAACTGTATCGTAGCGGCATATTATTGGCATGATACGGTACGAAAGATACCGCCCGTGTCAATAGGTATTTAAATCCTTGGTTGATTTGGACCGAAGTTAGTGAGCCTGAATTTGTTTTTTTGTTTATTTTGTTCTGATTAAATAAGGGTATACCCTATTTGAGGAAGTGCAAGTGTGAGTTTGAATTTGAATATCCAACAAATAATTTTCTGTGATTCTTTTTATTGGTGTGGCTTCTGATCCTGATGATAATTGTTTTGGTTTGTTAAGACCGATTTCAACAAAATCTGGCTAATGGCCATTTTGACTAAATTTGTTGTTGTATTTATTCAGCAGAGCTGTCAGCATTAAATGAAAAATCAAAGTTACTAGACTATGTATCATTATTAGATTTGCCTCATATTTCTTCAACCTTGTACTGTTAGTTTTATTGTTTCGTCATGTTCATCTGGAAGCCTCCGACCTATAGAAGTTATCACCTGCTGCCGGAAATAAAATAAGCACTTTTTTTTTGTAATTTTTCTCTCAATATTTGGTAGTTAAGCTATCAGAGCTTTTGAATGCCCTGCATTAAGTACACATCATGTTTTTTGTCATGTAGGTTTGAGTCTGTATATCTAGATGAAGACATCCGAGTTGTAAAGGACATACGAGGGGATTATTTAGTTGTCGATCGAGCACCTTATAGTTGGAAGGAATGATTGGTGCGAACGGAAATCACTCTCTTCTCATATTATCTCACTTTTCCTTGTATTGGAGCTATTTATAGTGGGTGAGTATATATGTTAGCAATTATCTAGTGGAGTATCACCATGTGAAGCATCTCAATAGGTTGTTAATTTTCACGGGAATTTTTGCGTGCGATGTCTCGTACTATGGCGTTCATCCTTTTCGATTGTGAAGAAGAAGAATTCCTGAGGAATATTTTTTCAAGTCATGCTCATGTACATTTCTGTAGTTATAATGAATGAATAAGCATTCATTGTATACGAGGTAACATTAGCTTGTTCAGCAGTAATATTAACAAATTTCCTGCTGATTGATGTATAACTAGCAATGTTAATAACCTTGAAATTGCCTTTTTATTTCCTGCATCTGAAGCTATCATACCTTAAGGTACCAATCTTTCTAGCTTCCAACTTACGAAACTTAATTGAAGGATCATTATGCTGACAATAATTCGCCTTTTTTTGAGTCAGAACACTTGCCTACTGCCTTTCAGCACTTCGTCATTCTCCTGAGAGGGTTAGCATGTTTCATCTGCTTGGAAGAAGATCCAAAATGTCCAGAAAAGCTCAGGTACGGACAACTATATACTTCTGTCGACTTCGTATTTATTTTGAAGAATGTACTGTTGAATAACGGTAGTTATAATTCCATTTAGTCAAGCATCTGTTCTTGCTTCTTTTTAAGATCATAATATTACCCTTTTTATCACATTAATGTGTCGGTAATCTTGTTTTAATGTCGTTCATCATCACCATCTATTCTAGTCATCTTGCTCTTCTACATGATTATAGCATATCCAGTAACTTTGAGGCTATGTCATTTTTGAGTCGAGGATATCCCAGTGTTTTCTATTCCTTGTATGCGTAAATAACCTTTGCTGATACTTTACTCGTCTCCAAAGTTTTTGGGATTTGCTCTGGTATGTTACAGATGATTTAGATTATGACTAATATATATTTTTTAAAGTTGGGAGTTTTTAAACTTCATTCTCCAAATCGTATTCGAATTCAGATTGATGCTGTTGTTATTGTTGGGACACTGTTAACATCATTGCAGAGTCTACAATTAATTCGGGCACACAGTGAGTTCCCAGCGATGAAAAGGCTGGAGTCTTTTTCGTTTTACCCTTTTTTCTTGGTAAAAATATATGGAGACCCTAGCTTTAATTTTTTAGTTTACACCTCCTATAACTTCTATCTTTTTCATTTGAACTTTTATAATTTGCTAAGTTCAAATTTTTGTCAAATTTTATTGCTTAATTACTCATTAGCAATTAATTAGTCTAACTATATTCACTATAAAATAGTTTATATTATTAAATTTGATCAATTAACATGGTATTTTTATAATTTATCCGGCTAAAACAGATTTCAACAAAAAAAAAAAATGTTGAGGTGCATTAATCAAGTAAAAAATATATATTCTATTTCAGAATGGCCTATAGCTGGGGAGGTGTCCATGATTTTATTTTACTTTTTTGCAATTTATTTCACGTTTTTTTATTGAATGCTTTTAAATTTAATTTTACTTTTAAATTATTTAACAATATTACTATTATAAAATATGTAACTATTTGTTTATATATAAATCTTTTAAAAGTATAAAATAAGGGTCGCCCCACCCTGTTGAACGGTGGTGCGGCTGTGCTGTGTCTTTTTGAGCGGTGCGGTTTCAGTTGACGGTCGACAGCTGCTCCTGAGAAATTTTAGAGGTTAGCGATGCGGACGCGTGTGAAGGCGTGGAAATGGTGGTGAAGCAAACTATGCTCTACTTGTTAGAATCTTATTGGTTTCATATTGTGTAAGCACATCTAATTATATCGACTGATCTTAAAATACACTAATTAACTTTTTAATTTCATTCGTTTTAAGTTGAAGTTATCGTATTGTCATAGGTCATACCTTTTGTAACTTTACATGGTATAATTCAATTGACTAGTGGTATACATTTATGACATAATTGTTGTATTATCCTGTTATTAGGACTTGGTCTATGTAGTTCTAAAGGAGCGAGAAACTGGTTCCAATACGTAGTAGTCGAATCATGGCCCGTTTAACTTTTGTAGGTCAGATTCATCCCGTCCGTCCATGTGAACCTGCTACCACTAAGCCTTCAATTGACCGCACCTTGATCTCGACCCCCACCAATTGGGATTTGGCGTGCTCTCCATAATGTCCAACTTGTCATTTTAGTGCTAATGATTATTACCCTTGGGTTAGATCCTACCGCTCGATCTTGATCCAATGGTGCTTATAAAATAGGCATCGATGAGTGATTGCTTTTATAGCGACGATGACGCTCTCCGTTAAATTATTGCTGAGGCAATTAATAACCAGATAGAAAATTTCCTCACGCCTCCTCTTTGCTCTGTGCTAGTGTGGTCTATACAAATTTCAGATCATCCTATGTCACACGTAAGACTTTAATGTTGCAATTAGATATTAGATGTTGACATGAAAAAAAGTCCTCTAAGGTAAAGTTGTATTCTTATACAAAATAAGATGGATTTTTTTTTCTTCTTTTTCAAAGGTTCTTGAAAATAAGTAAAGAGTAAACACATCAGTAATAAAGGGCATAAGAAAATGCTTTATAGAAATTTAGTTAGATGATAATTAAGCAACTTCCTATCGAATATTATCCATTATTATGGATGCTTTATAGAAACTAGTTAGATGAAAATTAAGCAAACTCCTATGAATATTATCTGTTATTATAGATTGCAAATATTGTTGCTTTTGCTATATTTTATTATCATTATTATACATATTATAGCCCACGAGATGTGGTCCTAGCTGATGGTCGACTCAACTCACGTGATCAAATAAAAAGTTGATACATGATACTCCAAAGGTGGGAAAAAGAATTGAAAGCATAGAAGCAAGTCTATAGCCGATCATTCAGTCAAACATATTTAACTTGCTATATATATCTACACAAAACAAAATAAATGAATGAGAGCAGAGAACTCTTCTTCCCTCCTCCCCTCCTCTCCTTCTAGGACCCACCAATTCACCGTAACCAGCTTCTACACAAACTCAAAGGGAGGGACACATCATATAAACGGAAAAATAACGGTCGCAGCCGCCACCAGAACTATTCCTACACGAGTACTAGTACTACTCCATGCGGCGGCGACGGAAGCGGAGGCGGACGTGTCGGACGACGATGCGGAGAGCGAGCTGAAGCTGAAGTTGGGGTTGGAGCCGTAGAGCGCTTGCACCCCTCGGACGTCGTCGGCGCCGAGCTCCGCCTTCCTGGTCCGGGGTCTGAGGCTCGGGTACATGACGGCCCCCCTCACCGGCGAGTGCGCCAGCCCCAGCACGTGCCCGATCTCGTGCGTCGCCACCGACTCCAAGTCCACCGCCACCGCCGATCTCTCCGCGTCGAAGTCCACGGCCCACCGCTCCGCCGCGTCGAGGTGGAGGCGGCCGCTCTCCGGCGAGAACGCGTGCGCGAGCACCCCGAGCACCCCGTCGAAGGGCTCGCCGTCGCCGTGCTCGCCCGCGTAGAACCCCACCTTCACGTCCGCGGCGCCGTAGTCGCGCGCCTCCGCGAAGCGCACCGGGATCACCCGCGCCCACCGCGCGAACGCGCGCCGGAACGCCGCCGCCACCGCCGCGCGCGGCACGTAGTCGATCGTCGCCGCGGGCGAGATCGCGTACGTCAGCACCAACGGGCCGGGCCGGGCCCAGCGGGGTGAGCCCGGAAAGAACGCGAAGCGCCGGACCGAGTCGGCTCGGGCGGCGGGGCGGTCGGGGACGCCGCAGCGCGGGGCGGCGATCTCGGCGAGCGTGGCGGCGTCGAGCTTGCCCGAGACCGGGAGGCCGAGCCGGGTCTGGTAGAGGCTCACGGCCGACTCGAACCGGGCGTCGAACGAGTCGGTCCGGTCCGACGCGGCCGAGCCGGGGAGGTAGCCGAACCGGGCCAGGTAGCGCTTCAGGTCCCCCACGCCCGCCACGTGGCTCCCGCGCCCCGCGCCCAGGAGCCGCTCGGACGACCGCCACGTGTCGGTCGGGCTAGCCCCGTCCGGGGCGGGCCTCGCGAGGAGCGAGGGGCAGAGGAGGAGAACGAGGACGGTGGGGATCAGAGGAAGCATTACTACAAGTCCCAGTCGGATTCAAGCGTGGGATATTGATATTTTTTAAGTACTCGGATGGATTTTATAGTTATTCTCGTTATTGGAACCGAGCTATATATGTTGGGGTCCGGTTCGTTTTGGTTTGTTGGTTGGTCTGTGGGGCTTGGAGTGGGTTACTTAAAAGGAGGAAGGTGATGATTCAGCGTTTGGTCACCAACTGGCTCTGCCACGGACTTTGCTTCTCCGATCTCGTCTCTTCGATGTGGATGTACTCAAGACACACTCGTCTTCTCTACGAAGACTAGGCCCATCGCCAAACTATATTAATTAATTTTCTGTCACCGCATACACTAACCATATGATACATATTTAGACACTATATATTGAAAAGAAGGAAATAGTGAAAAAAGAAAAAAGACAGGTCTGTAAAATCATTTATTAAGGAGCGCGCGTAATTAAGACTTTAAGTCAGATCATAGAAAAACATAACACTTTTTATACTGAACATTAACATAGACTTTATCCGCAAAAGAACATAACTTACACACGATTAAATTAACACTGCTACGTACATCACTCACTACACATAAGGTATACTAATTAATTTTATTTCTCGATCTTCATGCACTCCAAATGACTCTTCCCATCAAGCTTTGCGGCCAAGAAGGACTTGGCGAAATCGAGAAAGCCTACTGTTTTGTAAAGCATCTCCCCGTCCTTTACGAGCTCCGGAAGAGGGCCGACAATGGAGTTCTCATGTGTGCTGTGGAATACAGCAGCTGAGATGCGTTCTCTCTTCGTGTTTATCATGGCCCGATGCTCGATACTTTTGTACCGTCCATTGCTCAGTACCTGTTCCAGCAAATAATATTAACAACAGTAATAATAATTTCATATGATTTTTTATAAACATGTCAAATAATAAATATATTTTTTTATATAAAATTTAAATTATTAAATTTATTCTTTTTTAAAAAAAATGCAGCGCGACATTCATATTTACCATTTTACTTTGTTACTGTTAATTTATTATTTATTTTTTAGCAAAAAGTAAATGAAATGTTACTTTCTTCGTTACAAATGAAAATACCAATGGTTAGAAACGCGTCAAAATACCCTTCCCCAAAAGGTTATCTTTTTACTATATTACTATCAACCCAATTCGCTATTATTGTAACCTTTTCTGCACCTCTTCGTTCGCTCGTTTTTTCCTTATCCATTTTCTGCTTCGTTTTTTCACTATTTTTTCTCCATTTTAGCGGCTCAGGGTGCCTTCGTCGGAGGGCTCTGATTGCTGGCTTCGTCGCTTCGTAGGCCTCGCAGGAGGACACGAACGCTCTTCACCAAAGCAACAGTGTTCATTCGTCTTCAGACTCGGACCCATTAGTTAGTTTATAAGATTATAATATAAACGAGATGAAAAAGAAATAATTTACTTCTTTCACGGATCAAGATTGTTACGTATTTTATTCATAATTAACTAAGTTTTTTTAAGAGACATCAACAGTAGGAATGTATATTGCAGCCATTAGTATTTCTAGAGATTTTGTGAAGATATTTTGTTATTTGTAATGTTACAGAGAGCCATATAAATTATTCAAAAACAAAAGCAAAAAAAAAAAAAAAACCTTTAAATTAAAGATTAGCAGATTATGCAAATAAAGTTTGTAGTTTCTATTGCTTGCGTTTATTTCTAACTTCACCTCAAGGATATCTCCGATGTTGACGATAAGCGCGCACGGAAGGGCTTGAACCGCGACCCATTTGCCGCCCTTCTTTATCTCCAATCCATGAACATCGTTCACTTGCAGAAGCAGCGTCAACCCCGAACCGTCTGAGTGCGGCGAAAGGCCCAACACCTGATCGGCCTGCGGGCAGGGGGGATAGTAGTTCATCCTCAAACTCTGCGGCAAGTCGTCGAAGAGATTAAGCAGCACCTCTGCTGCCACTCCCAAGTCCTTGGCTATCAACTCCAAAAGACGGCCTGCAATGTCCTTCATCTCCAGTGAGAACTTTTCAAGCGAGTCCCTGAAAACGGAGATCCGACGAATCGCGTTTGTAACCAATGATTTTTTGTTTTTGTTTTTTTTTTTTTTGACTAAACAGGGATATACTTTATTGAAGAAAATGCAACATCAAGTAAAATGGCAGAAAAGAAGACTCGGTCGAAAATACGGTTATCCTAACCACAAACTTACTTTTCCCCAAGATCGAAGCCCATAATTCAGCAGAGGAAATAATCTTGCTGCCTACATCTTCGTTTCGAGTGTGACGGTTGTCAAAGATTTGTGAATTCCGTTCTTTTCAAAGTTTTCAGTGTATCGCGGCAAGACAAAAATCGAAAAGAATTTTAGCGAGATCCGACTGCGATTTTCTGATTCGACACCATCTAGTCGCTATATCTCCTATTTGATTTAACAACAAGTACTCAGGGGTCGGTATGTTTTGCAATAGTGCAACCCATAAAGACTAGACAAACCTACAACCAAATAGAATATGCTCCGGATTTTCATCATTTATGAAATATAATACGCATATAGACGATCTGTTCCATCCTCGCTAAACCTGTATATCCTATTTTGTTAAGACGTATTGTTTTACTATTTGTTACTTTTGGAGTATTCGGGCTAACTATATTACAATTTTATCGGATCAACTTTTCGAAAATAAGACCGACCGTCCCTAGAGCAAGTGGCAAAAGGCTTGGTGGTTGGTACCCGAGACCCAAGTTCGAATCCTAGTTGATTCATATTTCTAGCTAAGTTTATTTCTAAATGAAATAAACGAAGCAGATAGCGTGCTCTACCTATTTCTCAAAAAAAAAAAACTTTTCGAAAATAAGGTATAGTTATTTCTCACCTGAAAGTAGGAGGGTTATTAGGCCAGAATCTCATGTCCCTCGATGCGACCGGCCGAACGATGAGGAAGAACATGTCGCCCCAGTCCAGTTTCTGGTCCTCCGATGTAACGAAGGCCTGGCCGTAACCTTCGAGACCGTTCGGCAGCTGCGAATACGCCTTCTTTTGCTCGAGGGGCTGCTTGAAGAATTCGATTATGTCGGCCCGCATTTTGTCGATCACTTCGTCGGGCACTCCGTGATTTACGAGCTGCATCATGTGAGATCAAAAAAAATGTGGACTATACACAAATCTAATTCATGTTCAAAAATGTGCCGAGTAAAACGTAAAGGGGCTTTTACATGGGCCACTATGATTGATCTGTTTGAACATGCGCCTTAAATTAACCCCTATACCCCTATCAAATTAAAGATTATTACAAGATCAGGTTAATAAATTATCATAGTTAAAATAAACCGATCCTAAAAGTGTTACAAAAACGTTTTCTAAGGCTACTTATAATTACTAATAAATCACCTGGAAGAAACCCCACTCTTCGCAAGCAACTCGAAGTTTCGCGGACTCCTCTTTATAGAACTGGGGATCATTCAACCTCGCGAGATCGATCACCGGAAGATCAACTCCATTTACGCAATCGACTGCTTCGTGCTCGATCTCGGGCCTAATGTATCGCTCGGGGATATTCTTATTTTCGTGTGACCCATTATAAGTCGACGCGAGAGCCTGCACGTTCTCAACAGGGAGGGATCCAGTAATCTTTCCACGATTCCATTTCTCCATTTTCCTTCTTAGCTATGAAGGTGGAATTTTTCTGCTTTGGATCTTCGAGTGAGTGAAAACATGTATTGGATAGATATATAATACTGCACTGATGACCCTTGTGTGATTATTTATATGCATTAAGAACCCAACTTTTTTCTCTTTGACTTATTAGCTGTTAAGACATGTTCCATTTTGTCAATGAGCAATGTGACAATTTTTAATGAAGCGGTTGGTGTCATAGACTTGTAGTTGCATGATTGAGCTAGAAACAAACTTATTTTTCACATGTTTTTATTGTTATTATTATTTTTTTTTATAAGAAAATAAAGAGGGGTTTAAATGTCACCTATCATGAGCTCCTAAAGATAGGATCAATCTCCACCATCGGATTCATTGATGGATGACAAATTTTATTTAATTTGTCCATT
This sequence comes from Ananas comosus, assembly GCF_001540865.1. Classification (NCBI taxonomy): domain Eukaryota; kingdom Viridiplantae; phylum Streptophyta; class Magnoliopsida; order Poales; family Bromeliaceae; genus Ananas; species Ananas comosus. The sequence goes on from NC_033628.1 coordinate 12,085,130, forward strand.
ATATTATAAAGATTATCTTGTCTCCAGGCAAACAATTAGATTAAAATTTCTACGAATCGCGTGCGTAGAAAATTTGCACCTCATTTCTGTTGCCATCCTTAATATTATAACCTGGAAAATTTGAACCTCATTTCTAACATCGTTAGGCGGAATAGCGGGGATAACTTTTGTTATTCCCGTTTATCCCTCGAACCAAACGGGGCCTAAAGTATACCAAGTTACATATTTTATATGGCAAGTCTAATTGATCATAATATTTTCTTAAAAATCTATATCATCATAATGTATAAAAAATTATTGTTAACAATAATTTATAAGAAAAAAAAAAAATAGAGTAACCCCTTTTTCTTTCCTGGACCAGTTATTTAGTAAAGTTAAAGTAAGGTCATGAAATAGTTAAAGTTATTTATTTTAATGTAACATTATAAAAAAAAATTTAAAAAATAAATAGCATACTACCGGGTTGCGTTTATTTTATTTAAATTTTTTCGTTACTAATCGGCCAAAATAGATTCCTTCATTATAGATTTGTACGAATTTTGAAGTGGCAAACAGCGAATAAAGCGACCTGACACTGAACCATGTCCACTATTTTTTATATATTTATTTTGACTCTAGTCTGTGTTGTAACTTGTAACTCGAAAGCTCCCTTCCTCTCTTACAAGGGAGTTTCTCACTCCCTTTGTTTACAGTCGTTCTTAAAACGATGCCGGGAGTTCGCACCGTTAAAGTCTCCCGTGTCCATCTCGCTGCGGACTCTAATTCTGCGTCCGAAACGATCACGCCGCTCTCCTTCTTCGATATGCGTTGGATCTCGTTCCAGCCCGTCCAAAATCTCCTGCTCTACCCCGATGCTCACCTCTCTCCTTCCTCTTTCCACTCTTACAAATCATCTCTCTCGAAAACACTCACTTTATTCCGCCCGCTCGCCGGTAAGCTCGCCTACCGCCCCGCGTTGGACGATGTCGTCATCGACTGCTCCTTCGACGACGGTGTCGCGTTCGTCGAGGCCCTGTCGGACATCGACGTGCGCCGCATCGCCGAAGACGACACACACGATACCGGGGCGTTTCTGAATCTCGTGCCGGAGATCGCGGCGGATGAGATGCCGGTGCCGGTGTTGGCGGTGCAGGTCACGGCGTTCGTCGGGGGCGGGGCGGCGGTGGGGGTGGCGATCCACCACGCGGCGGTGGACGGCCGGGCGTTCTGGCGGTTCGTGGAGGCGTGGGCCGCGGAGTGCCGTGCGGACTGTCGGGTTGTGCCGGGCCCTCTGCCGTCGCATGACCGAGCGGTGATCGCAGTCCCCGCAAAGGACGCGATCGCGAAGAGGTATTTGAGCTTCCTGGCGCCTAACCGACCCAAGGTACGTAACTGTATGTTTGTAAGTAATTGCATCGCTCATGTACTGGTAAAAGATTGGTTTTAAGAAAAAGTTTTTTATAAAAATATTTATTTTATAATATTTAATTTTCAAATAAAAGATTCGATTGAAAAATCAAAAGAAAATTATAAAATTTGAAAAAAAAAAATCAAAAAAAAATTATAAAAAAAAATTAAGCAGACCAAATCAATCTGTCTACTATGTTTTTTTTTTTTAACATAATAAATAGGTCTAGACCAATTCATCCAACCGCGTTGGACCTCAAATTTTAAGATGTGAAAAAGCCAAGCCGAGATCAAATTTTCGTTTCTTCAGTTGATTCCGCTAGACACCGCGATAGCAATACTCGGCTCAGAGCTACCTGACACAGTCATTTTCAACTAGAATTTACTAACTTACATGAAGTGATCATTTTGTTTGTTCCTTTTGCGACCCTTTTACTAACTTTAGTTTATACCCATCTCGTTTTAGTTGCCACCAACCTCAAACAAATCCCTCCAAGATCGCCTACGTCTCACGAGAAGAACCTTCACACTGAACGCAACGGCAATTCAATCTCTAAAACAACGAGCAAAGCTGCTACAACTACTACACGAGGAACGTACGAGTCCACTCTCAAGAACCCCTTCCACCTTCGAGGCCCTCGCCGCGCACTCCTGGATCTCTCTCGCCCTCGCCAAGGGCCTTGCCCGCGATCGCCCCGCATTCCTCTTCTTCCTCGCCGACTGCCGTGCGCGCCTCAGCCCACCCGTCGACGCCAACTACACGGGCAATTGCCTTCGTGGTGTCAAGGTCTGCTCCACCGAGTCAAACCTCACAGCCCCCGATGGGCACGCGAGGGCTTGCGCGGCGATCGCACGAGCGGTTCGTGCAGTGGAGCAGGAGCCGGTGCGAGGGATCGAAAAATGGCCCGAGGAGTTTGCGAGCTTACCTCCAGGAATGAAGGTGGTGTTAAAACTTACGCACGTAATAATAGCGTCGTGCAAAACGAAACAAAAGAATGAAAAAATATGAATGTGTTTGTAATAGGTTAATGTGGCGGGATCACCACGGCAGGCAGGGTACGCGACAGACTTCGGATGGGGGAGGCCGAGGAGGGTGGAGCTCGTGTCGATGAACTTCGATGGGGAGGTGGTGATGTGCAAGGGGAGGGACGAGGGCACGGTGCAGGTATCCGTCGCGATTGCCGCGCAGCAGATGGAGGCTTTTGCCGAAGTGTTCTCGAGAGGTCTGGATACCGCCAAGCACTCCAATATTCGTGCATTAGTAGGCAAATTATGATGCATCTATTGAGACATCATAATCTGTTGAAGCTACTGCAGAGTTTGCACGTAACAGAGTATGGTTTGTTGGTCTTAAAAGTCTCTGTTCACGTATCATTTTATATATATATATATATATATAGAATTAAGCTAGAATACTTTTAAAAATACTAATCCCTTAGTGCTTCTAGGCTTCTAGCCCTTGGATCTACTTCTTGTTTACTAATAGTCTTTGGATTAAACACTATTCCACCTACCACCATCTGTCACCATCATTCCAACCTTACATCTCTCCATCCAATGGTTAAAAACTCAAAAGTACCACCCTCTTGGTGCTTTTGAGAGTATTCTAGTTCAACTCTCTCTCTCTCTCTCTCTCTCTCTCTCTCTCTCTCTCTATATATATATATATATATAGTTGAGCTAGAATACTATCGATAGCAAACCAGCACTTTTACCACCTATTTGTTTTTTATGATGGAGCCTCCACATCGACGATCGACACTGTTGAACATGATCTACACCACTTGAAGTGTTTAGAAATCAAATTTCAAATCTTTTCGACATCATTTGCCTAATGATCAAAGGGTTTTAAATTTTGTAATTTTAATGGTTGATATGAAGTGTTTTCTCGTTTAACGGCGTAAAGATATCCAAATCAATTAAATTTTTATTAGAAAATTCTTTAAACTATTTAAAACAAGATCTATACTCTTGATGTTAATTACAAGACTCCTATCATCATTTTTTTAAGAATAATCATTTTCAGCCGTTCATTTTTGTGCCCACTCGATAGATAAGAGAAATATATATATATATAAGTATATATATAATTATATTAGTATAGAGAGAGACGAGAGAGAGGAGAGAGAGGAAGATCGAGAGAGCGGAGAGAGAAGTCAGCTGCTTACTAATCGGTAGCCACGGGCTTCCGTGCTATCCAAGTTGTTTTCGGATGATGCGACTTCAAATCGACGCATGGACCTGCCGTTAGACGCCTGATCTGCACTATTAAAAGTTTTGAACACTAATTTCACATTTTTTCGAGCAGTCATTTGACTAGTGATCAAATGATCTCAAAAATTGCCGCATTTTAGCATGGCCGACTGTGGCGTGTTGTGGTTTCAACGGTTGGTAAAACAATTCAAATCCGATGAAATTTTACGAAAAATTTCTTCACTATTTAGAGTAAGATCAGTATAGGTCTGGATCTTGAATTCTAAATCCTTTTATCATCATTTTTTATGAGGTTTTTTTTCCAGCCACTTCAATTTTACTATTTGTTTGATCAGTGTAAATGATATCGAAAAATTATGAATTTTCCTTTTCAAATTACTTCTTAATAGGTGCAGGTCAAGTCTAATCGGAGCCGGATCGTCCACTTGGAAGCCACAACATCGAGAAACAACTCGTAGGCAGCGGGAGGCCTCGTGCTGACCGTAGTATAGGAAGCTGGACTCTCTCTCTCTCGTCTCTCAATATCATATATATATATATATATATATATACTACTATATATATATATATATATAGAGTTGAGCTAGAATACTATCGATAGCAAATCGACACTTTTGCCACCCATTTGTTTTCGATGATGGAGAATCCAAATCGACGATCGGCACCATTGAACATGATCTATACCGTTTTAAGTATTTAGAAATCAAATTTCATACATTTTCGATATTGTTCTCTTATCCATCGAGTGGACACAAATAAACGGCTGAAAATGAATATTCTTAAAAAAATGATGATAGGAGTCTTGTAATCAAGATCGAGAGTATAGATCTTGTTTTAAATAGTTTAAAGAATTTTCTAACAAAAATTCAATTGATTTGGATATCTTTACGCCGTTAAACGAGAAAACGCCTCATATCGACCATTAAAATTACAAATTTTGAAACCCTTTGATCATTAGGCAAATGATGCCGAAAAGATTTAAAATTTGATTTCTAAACAATTCAAGTGGTATAGATCATGTTCAACGGTGTCGATCGTCGATTTGGAAGGTCCATCATCGAAAACAAATGGGTGGCAAAAGTGCCGGTTTGCTATCGATAGTATTCTAGCTCAACTCTCTCTCTCTCTCTCTATATATATAGAGAGAGAGAAAGAGAGAGAGAAAGAGAGAGAGAGAGAGAGAGAGAGCTAGGCTCCTATGCTTTCGAAAGTACGGGAGGCCCCGTGCTTGTAAGTTGTTTTCGATGATGGGATATCCGATTCGGCGATCGGTTCCGTTAAACTTGATCTACGCTATTGGAACTATCTAGAAACCTAATTTCATAATTTTTTGATTTCGTTTGTCTAGTGAACGAGTAGTCTCAAAATGAACGGTTGAAAATGAAAATCTCATAAAAAACAGTGATAAAGGATTCAATTTTTAAATCGGAAGTATTGATCTTGCTACTGATGTTAAGTAGAATTTTCTATTAAATTTTCATGTAATTTGGATACTTCTACACCGTTGAACTTAAAAATGTGCCACATCAACCGTTAAAATAGTCATTTTTTAGACCTTTTGATCGCTTAGTAAATGATGTCAAAAAAATCTAAAATTTGGTTTCTAGATAGTTCCAATAGGGTAGATCATACCTAACGGAGCCGATCGTCGAATTGAACGTCCTATCATCGAAAACAACTTACAAGTACGGGGGCCTCAGTACTTATCGAAATACGGAGACTCTATATATATATATATATATATATATATATATATATATATATATATATGATCATTGAAGCTTGACGATATAAAACAACATTCAAGTGTTTAAATTTTGATAAAAACGCCACACTTCAGAATACAGAGGAAGAGGAAAGTTCCTTCTCGCTCCCAGAGTCTCGCTAAGATATAATAGATGCCTGTGTATTGAAATCATAAAAACCAACTAGCTCCTTTAACTACGATCCGATCTGCTATAGTTCAATTTTATGCGAAACAATTCAGTAATCTATGTCCCATTCCAATATGACTACCAAGTTTCATTTGATTGGAGGTTCAAAAAAGAAAGAAAAAAAAAAAAGGAATTTGTCATTACTGGATCCTAATGTTACCTCATAACAGAGTAGAGCCCAAAGCAACAAACGAGATGATCTCACTGATCTCTCCACCTATGGCCGCAGTTGGGGTTGCAGCAAACAAAGAAAAGGGTCATGCCTTCCTCTCCTCTGGACGGGGCCTGCATATTATCCACAAAATGAACCACAAAAATACATAATTAAGAGAACCAATGTAAACTCGAGTAGTGACGCACTGTCAATTAATCATGCAAAGGCATCAATTAATGCCCCTTATTTCACAGGTTGTTTGCAATTACTAAGACAAAGGACATGATAGAATGGTACTAAAGCAACATCTAAAAATATTGGAGTAAGAAGAAAGCTGTAGGGTTACTGAACATGGAAAAAAAAGACAAATAATGAATAATGATAGGTATATTTAAATGTTCATTTACACGTGCTGTATCAGCCGTATCATGAGCTATAAACATCTAGTTGTGTTTGGCGAGATAAAAAATTCGTGGCACAGGACAATGAATGAGCATTTAGTTTCCCTATTCCTGCTAGTGTTCATTGCGTTAACACAGGATCTCAAATTCAGCCTGATACTCCATAAGCAATTGAAATATGACATATTACAACCTGATAATTATTGGCGCCACTGCACAACATTGATTAAAAGCATATAATCATTGTCGCTCGTATTTATTTTGGGACATCGTGAGTAATATGGTTTAGCCATTAGGATTCTGCTAATGCTATTGAGTTATTCTGCCAAGCCTGGCACTTTATGTGATGTAAAGCCTGTACGGCGCGCTACTATTGATTGACATCACCAGAATAATATAGACGATTTTTGGTAATTTATCATTTCAAACACAAACTATAGCTATAAGAATGGCAGGCAATATTTGAAACTTGGAATTAAGCTTCATATTCAGCTGTTAAGTACTCTATCACCATACTCACAAAAAAAAAAAAAAACAAACAAAATAAAAAACCAAATAGAAATAAAACCAAAATTATGATCTTGGATAGAAGCACAAACATTTTTTTTTTTTTTTAATCTGCTTTCTTCATAGTTGATGGTATTCTCATAACGAAATACAAAGTCTCTAAAATGAATCATGAGGAAAAATAAACTTGCATTTTCATTTCGGTTCATATGTTATGCTTCTTCAAATTGACAAAAAAAATCACTAGGCAACATCAAATGTTGGAAGTGGCAACAGGGCTAACCTGGAAGAATACAGCTTCAGGGTGACCGCAAGCAGCGCATCGGACAGTTTTAGTTCGAGGAAGCGTTGGATCTGATGCCACATCCTGCAAGATCTGAGTGCGCTCACCAACAGAGTGGAGTACCTCGTTTCGATAAACACAGTTGTTGTCAGAAACCTCCTGCACAGTTGATGAAAATGAATAGGCCTCGTCATTTGGATGCGATGAGCAACTCCGTGAAGTGATGACATAACAAGATCGAGAAAACTAACACAAATCCAGATAAAATAAAAGATAATTTTTCCTCTCTTTTTTTGATGCAATTGCTTCTATAATCTATTATTTCTACCTGAGCAGGCAAACAAACATAACTACAACCAACGAATATCTTAGCTTGTTAACAAAAGGTTAATGATAACACAAGTTTGTTCCAATTTCACAAGCAACAATATATATCTTACTCGGTGCTAATTACAACTCACAAAAGAGAATCTAGAAAACACTGGAGAAGAACACTCCAAATCATGATTCCTTAGCTATGAATTATGGTTTTTCTTCCCCCAAACCTTTTGCAAGCGAGGAAATATATCAAATTATACATAGCTAGAACACTCTTCAACACACACAAAAAACCCCTAAAAATACTGCGGATAAAAAGTAAAAAAACTTCCCTGGATATCCCCCACGCCACACAATTTCATCAACTCGAGCACACTCCACGAGAAAGAAGGAAAACCCTAGCAATGCCGGGGAAGGAAACCCTAGATCCCAATCCAGGGCAAAAGAAGCGGAGAAAGGGTGCAAAGTTTTAGGGCGTAAACGAGACCTGGTGCTCGCAGTTGCGGCATGCGAAGAGAAGGATCTTGCGCTCCCTATCCTCCTTGGGGTACAGTATGTTGTTGCTGAATAACATAAGTAGAGGGGGAATAAGAGAGGAGAGAATAGTTATTCCGAGAGGGAATAAAAGGAAGAGGGGGTGTGTGTGAGAGCTTTTTTATTTTGTATTTTATTTTTATTTTTCTAATGCACGAACCATTCGCGGCAAAACTTCATCGTACTCATGGCTCCTGTTGCTGTTGTGGGCCTTCGTGCGCCTTTATTTTTTTTTTAAAAAAAACAAAAACTTTGATTTGATTTTCAGTAGAATAATCGGAATTGCACCGCCGTAGTTTTATTTATATCTGGGGTGCGGGCCAGCGACGGTGGGACCTCGCGTGGGAGAGGACGGAGGAGATCACGTGATAGGCACGTGAAAAAAAATATGCAGGGTTGCATGATGCGGAGGCTTTCTTTTGTTTAATTTTCTCCTAATTTTCTTTTTTGGGAGTAAAATTTAATGGATAGTCCACGATTATCGGACCTTTTTAACCTTTCAATAGTTCAGATTTTGAACTTGCTCAGTATTTGTAATTTCATCCTTGATAACTGAAAAAACAAAAAAAATTGAAAAGACCTAAATAAATAATATGATAGAAGCTAGTATCGAAATAAAAGTTAGCCACCCATTTTGATATGCCATAGTTTAGAAAAGGTTTGTGCATTTTCACAATAAAAATCATAAAAATAATAAAAGAAACCAAAAAAATCAAAATTTGATTAACATTCTTCAAAAGAAAATGACTTTGCGCCAGGAAACCGAACACAATCTTGTTTTTCAAACTTAGCTGGAACAGAAATTCGGCTGTTCTGGCGTTGCGTTTAGTTTGAGATGACAGGAAAATGTACTACTAGCTAGAAACAAAGCTATAAGAAACAAAAATGTCCACGTATTTTTTGCTATTATTATAAAAGAAAACCTTATCTCACGGCAAGTAGGCACCTCTCCCAAAAATCTAAATACCAGCAATTTGTGCAAATTCATGGCTCCAGCGAATCAGCAACTCATTTAAGGAAATTAACGAAAACAAACCAAGAGTCAATTCTTCTGTTCTATTGAGTACTAGATGTTTAAATTAGGGGTGAAAAGGTTCAGCACATAAATAACTTTTGAAGAAGAGAGAATGTCTTGGTACCTAAAGTAACAATACAAATTTAAGCAGGCTACAACATTTTACACCTAAAAATATGAGACATCTTTCTACTTCCAAACATAACATCTGTATTATGTTATGTACAAGATCCAAGAGAACATCACTTCCAAAAAGAGCTTCTACATCAACAAACAACATAGAGCGCCTCCTCTCAGCCAAAAGTGCTTCCTGTTTCAGCATTCAAAATTAGTATGGCGATTTATTATAATGAAAACAAAAAATTGATCCAAACTTTCGAATTAAAAAGTCACCACGCGAGGACGAGGACGATGCACCTCTATGTTGACCCCTGGCGCCCTTGTCATGTGTAACGCTGGGAATCTTGGATATGATAAGAGAACTTTGCAAGCCCTCTAATAGCTGCAGGAGTTAAATCAATCAAGAAATGTAAGAAAAACACTTGGCAAGTGTAGACCGATGAGAGATTAGACAAATCAAAGCACAGTTAGTGTCTGATACTACATTAAAAGATCATTAACAGGACACAGTTAGAAGGCATGATACCCGATGATACCTTCTATAGGACTGCAACAACGTTCACAACAACATTGGAACTAAACAAGAGGCGTAGCAAGGCTTACCCTTGAAGTTGGTTGAATTCTGCGATTTGATCTCCGAGGTTGAATTGCGTCAAGATTTGTTCTTCCAAAATTTTCAAAGGCCTTGTGTTCATTTACAGTGGATGTCTCCACAGCAGAAGTGAGCTTTCCGCCACCTCCAATCTCAGGCTCAGAAGGGGTAGATGGCTTCTTCTTTGATGCTGGATGACCCACTGAAGGCTCGACATTAGAATCAACTAGCGAACCATCGGTTGTTTTAGCACTGTTGCGAGAAGAGCCAAGATCCAGAGCACTCTTCTTTTCTAGATTACTGCCTTGATTGCTAAAAGAAGAACCGAAAGCACTATCACCAACATTTGAAGCAGACATAGTCGTGACAGACAAATTTTCCTTTTCGCCACTGATTCTACCCTGACTGTTTTGGGACTTCACGGATTTGACCACCCTTGGCTTGGGCTCACTAGATCGCTTTCCTTTTGGGTCAACTTTTGAAGCACCCCAACCACGTGATGTTTGTGGCATCAGGTATTTTGCAAATTTGATAGGATTGTTCGCTTCGTCGGTCTTGTCGGCCTTATCTGCAACATAATGTTTGCTTACTTCCATAAATTTCCTCTTCTTTCCCGGTCTAGGGACCCCAAAGACCACTCTCGATCCTTCTTTCTGCAGGCCAGTCCTCTTCACTCCTAGTGCACCGGTACTGTCCTCCTTTCTTACATTCTTTCCCATGGTAAAAATTCTATCCTTTTCGGATACATTAAAGTGTCCAAACTCTTCTGGTTTCTTTGAATTATCAAGGTGACTCTCAGATTCAAGCTGCCCTAGCCGCTGACGTTTCTCATATGGGGAATCACCCTGATTAAATAATATTAGAATTAACTAAATGGGTCTGTCAAAAATTCGCATTGAAGCAAGCTCTACACCAGAAAAAGATATACATAAAATATTCGAGAATAATATGTAAGTAGAATAAACCTCATAGGGCTTGGTGTTTTTATCTCTCACACGAGATTGTTCTATCCAGTGGCCATCCTTCCAAACTAGGGATGGACGAAGATTCCATGCTTTGACCACCAGTGAATTGCCAGCTGAATAACAGATCCAAAGGCAAAGTAGTAAATAAATGACTAAACCTTCGTCAGTTAATTTATGGCAAACCACTTCCATTGAAAAACATCAGCATATTGATCAGTTTAATCTGTGACGACAAGTAACAGGATTATCTGGTTCTCCGGTTGTAACTTATTTCTCATACCAAAAGCTTCAGCTGCTTTTCTTGATAATTACAAGACATAAAATGCATGAATTATCAAAAGAAAAAAAGTCTCTACAAGCCAGAACGGTATAATATTTAAAAATGAACACAAAATACCGCTACATCTTTTTGCTACTACATCAAATAGAAGCAGCAAATTATTATAGAAAATTAAAAGGACACAGCTTACAGTTCACTTCATTTACCTGGAAAGTGAACAGTAAACTCTGTTTCATCCGCTTGGCTCTTTTCAGTAATAGTGCCTTCCCACCAACTGAGTATCATCAGCAACATAAATGAGGAGAGGATAAGTTATCCAATTATAAAGATTAATACAGAGAAGTGCAAGCCCACATTATGAGAACAAACTAATGCAGCCATTCAAAACTATCTCTTTGTCAGTGTTGTAGAATGATCATAGGAAAAAAGACAAAATCAGATGAAGGTATCAAAATGATTAGAGAAAAATAATAATAATAATAATAATAATAAGCAATTTTCTCCATTTCTATTTAGTGGGAAAGCTAGAAAGTATTGCTGCTCATTTTGGAGAAAGACCAAGAAACTTTTTGCCTCATCTTCGCTCCTGGGAAAGCTAGAAAGTATTGCTGCTCATTTTGGAGAAAGACCAAGAAACTTTTTGCCTCATCTTCGCTCCTCTCCTAAAATTCCTTCGCTTTCCAACTTATTTTTCCTGCCTCCAAGTCACCTCTAATCAGACTATCCAGCCCAATCAATTGATAACAAAGACTCACGAGGAATAGTGAGTTGACTTCATAAACCAGAACTCTAAATGGAACTGATATGGAAAGTTAAATCATGCTTAGCTATAGGTCATTTGAACATCAGATTTTGGTATCAAACAAATCTACAAGTTTAGAAAGTACTACACCTTTTAAAAGTTTTAGCTGCATAAATTGTTATTTATAACCACCTCAGAACAATATCAAAAATTGCACTAAAACATCTTACCCATCTCTTATCCAAGCATCTACTCGATCTCCGATAGCCCAAGCATAGTTTTCTAGCTCTCTGCGTCGCTTTCTGGTTCCTTCAAATTTTGTAGTAGTCATTGGATGCGCAACACGTATTCTTGGTGGCTTGTCACTGTCATCCATTAGTGGTATCCACTCTTTAAGCTGACCGGACCCTACAAAACAACTCAGACGTTGAGTGTCTGATGAATCCCATATTATTGCAAAATGCAACACACACCGTCAGACCACTTGCAATTGATGGGGGGAAAAAATCCAATTGCCAAAAGTTCCAACAGGTGCAAAGGTTTTTGCAAGGGCCAAATGAAAAAAAAAGACTAGTAGCCGCAAATTAACAAGTATTTACCATCATCAGGAAGACGATCATTATAGCAGACGTATGCTCTATCATCTTTAATATCAAGAACGCTCCCAGAACACCAAACTCCTCTAAGACCATCATCATCAACCGCAACCTGACATATTTAGCACAAGGTAAGGCAATAGCAACAGGTTCAAAATCTTCATTACAAGGAGTAAATGTTGCCGTGAGAACTTTATCTAAAGTTAGGCCACTCCAAAACCAGATCTCCTTTGTTTTCCAATAAACAGGTAATAGGAAACACTACCAGAGTGATTTCCACAAAAACAAACTGAAATAGTATAACAGAAATAAAATAACAACGAATAGAACTTTTTAAGCTTCAAATACAGGAACTCAACTAAACCTCACTTCTTACTATGGTGGAAAGAAGACAGGTTTTATTACAAGATTAACTAACCTCAACAAGAGATCCCTTTCGGATGCTATTTCCTTTAAGGCTTCCTAGCGAAGAATCTTCTCCAGATCTATTGAGTGGAATGTTGGCTAATATATCTGCAAATCAACTCTCAAATTAATAAAACATAAAGCCAACCAGCATGTTCAAGCGGTCGACATTAGCACATAAAATAAAGCTGCAATATACCTGTTTGATTTTCTTCCAACCGCAAGGACTCTTTGTTAGCAGAAAGTAACCCCTCACCAGCAAATTTCTTTACCTCTTCCTGATTTGATGGTTGTTCATTAGCTGGCTTGGCACCTGATGTCTCCTGCAGCTGCAAGATGTTTGAAGGTTTCTCGATTACCGAAGGGTGAGCCTTCCAATAAGCTTCAGGCCCAGATTCAACCAACTCAGTTATAGTTAGAGGTAAAGGATCTCCCATTGCAATAATTACTCCTGCTTGTGAAACAGCTTCAGCAGCAAGTTCTGCAGCTTTCAATACGGCATCCAAGTTCTCCATCCGTTTTCTGGCAGCAGAGGCGGCTTCAACCCTTTTTCTAGCAACTTCTCGTGCTGCTGAAATGATCGAACAAGAGCCAGGGGCCGTGCTCTTCCCTTTCAAGATTGAACCTGGAGTTACCATTGCCAAATTCTTACCCACATCGAGTTGTCCAGTTTCCAAGATTTGCGGAGTGACTGTTGTTATAGCTTCATCAGCCATCATCTTAGCCTGCAAAGCTGCTTCGGATGCAACCTTAGCAGCTTCAGCTGCAGCCTTCGCAACAGAGGCTGCTGCTGCAGCTGCAACTGCAGCAGAAGCAAGTTTCTCTTCAGCTTCTGCAACTAAGCCCGAGTTCTTTTGTGTAGCCAAATGACTCCATATGCCTTGGCTATGCCTGACTGCTGCAGCAGCATGTGCAGCAGCTTCTTGTGCTTGCTTTTTTGACTGCTCAATTCTATTGAAGATCTCTTCAAATATATGGGGCCTTTGCTCAGTACCCCCACCACCTATTATTGGATAATTAGAAGAAGTAATCTGAGAGGTAGTAAGAACAAGGCCACCAGAGACAACCTTACTCGGATGACTAGGAGACAAAATAAGAGCTGGTGAAGATGAAGACTGGTTACTAGCAAGAGCAGCAGAAGCAGGTCCTGTCCGAACTTGAGGGGCACCACTAGGAGACAAAATAAGACCTGGTGAAGATGAAGACTGGTTACTAGCAAGAGCAGCAGAAGCAGGTTCTGTTTGAACTTGACGGTCACCACTGATCAGCTCCTGCTCCTCGGTAATTACACCCTTTTTTCTCTTTCTTGGTTTCTGAGTACTAGCTGCACTCTTAGAAGAAGAAATGGCTGCCTTCTTCGGTGTTTCAACCTGTACAACTGAGGCAGCAGAAACACTTGCGGAAACTGGGTTGGATAGCAGAGTACTGGGTGATACAAGTTGAACAGTAGGAGCAGGTGAAATAGATGAATCCTTAGGAGGTGTTACTTTGGCTGTTTCAGCAGCAGGTACAGCCAGGGAGGCAGTTTCAAATATTGAGCTTTGCGATGAAAGAACCCACGAAGTAGGGCGGGGGGTGTGAGAAAACCAAGGTCCAGCATTGCCCGCATACTGCCTCATCTGTGAACTTGGATATGAATGTAATGGAGATAAACCGAAATCTAGATGGGTGCCTCTTGGCACACTTGACTGTAAATTATCACGTAAAGGCATAGCCCATGATGGTGAGGGCAAAGACACGGGGGGGAATAATATAGGGGACGGCATAGCTTTACTTACGCCTCGGCTAGAAGCTGACTTCAAGGATTTGCTTTTACCAGCACCGTCCCTAGTTGAGGCTTGTTCAGCAATCCGAGCACCTGCAGGTAATTTACCAATAAAACACTATACAATTCTGCGAAAAGAATATGAGAACTTCCAAAATCAAAAAATATTTTATTACCTTGCCGGGAGCCAATAGGTGTTTCAGAAGTACTTAGAGGAGACTTCTGGTTCTGATATCTTTCAACAGCAGCATGCCACAGTCCCTCCCACTTAGTCCTTCCACCACCTATATATGCATAGTACTATAATCTCTGCCTCTTTTAATAGCATTATCTATCATACTTTTTACACTATACCAAGATAAAATTAGCCATTTACTAAACAAAATGTACTAACCTGATTCTCCAAAGGCCGATATCATGCAAGCCTCATCTGGGGGAACTCCTTGACTGCACCATTTAATTTAACATGACTCAATGATGGATCAAAGGGAAACAATCTTTCAATAAGAGGTTTAAAAAAAAAAAAACTCACATAAGTGATCCATAAACAAAGATTTGTGCACGCAGTTGCACTTGCTGTGAATCAGTAAAGGGTTGATGCGTCAATGCTGCAGACGAAATTGAAGTATTCAAGTCTGGCAAACTAGATGTCTCGCCAACTGGAGAAGAGGAGGCTTTGATCCTACTGCTCTCAGTAGTTGGATGTTGCTGCTTCTCCTTCGAATGCTTGGTGTTGCCTGTGAATTCAGCAATAGGCAAAGCACTCAATGGACTCTTATTACTTTCTATCATCTGCTTTCGCTGCGAGGTCTCTTTAGCAGCAACTGTAGAGGAACTCATCCTTTTGGAGGAACGACCTGATGCCCGTTTACTCTTATCTCCACCACTTTTCTCCGAATTATTTTTAGGAAGACTTCCAACTTCAGGATGCAAATGGTGTCCTTCAGAGTTCTTTTTTGAAACCTTAGCAGTTGAAATTTGAGAACATTGTGGTTAATAAAATTCTAGAGGCCTACAGATATACAATCAAATAACAATTCGAATAGAAAGTGATTCCAAGCTACATTAAGCGGGTGTGTGTGTGTGTGCGGGTGTGTGTGTGTGTGCAAGCGAGCGAGCGCACACGAGAGAGAGAGAGAGAAAGAGAGATAGAGGGAGAGTTGTTGTACCACAGTAGTTTCACTGGATTTGATACTGGGAAAAGGTTTTAACTCATTGCCGGTATTATTATCTTTAGCATCTGCATCTGGTACCAATCCAACCTCGAAGGAAAAGCTTTTATCATCTTTAGATGTAGGACTTTCCGGTTTAGATCTTTGACCAGTTTCAGAAATTTGAACCGGATTATCTAAAGCAGGATATGTACACTGTGACAATTCTTTGCTACCCTCCCCCCTTTCATCTTGAGAAGGTTTACTGGAACTGATAACTGTAGGCGAACCACAAAAAGGTTCTGCGGAACTTGGACTGTCCACTACATCACCTGCACCAAAATTAACCAGCAAAACTAAGTCAAAATCTGCTCTTATTGATCTGCAACAACTGAAGAGAAATAGCCTATTCTGAATATCTTCTGTTCACAGGGATAACCCATGATAGACTACATGTAGCCTATTATGAATATCTTCTGTTCTCATTGAAAGCCCACCAACACAACAAATTCGCTCCTACCCACTAAAGTCAATCCAAATCACAACGTGACATGGAAGAAAAAAAAAAAATTTGAACAGCACACAGTCAAAACACCTAGTTCATGTTTTCTCCAACAGTACAGTATTTACAGGCTGATTTGATGCCGTTTCCCTACAGTTCAAATCATGAACTCATTCCTGATCGATATATATAGGATAGCCTACAGATGATCTACAAACAAAACCTCAGGAGGAAAGAAGCAACAATCACAGTCTATCTTCTGCATGAAAAGGAAAACATAATCCTGCCCGATGTAAAAAGTTTTTTTTTTCCTACAAGATAGTTTCCTCAAAAAAGGAAGCATTAATGACTGACCTGATGGCTGGGTATTCAACGAACTCTTTAAATAAGTTGAAGTTACTGCAACTTCCGCATTCTTATCACACGATTCAATGCAACCGGATACAGATAAAGATGACCGTTCCACTTCTTGCTCTACTACCACTGTCATAGGAGTATCATCAGAATATGTCTGGGGAGGAGCAGTCAAGTTGTTAAGGGAGGGCCTACTAGAATCGAGCTTGTCGCTCACAACTCCTGCTCAAAAGGATACATATCAGATATCATGACAATACATTTAACATCATTTTGAAAGAATATATATATATATATATATATATATATATATATATATATATATATATATAGAGTAGGACTGCTGTGCTCTCTGTGCTCCTGAGCCGTTTTCGATGATGGAATTTTCAAATCGACGATCGGCTCCGTTAAACTTGATCTAGCGTATTTGAAGTTTCTAGAAAATAATTTTTGCGATTTTTCAATATCATTTACCTAGCAATCGAAAGGATTCAAAATCAATAATTTTTAACGGCTGAAAATAAAAATCCTATAAAAAGTGGTGATATAGCACTAAAATTTTCGATCAGAAATATTGATCTTGTTGTAGATAGTATAAAGAATTTTGTATTAAAATTTCATCTGATTTGAATACTTCTACACCATTAAATTTGAAAACGGCAGATATCAACCATTAAAAATTATGGATTTTGAAACCTTTCGATCACTAGGTAAATGATATCAAAAAATCGCAAAAATTATTTTCTAGAAACTTCAAATGCGCTAGATCAAGTCTAACGGAGCCGATCGTCGATTCGAAAATTCCATCATCGAAAATGGCTCAGGAGCACGGACCTCCGTGCTCCTGAGAGCACAGCAGCCCTGCTCTATATATATATATATATATATATATTACAAAGACCAAGCAGAAGAAAGAACATGCATTTACCAGAATTATCCTGAATCAAATTACTTGGTGATGAACTATTCATGACTGTTACAGTCTTTGTACTTTGAGCTTCAGATAGGCACTTCATTTCCTCCATAACAGTGGAACTTTCACTTTGGGATGTTCTGGGACCTAAACTAACGGGCAATTCTGCATCTTTTTCTCCTGTAGTAGAAATATGAGTGCTCAAGTGACCATCCTTAGATTCAGTCACCAAATTAGATATGTCACTCGTCTCGACTGACTTCTTGTTGCTAGAAGATAAATCATTCAATTCCAAGTCATCAGGTAAAGAAGGTGAAGTTTCCTTACGAATAACATTTTCTGATGCATCAAATGTAATTTCAGTTTTATCAATAGTTTCTTTCGCATCTTCATCTTCAGTACTCTTCATCGATACAGCTACTACAGCATTCTGGCAAGTTAAAGTCATTGGATCAGCGGGGAAGTCGTTCACATCCTCTCTTTCGGTCTCTGTTTCATGTTTTCTTAAATCTACCTCGATTGGGCTTTGCACTGTAACACCTGGTTTTGAAATAGCGTCCTCGCCCCCACTGGCAACCTGGCCCCTGGAGTCTTGCTTTTCTCCAGAAACCTCCCTATTAGAATTAAGCTCACTTTCTTCTCCAGTTTTGATTACTCCAGCATCTCTTGTTGAAAGAGGGTCCTCAGTATGGGAAACAGGATCCCTTGAATGATAGTTGGGTTGGTAATGGCCAATATCTTCATGTTGTTCACGTATATCAGAATGCTTACTAATATTTGCACAGCCATCCACAACTGAATGCTTTGACATAGTTACATCTGCTTCCACATCTAAAGAAGATATCTCCACAGCGTGCAGGCCAGTTTCTGTGTGAGTTACATTATCTTTGCTCAAAGTCTTTACTGGATAAGCAATAGATTCCAATAATCCATCAGAGCTCCCAGATAATAAGGATTCATTGGTTCCTTTCTGCAGCAATTCAATTGATCCCAAAGATTTCATGTTGCAAAGATCAGCTTCAACAGTGTGACTTTCAGAATGCTGATTACCTTCACCATCAAAAGAGGCAACCTGACTTTTAGCTTCTTGCTTCCTGTTTGGATGCAAATTATCTGCAAAAGTCCTATGAATCTCCTGGAGTTTCATTACCTGCTCAGAAAATAATTGATTATCAACAGATAGAGGAGAAGGGTCAGAATTATTTCCTTCAGTTTTGCCCTTTAAAGTATCTTCCAAAGGATTCTCATCCTCAAACACCTCAAAATACTCATCAACAACTAAACAGCTTCTTGATGTATCATTGGAAGATGAAGCCAACTTGTCATCTACGGTGCCTTTCTCGGCAATGGAGTTCATATCTGAGTTTGACTTCTCGCGCAACAAACTTTCACCTAATTCATATCCAGATTTCTCGTCCAGAGGAGTTTGAGAAATGTCTTTAACCTGAGGCTGACTTAATGCTACATCACGTCTGCATGAGGGATCCATATGGCAATCTATCCCATTCAGTCGATCATGTGCATCTCCATCCTTAGTGCCATCCTTATTGTGTGCCATATCATCATCTCCAACTGACCTCAGTAGCATTTCAACCGATTCGGAGGAAGTAGCCTCAGACCAGACATTATTGGTCCTAGATAGTGAACAAGATTCAGCTGCACTTGGACTAAATTCTATTGCACTGCTTACAGGTGAGAAGTCTTCAATCCAATTGTTTCCTTGACCTTGTATGCCAAACAAAACCTCTGTCTCAACTAGATTGTCAAACCTAAGATGAACCTGAAGTTGCTCGTCGATATCAAATTTCGGTACAGCAAATGGCCGTAAACTGGGCGGAGATTTATTGCTGTCCTCCCCAATTAGCTGAAAGTTTTGGCTCTGAAAGTCATTGTCATCACAATCCATTGATGTATGCCTGCAACATCAAAAAAATATAACAATTAAATATAAAGATAATAAATAGCTATAAATATGCCTGCTAACCATGTGCATTGTGCACACAGTAAAACAGTAAGAATCAAAAACATAACCAGGAAAGTTGAGAAAGTTTCATAAGAGTTAATACGTCCATACGAAAAGCAATTTTTACCAATCGAAATAGTTTCAAGTATCCAAGTAAGCAGAATAAACATAAATGACAATACGGAATTAAAAAAAAGAATTAAAAATTCTAATGTCATACCTAATAGAATTTTTACTGTCACCCAGCCAAATTCGGATGATCATCCAGGTTAACACAAAGAACCAACGGTGACAATGATACTCAAATAGCCTAAACTCATTTGACTTAATACCTCAATCAACCCGTTAGGCACAAACAACTTTAGACCTTAACAGAAAACCACTTCATACTGATTTTATACTTGTCTGCTGAAAAAGAACAACATTCGAGGCTTCACTATCCAATGAATATGTCGATTTTGGCATGTATTTCTTAGCAAATCGCTGGCATAGTGATTTACATTCAAGTGAGTTAATAAAGAATATTTCCAACAAAAAACTACAAAACCACCATTTGAATTACGTGTATTGCTTTTAGCGGACTAATGAAAATATTTTTAATTCACTTATCAGTGATGAGACAAATCTATGTATCATACCAATTTAATCTCTATGTTATGGCTACATAATGTTGATCTGAAAGGTCTTATATAGAAGAGGATCCACCAAAGCACACCTGCAACCACCCTATTGAGCTAACCATCCTGTTAACCCGGATAGGTTGAAGACCAAGCAAGCTTGGACAGCTACCAAGAAAAACCCAATTCAAGTCCTGCCGTTTGTTTAGTATGAAATATCAAATAAACATTAAAACTTCTTGGAAAGAAACCCGCTTTCCCTATTCCTTATAACATTTCCTCATTAACACCAATTATCTCCTCAGACATCTTTTTCCACTGTTGCATATGAGGAAATCCTTGCCTTACTTTCACCTCCATCATAGCCCGATTACTTGGCTCCAGCGGTGACATCTTTCTCTGTTAAATCCAACCCTCTCTCCCCCTCTCGCTGGACTACGGGGTAGTAATCGACCCAATGATAGGCCATGGCTCGAAACCGTCACTGTTAAATCGCGCAACATCTCTCTCAACAAATATGGAAAGAAATGAAAAGGCAAAGTTTGAATTTGGAGGAACCCTCACTGTTAGATTGCTTCTTGGAGAGCATCAGCGGTTTATGATAACAAAAGTTAATCCCTAAAACTGCATGCCTCATAAATATCCGTTTAAACGTAAATCGAGGAAAAATACAATTAAAGAACAAAAAAAAACTTCCTGGGTATATATATTTCTCCGAAACCCTAATTCAAGAAATAGAAAGAAAAGGTATCGATAAAGACCCCAACAAGCTACCAGACGGGGCGCACCGTCCAAAAGAGCACACCAAAAACCCTAAGTTTCTCCCTAAGCAGAACAAAGAAGCTAGGTACGTGGCGGAAGCAGCAAGTGTAGAGTGGAGTGTGGAGAGAGAAAGAAGCGCGTACCGGGGAGAAATCGCCTAGGCTTCTACGACCCTCCATCCGTGGACGAAATCTTGTCCTTTGAAGCTCCGGACCCCAAATCCCACGGCGATCCGAGGGCTCATATCCCGCGGGCCATGAGCGGCGTCGAAAGGAGCCCCTCCGCGCCCGAAACCCTAGCTTCTTGGGCCCCCGCCATTAGGGCTTCTCCGAGAAGCGGCTTCTTGAGGGGGAAATTAGGATTAGGGGAGCGAGATCGAAAGGGGAGGGTTGGGGTGGAGATGGAGAGTGGGGAAGGAGGAGACGAAAAGCCCTTTTCTTTCTCGCACTCCTCTCTCTTTCTTTTTTACACGCTCTTTTTCCCTCTTTGCTCGCCTCGCCTCGCCTCGCCTCGCCTCGCACGCGTTAGTGCTCGGAGCCGACGAATTAGGATCGAAACTTGAGGATTTGAACGGGGGCGGCGGTTCGAAAGGGGGCATGGGTTTGTCCGAATATTACGCTTTTACACACCCCCAATGTCTTATCCGCACGTGCCGGGGAATGACGTCATCCTTCTTTATTCGGGCTCCAAGGAAGTTTTGTATGGACCGTTTGGATGCGGCCCATTTGTACCAGTCCTTGGAATCCAACTACTCAAAAATAATAATAATAATAAATAAATAAATAAATAAATAAAGACAAAAAAATATGTAAAGAGACACCTCAACTATGGGCCAATTCTAAAATTGCAACTCTTTACGCCGCTGTATTTGGTTCGAATATAAATCGAAACTATTTATTTTGAAAATAGATATAAATTTATATATAAATAAGAACTAATTAATTTTATGTTTGGAAGGAAATTAATTTATTTCTGAAAATAAGATAAATAGTATTTGAATAGTAAGACTGGAATAAGAGAGAGAAGAATTATAATTTTAAATTAAAATTATTTTATAAAATTAATTAACATCAAAATATTAATTAAAAATAATTTAATAAAAATAAATTTACTAGCTATGAATATTATATAAGATAATAAAAGTAAAAAAAAATTAATTAGAGTAATACAAATATTAATGGTTGATAAATATAAATATTAATTTATGGATAAACATATTAAATTATTAATAATTAATTAGCTAATTAATTTTTTTCATTATTTAAGCAATAGATAATAATTTAAATTTATTAATTAGATTAATTAATAATATAATATCATAATTAAAATTAAATTTGGACTTTAATTAATCTTATTCTCATTTGGGAACAAGCTTGTTTCAGAAAAAAGATAAAAATAGCAGTTTCAGGCTTACACCGAGTTATACCAGTTTATTCCATGAACCAGAAAACTACAATTTTCTTTTTAGATATGAAAATTTATGTTTGAAAATAAAAGGGTGGACAAGAGCTTATTTTTCCTTGTTCCTGAACCAAACATTGCCTTAATTAACTTTGTTTTTTCATCTTAATTGACACTCCTTAAAATTCTATTTTTAAAAATTTAAGATTTATAGATAATTACAATAAAAACATTTTATTAAACTTTCTTGCTCAGTTAGCTATTATTGGTTAATTAATTTATCTGGTCAGGCACACATTTGTATATCTAAATGATCTAAAATTGTGTCCCAACCAGGACTTTCACGGAGGCCTCGTTTGGTTCGAATATAAGCAAGAACTAACTATTACAGAGATATGTACAAGTATGGGAATAAGAAAAATAACGTATGGATGAAAATTGGATTGTTCTCGGAAATAAGAAAAATAGTTGATAGTTTTATAGAGAAAATAAAGATGTTGGTAGGGATAGTTATACCAGCTTATTTCAGGTATCCAAAAACTATTATTCTTGGATAAAAAATTTACGTTTCGGTCCCTTTATCCCTAATTCAAACAGTGCCAGAGAGATTTGGAATATGATGATGCTTCTGGATTTTATCAACAGGAAAGTTAATTAATTAAATTGTATTTATTATAAAGTTTTAAATTATTAAATGTGATAGATTTATCTATCAATTTCATAAAATTTTTAATTTAATTGGCTGAAATCACATAATTTTCAACAAAATAAAATAAAATTTGAGAAAGTCTTTGAGATCACTATTTCAAAAAAACAAAATGTTATATAAATAGAGAGTACATCGTATACGTCGTTCATTCGAACACGGCTAGTAAAAGATCTTATCCGTCGAATTGATGGAGATTAATGATGTGCGCTCCGGATTGTACCGTTTCTTGGTTTGGAATTGCTGGTAGTTGAGGGGTTTCCATACATTTCTACCAAAATGAAAAATTTGAAAAAGAAAAATAAAAAAGGTACAGTAATGTGATGTGTCTGTCACTGTCGATTGTACATTTGTACAGTACAGTCACTTTGAGCCAAACGGATATTAAAACTGGGTACGATCTTGGATGGCCAGATGAAAAAGATCGGTTCAGATGGACGGCATCCGATCCTTCTAGCTTTATATGAAAGATCTGTTACAAGGCTTCATTTTAATTGGATATAAGTTTTAAGTTAATCCTATTCGGATATAAAACTTTGAGGTACAAAGCTGGGCACACATTAAAAGAAGAAAAAAAAAAAGTGAAACATGTTCTAAATTCTAATTGAACAGGACCACATAGTATATATATTCTTTTTGTTTTATAGAAATACGTAGCATGTTCCCTACTTCTTTTATTTCATTTAGAAATGAGCTTAAATAGAAATGTGAATCAAGTCGGATTGGAACTTGAGACTTCGGGTATCAAGTACTAAATTCTTTGCCACTTGCGCTAGGGACAGTCGGTCAGTATATATATTCATTAATAGTGGTTTTATATATAATTTTCTCTGCTCCGAAATTAAAGTACTTTTGATGTGAGTTCGCGAGCTAACGTATTGTCCCACAATTGATCTTTTATTTTAACTTATTGCATCAATTATTACTATGTGAAAAAAACTTAGCTGAGTCAAATTCAGTTTTCTTAATTATTACTATGTGAAAAAAACTTTTAGCTGAGTCAAATTCAGTTTTCTTCAATTAAGAAGCTTTTTTGAGAGAGATAGGTAGCACGCTACCCGTTTCGTTTATTTTATTTAGAAATAAATTTAGTTGAAAATGTGAATCAACTAGGATTCGAATTTGGAACCTCGGATATCAACCACCAAACCCTTTGTCACTTGCTTTAGAGATAGTTTAGATTTGATTTAATTTGATTAAATAGTATCTTGGATCAGTGAATGAGGTTTGTTGTTGTGATTGAACTTGAGCTCCGATAATTCAAATGGAGTTGCAACTCCAAATATCATTTTGGCCAAGAACATGCAAAGACCAGTAAGTGCTTCATGGCTTCTACAATCATCTCTTCGGAGCGTTTGGTAAACAGAAATCTTTTAGAGTTTACGATATGATGAGGTTAGAATGAACTAAGACCTGAATAAACCAGTATCCGAAGCTTCTTCTGTTGATTTTGAACTAACTAAAAGCCAGACCTGTGGATGAATAGGAAATCAGTTTTGGCTTAGACACCTCAACTCGGAGCGGAACTCAGGACTTCGTGCCGATTCAAGTCCTGCCTCTGAGCCCGCAAAGTCGGAGCTCCAACTCCAGTGCAGCTCGCTAGTGCAATATCAGATGGCGGGGTGCAAAGTTGGACTTCAGGCAATTGCAATTGTGCAGTACTTGCAGACCAAAATTACTTCAGCATATGGACTCTAAAGATAGATACTAAAGTTTTGAAGCATAAAATGCATGTGTAGTTCGTGAACGCTTGATTTGGCGGAGAGAAAAAAGAAATTCACTTGGCACTAAGGAATCGCGATTTACTTTACAACGACAGCATTTGTTCTGTGGGTCAGTTACAAAACTTTTGCAAATTTCAGGACCGTCAGCGGAAAAAAAACAAAAACTCATACCCACCATGTCTTCTCCGTCAAGTTCTTTGCGAAGACATATCGAAACCTTGTATTATAAGGCAACCATTCAATGATCTGCGAGGCCTTTTTTTTGTTCTGTGAATCTAAGCACTTCTGGATCGCATCGTGCAGCTTATCGTCGACGTTCTCTGATATCCATGTAAGAAGTTGATCGCAGCTAAGAGAAGCCCCTTTTGCGTACCTATCAACAATCTTGGGTAGATAAACTCTCTTCGATTTCTTGACGACCACGTTAGCTTGAAGGAAATCCTTTGTGGCCTTGTCTAACTCATCTATCACATTCTTTTCAGTATATAACCTCAGCTGCATCACAAGGAAGTCGCTGAGAATTTGGAATTAGCTTAAATGCTGTAGTGTTTCTGAAAGAGGTTAATCATTTACCATTGGATCAGAAGAAGCTCCAGTAGACAATGCAAAGAAAACAAGAGGTTCGCAATCAAAGAGACCACACTTTGATTCGAGAAGCTGCTTTTCCTCGCTACTGCTCTTCCTCATCGTAGTTGAAAGAATGCTTTCGAACCACTGCAGAAATAGTGCTTAAGTTACACATTAGAGGTTGAGAAACTTAGTTAACTCTTTACAGTAAGAGTTAAAATGGCGTTAGATGAGCAAAATAGCATCATTTTTTTTGTCCAATCTTAGCTTCTGCTTCTCGAGTAGAGAAAAATTTTAAGAAGCCCAACTAAATGGACACTAAGAAGAGTCAAAGCCAGATTCAAACTGAAATTAGATGCAAAATTAACTCGATTTGTCAGCCTCAAACACAAGCTTGAATAGTCCTGTGCCAAACAGAAGCCTAAAGTTGCCAAAGTAAGCCTCTTGCTGAAAGGCTCAAAGCCAAGATTGAGAATAAAATTTGTCCCGAGAGTTGGAGAAATCAATATGAAATCTGCTGTAAGAAGTAGGTTTGATGGAAATGAGTTTAGATCATACTCGACCAATTCGCGGAGTGCGGCAGCATAACAAGGAATGCTCTATAGAATTGACGGTCACGATGTGCCCTCCAACGTTGTACGCAGCCTGTAGTATATATAAACTTGTTTTCAGATTCAGCTCTACAATTAAAGCACAATCCTGGTATGTCTAACGCAAGGTTCAGACCTAATCCCTTTCCTTTTTATACGCACAAGCAGCATATTTCGTCAATTTAGGAACATTATTTAGATGTAATTAAAGACGAAGGTTTTCACTACCTTATGAAACAGCGCCATCCTTCTCAGAGCACTATGGGGAATACCGTACGCTAAATATGACTGCAGATCAAATAGCAGATACAATTACATAACACATAAAACAGATGTAAGCTAAAGGAATCACTTGAAAATATTCGACAATTACATGCATGATGAGAGCATTGTAGATATTGATCCAAAATGCCAATTTAGCTTCGGTCTCCAACACACTGAGATCAACTCTCTCAAGCTGCTCGACTAGCAACCTAAATACAAAATGGGAGAAAATATTAGTCATTCATCGTAAATTCTAACAGTACGTATTTACTGCAAAAATATTATTAAACCTACCTGTAGCTGCTTATGGCCTGAGATGCATTCGACAAGTGATTTTTGTCAGCTGATATCGAAGAGATCTCCACCGTACATTTGTTAGACCAGACATGTTCGTCGCCGTTGCCTCTTCGAGAGTTCACTACACTGGTAGATGATCTAGACAAGAATGGGGATCGGGCTTTTTCGGTCTTCTCTGATGAGTCGCTGCGCATCCAACAATATATGGAAGCCATGCATTGGACCATCTCTTCTGATATTTTGTTCGGGCATTGGTGGAGATGATCTTTTAGAGTACGGGCCAAACAACTTCTTCCAGCATTAGGCAACTTCTCATACAAAAGAAAAAGAAACAACACTACCAAATTTCGTCAAATTTGCTATTGTTCGACTAGAATATTTAAAACATTCATAGGAACTACAAAAAAGAAACAGCAAGTTATAGAGTCGACCGCTCATTTTCAATATAAAGCACAATGATGAGAGTAAAACAAAATTTAGCTCAATGGCTTTGTTGACAAACTAAGATACATGCACTTCTCAATTTGTAGTGAAGTAATAAAATTACTCTATTCTTTTCTCAGCAGTGATAAAGCAAATGTTGGTTGATATGCAAAAAGAAGATGACAGAAAAAGGTGCTATTTCAACGTCGAATTCGCTTCAAGGATGCCATTCCTATATCATTTAGGAAAACAAGGATGTCAAATGATCAGAAAAGAAAATAAAATTTAAGAAAAAGCCAAGTAGAAATCTTCGAGATATCGTAAATACATCATAATGTGCATTCATGTACCTTCCTTGCATCTGCAGAAATGGTTCCAGCACGTATACTCAAGTTTTCACCGGATAAAGATTCATGCCGTGTCTTGGGCTTAGGCAACACCCTGCACTTTTCGGACTCCTTTTTGGAAGGAAGAATGTTGAAAGATTGCAGGGGAAACTTCTTTGACGAGCAAAACGCACTCGATATTATGCTCGGGTGCTTCCTCGATTTGTTGCTAGTGTGTGCAGGAGAAGCCATGCCTGAACTCTGCGCTGACGAAGGCCCACTAACACATTGCTCGAAAATGCTTCTGTACAGAGAAAGAACGTGTTGCTCGCGATGTGCTATCTCTTCTTCAAGTAGCTCGATCTCCGCTATGAGTTCCCTTGTCTAACGAAACAATGAGCAAGAGAGTGGTTAATCCGCATAGCTTTTTCAAACTTTTCCTGAACCAGTTTAGTTTCTTGAGTGTAAATTATGATCTACTTAATGATGCATGCAAAAGAATATATACCTGAGCAGAGAAATGCCTATGTCCTGGAGATAATGTACTAGAAGCTCGGCCGATCGCCCTCTCAAGCATGGTACGGATGGATCTCTCCTGATGCAAGTTCACTTGAAGTTGCTTGATCTATTAAAATACGGAGAATAGTTTTAGAAAATTCTCGCGCAACTTGAATGTTGTACAACTAATTCACAACTACGAAGAACATTGATTTCTAGGAAGTTGTATACGGAAAAGTCTCTTTTCCGTTGTGATGCTTCCGCTCTATAGAAATTTGTGTTCAGAAGCAACCAGAGAAAGTGCTTCAGAATTTTCACAATTTATACGAGAAGATATTGCATCAGTAATAAGGCAACAACGAAAAGCCTAAAATTGAATAGAAGTTTTGAGCCTTACATCGTTCTCCAAGGAATTGCGGTGCTTAGGTGAAGCCTTTATCAAAGCATCGCTTGAGTCGTGATAAACAGAACCGTGAGTTCCGCGAGATTTCTCAACATTCATGAAATCCTGGAATTAGAAAAAGATTTTTTTTTTTAAAAAAAAAAAGAAGTTGTGTAAGCTTTTTGATAGGATATTAATTGAAGAAACTTGTTGAATGCGCAGTTGATCAATTGTCTCACCTGAGATTGATTGCATTCTTTACCTCTGCAGTGCGAAACTCCATGTTTCAACAGATCCAAGTTCCTATCAGAAGCACTGAAAGAGAACAACTGTGAAATCCACTGTAATAGACAAGCAGTACAGCAGGGAAAAGATGCAATTATTCGGCTTGAGGAAATTAAACTATCTTGCACATCATTTTTCAATGTCATTTTCTAATACTGCACTTTATTGCAAACCATAGTAATGTCTAACCTTGCTAATGCAGTTGATTCGGCATGATTTAAACCTCTAAAATAGTAGGGAAAAGCGTAACATCAAAAACCCAAAGAAGCAAAGAAACTAGTGTACAGAAGCTCACCTTTGCGAGCGCCGGTGATGCGAAGAACAACCAGATAACATGTTTACATCCTTAGAAGCTTCTTCTTCTCTTCCTTTTCCATCCATTCCTTCTCCTTACATAATTTCCCTTCCTCTTCTCTTTTCCTACCCTCGGATCTCACCAACTCTCATCAAAATCCATGTACTTATTCTGCACCATAAAAAAAAAACAAAATATATATCGAGAGCAAAGGTAGGCAAATCGGTATCCGATGCTTACCTATTTCTGTTAGTATTAACTGGGAGAGTCAGTGTTGCAGGCAAAGATTCTTGGGCAGCAAACAATGTTGAGGTTAGACATTAAATGAGGAGCTCTTAAATTAGTTGTTGAGTAATTAGTTTCCATAGAAGGCGAGAATAAAGAAATAGTAGATAATAGCTAAGTTGGTTAGAGCGAAAAGGAGGTATTGTAGAGATGCTAGAGGGGCCAGTGGTTGTTGGGATTTGAATGAAGGGAGTTAATGAGAGGGAGGAAGGGCCACAGGAGTGGGGAATTTGAATGCATTGTCCCCGCGAATGGTCAGGGATTCTTTACTGCAGATATAATTAATGACAGATAATAATAAAAAAATTGATAGTTGGCACTTGGCATTCGTTTTTTTTTTCATTTTTTAAAATTTTTATTAAGGTAAATATTGAAAATTATCTTCCAACCATAGAAAGAAAAATGTAAAAAAGAAATTGCCGTGTCGGTGGAAATTTATAGTTGGTTTTGGTGGGGAAAAAAAAAAAAAAATTTTGAAATCTGCTTTACGCTTCAATTTAAACTTTTAAGAGTATAAGTTTCATATTAGTAAGTAAGAGATCGTGAGTTTGAGTCACGTTAGGCTCCTAAATTTTTTTTAACTTAAATCCATGTTATGAGTCTTGCAAAAAATTTTAAGCCCAACTGTGAAAGAAAGTTTTAAATATAAAAATATATAAATATCGTTCTCTACTAGTTTAAGTTTTTAGAGTATAATAATTATTTGCATTTAAGGCAAAATAACTTGGGAATTAATGCTACGTTCTTATTATTTTGTAAATTTGTGAATTTAATTCCGAGCATACTATTTATTAAGTTAAATTCCTCCATGTTCTATTCCTCTCAGAAGAACTGTTTATGGGTGTCGTTTAACTACGTACTAAAGGATTAACGTGGAGAAAAATAATTTTTTTTTTTTTTTTGAGAAATAGGTGGCGAGCTACATGCTTTATTCATTAAGTAAAATAAACTGAGCGTATAGAAATGAAAGCAACTTGGGCCTCCGAAAAGAGCAAAAAATAACTGGCAAAGAACTTGGTGGTTGATATCCGAGATCCAAATTCGAATCCTAGTTGATTCACATTTCTAGCTAAGTTTATTTCTAAATAAAATAAACAAAACGGATAGTGTGCTATCTATTTCTAAAAAAAAAAAAAAAATCAAAAGGCAATTATTATTATCTTGGCTTTTGCATCTGTCGCTCTTGCCATTGCACCTTTTCAACTACCTAAAGGAGGATTTTCATTTGGCAAAATACCATTAAATATTTTATTAGATAATTTCTTAAGAAGAAATTTTTTGCTGCGGCCTGGCTGCCTCAATACCCACCGACCGTGCAAGAACTAACAACCAGTTCCTATGGGAAGCCAGCGGAGTGCTGGAACAAAGCAAGAATGGCTACATCTGGACAAGCGAAAACCAATTTCGATCTCCTTTTTGCTGCCGCCTGCTAGGAGCTATGGAAGGAGCGGAACAAGAGACTTTTTACTAATCAGCTTTGCAAAAGTCTAAGTCCTGGGAAGAAATGTTCTTTATACGGTCAGCCTGTGGAAATCGACGCTCCGGACGTTACACACGTGACTTGAGTGCTATTTTCTTCTCTTTCCTTTTGTTTCTAGTTTTGTTTCTCTTATTGTTCTGTAGGCCGCCGTGCATTCCCGACGCCGACGGTTTTTTCATTACTCTCTTATTTTTAAAAATACGGTATACCCCTGTTTAATAAAAATTTTTTTTTTTATTTTTTCTTTTTTGAGAAATAGATAGCACGCTACCTGCTTCATTTATTTTATTTATAAATAAATTTAGCTAGAAATGTGAATCAACTAGGATTCGAATTTGGATCTCGGATACCAACCACCAAACTTTTTTTCATAATTAATAACTCAAAAAGAATGGTTGGACGGCCATTATTATATTTTATATGGAAATACTATAGGAATAAAGAACCACCTTCTTCTTCTTCACCTTTCACTCTTTTTTATTTTTTATTTTTGCTCTTACCTTTTTCTTTTTTAGTATTTTTTGTCTACCACAGTTGTCTCACTTTTCATCATCTGAGTTTTTTTTTCCAAAATAAATGAAGTAAATAATGTGCTATATTTCTCTCTAAGAAAAAAAAACTAAGAGCTCCAACTTTCTTAAAAAAGCAAAATTTCATGGTTGTGCATATGAAATCACATGTGCAAGTATAAAATTCAAACAAAACTGTGATCTATTGTGCATTACAAAAATTGCGCAAAATTCAACACCCAACACTTGTGCTTAAGAAAGCAATAATAATAATAAAAAAAATGATATATTGTAATTGACTCATTTCAATATATAAAACACAATATTATGTGAAAAAATAAATATAAAATTATTTTACTGTGCACCTTTTTATTGCACATAAGGCAATCCTGAGTATGGGTGAGCCCCAGCCTCAGCAACTTTCTGTAATTTAGCCTTTTATAATGTCCACTTCTCCTAAAATTCGCACGAACTGTAAAGACGTGCTTGGTAATTTTGTTCTCAGGTCAAGCGAATTCACGGCTTCATGGAACTCGATATCATGCTGGGAGAGCGCAAAGTTGAGTTTCTCATTCATCCACATAAGTAGGGGATATCCTGAGCAACTTTTTGTGTGGATCCCATTTAGAAATATTTGGTTTTCAAAAATCAGTCATCTAACCAAACATCAGAGATTTTTACCTCCTCAATCTAGCCACTTACCTCTCCCAGTTAATCATAAACAAGCACGCCCTAACTCAAACAACGCATGGATATATTTGACTCAAGGGCCGAAGCTGTACAGAGCCGTGTGGTCCATATCGAGGTTCGAGATAGTTTACTGTATCATACTTGCACCACTATCATCAAGTAACAAGTCAATCATATTTCTTTATGTGAGAGAAAAGTATAACAAAAATATTTTTCTATTAATCATAATGAGACATATCAATTCAAAGAGGATAATTTTATTGATTGGGAACGTCACGTCAGCAATATATCTGGTGCATTTTGAATTTTGTTCCGGTCTTAGGAATATGAGTTTAGATTGTCTTGGGCCAGGTCGTGTTGGGCCATGTTAAGGCCGCGAATGACAATGCTGGCTAGTTGGGCCAATTGAATAGGCCCAATAATCTACTCAACAAATGAGAGCTCTTGGTAGAATTTGGTGCGACTCAATTCTACTGATTTGAGGCTTTCTCATGGAATATAAAATAGAGTTAGGCTGGAATACTATCAATAGTACCAAGCATTTTGTACTATTATGTTTTCGGTCCTTGGATTAAAAAATGTACGGTTAGGATGATCTGGATCTTCTGGGGTTGAGTGAGTTGTTGGTTTAATAGTATAATCTAACGGGTGAAAATAGTCAAAGGGTTAAATTTAATGGCGGAAAACTTGATAGCACCAAATGCATGGTGCTATTGATAGTATCCCAGCCGGACTCATATAAAATATTAAAATACTATCCTTTGGTGGTTAAAATTGCTAAAATAGTTGGCTAATATTGGAGTTCTAGCTGGTCGCAATCAATCCACCATTTTAATTCACACGGTTAGATGCTTAACAAGCTGTAATTGGATGAGTGGCTGTAGACAAACCACAGACAATAACTGGCTTGCAATTATTCTTTAATTCTTTATTTGGCATTGTTAAGGGACACATTTATACTTATATCTATTCTATATATTATTCTCTCTAAATTTGCCACATAGCAATACTTCCTTCATTATTGGATGCGGGCCCCCACTCCGAACTAGCTCAAGATTTTCACATATTTTTCCTTTTTTTGCTTGAATCGAAACGGATTTTCTTTTTTTGATTGAATCGAATCAATTATTATTGAGTGTGGGCTCTCCTTGAACTGGTTCAAGTTCTCCACATATTTTTCTTTTTCTTTTTTGAACCAATTCAGATTTTTTTTTTTTTTGCTTGAATTAAACTAGGTCTCATCTCTGCATTTTGTTTAACTGTTCCTTCTTTTTCTTCGGCTATTATCTTCTTTATTGGCAAGATGAATCCCATCTTTTATTATTGTTTCTTCCATCGCTATTTTTCTTTTCTTCGTTGTCGTTTTTATTTTGTTCTCCAATCATCTATTCGTCGCATCGTACGGATTACTTCACTAGTAACTCTTTATTCAGTTATGCAAGGCAAAGGGTAACCATACATACATAGAGAATCATTTAATAGCTTACATGACAAAGGGAATGACAAAGGACACAAAACTGTACCTAATCTCTTGTTATTATAATGAATTAGGACAATGCACCTTACCTAATGCCAAAAACTCATATCACCAACATTTCCATTTTGTTATTCATCTAAGTTTCAAAAATATACGAGATGATGAGAATCACCTATCGTGATTAGCATGCATACTTGATAACACATTTGGGAACAAATTTGAAGACATGAACATGGTTAATTAGCATGTGATGTACATTACATGAACGCTCTTCAATTGTAGCATTGGTGAAGAAAAGATTAGTGTAAAACCATAATTATTCGGGGCATTTAAAGCTCCAAACTATTCTCAGTTGCTATAAAGTCCTGGTTTTTTTAACTTCAAAAAAAATTTAGAGCAATTTTTATTACTCACATGCCTTTCCATTACTCTATGTTTCTTATCTGCGACTTAAATCGTCACGGTTAACTCCTAATTGGTGGATAAACTTATAAATGTTACTTTCCTCTGTTTCATTAAACATGATTTCCCCCATATAAAAATGACCTTTCTATAGGAAGTCGACTATCTTCAAGTTGCCATTACTAGACTTAATGGTCATTACATCCTAAACTATTTACTTAAATTAGTGGTATTACATAAACCTATGAAGGAGTATGTATTGGCTTGTACCACAAAAAGACCCTATACATGTTCAAACACCTCGTGACCTCGGAAAAGGTAGCATGCTACCCGCTTCATTCAATGGATAAGTGAACTTAATTAGCTACATGTGCAAGGTAACTCAGGCCTCGAAATGGGCGGAAAAAAAAAAGAAAAAAGAATAAGAAGAAAAAAATCGTTAGCTGATTTATCGTGCTAGTGACCAGAAAGAAATTCCACCCATTGATGCGTTAACTGCTTAATCCTACGAATTCCAAGGAAAGGATCAGGTCTGATCGTTCTGAAAATCACATTATTTCTAATCTCCCAAGTGACCCACCAGCATGCAATTAATCCTAATGGCCCAGGAGAGAGCGAGCTTTTTCTGCACATCCATGTGTTCCAAACTGAAGTCACGTTATGACCTAAATCCCTTGGCTGAATATTCTCCAAAGCCAAAACCAAAAGGAATCTGAAAAACACACACCGAATAAATAAATGATCCACAGTTTCTTCTGCCGTCCCACATAGTACACAATTCGTGTTACAAGTCTATCCTCTCTTAAGGAGATTATCTACAGTGAGGAGTCCTTTTTTGAGGACGAACCAGCAAAATACTTTCACTTTTAAAGAAATACGGAGTTGGTACTAACATAGTCATTTTGGCCCGAGACATTAATTCCCGTTACATATATCAACACCTCAAAACAAGGGGATAATGTGATAGACTAGTATGATATCAAGCGCTACTAATTAATAGTGTCCCGCGTAATAGTTCTCAGGACTCGGTGATTGTATTTGCCACATCAACTAATTAATCATCACCTCATGTGCTTACAATAATAATAATAATAATAATAATAATAAAAAGGAGTACCTCGTGACTATTGGCCATTTTAATATGCCCCTCCTCAAACTGAATTATTTCTTTTTAAAAAAAATTTAGATACTTTTTAATTAAAAATAAATTCGTAATTGTAGTCAAATGTTCGAATTTTATTAAATTCATTGATGAATCCATCAAACCTAATAACTTCAATTTCTTTTAAAAACAATATAAAATACTGAAAAATAACAGCTAATTAAATTATTAAATTTAACAATTTTTTTTAACATAACTATTAAATTAGCTCAATTTAAAAGGGAAAAAAATAGACCGTGAAAATGCATCAATAAAAAAAAAATTCACCGTACACAATAAAAATAAAAAATTAAAGGGAAGAAATATTATCCGGTTGTCCTGTGGTGTTTCCACACCAGATTCTCCTGTATAAACAAATTAATAGAGTGGTGTAATAGCTGGGCTTGTAGTCATTATTCTCATCTAATCAAATTTAGGGGGCGGTTGGTCGGCCACCCAATCATTATATTAACAAGTAATTAGCAAATAATTAAACTTCATATGATCGTTCTTCGCCGTCCACATTATTCTAACATGCCATTCCGTCACCAGGCCTAAACTTATGGCCCGTGGGTGGTGCATTTGTATATAAAGAGCACGAGATCATTTGGTTTTCGCCGTAAGAAGAGAAAAGAGAGTAGAGAGTAGAGGAGGAGCTAGAGGAGAGCATTAGATCATTCAATTAAATTAATCATGGTTAAGCTCGCAATCGGAAGCATTGGTGACTCGTTGAGCGTCGGATCGTTCAAGGCCTACTTGGCCGAGTTCATTGCGACGCTGCTCTTTGTTTTCGCCGGTGTCGGCTCCGCCATTGCTTATGGTGAGTCTCGTATGTAAAGAATATCTAATACAGGAGTTAAAGTAATTAGTTTATCGAGAGGTAAAATTCTCTCACTAACAAGGAGAATAATATCATTGTCGTTTTAATGCCAAGTGGTTAGTGATATCAGTGTGTCTAAAAGTAACTGCGCTAAATACATATAGGGCATGTTTGTTTCAACGTAAGTAGATTTGAAGTGGAGGTGGATTTTGGGTTGAAGTAGAGTTTAGGTGAAAATTAATTCACTTCCGCTGTTTGTTTCTAACTGCGGAATTGCAGTTCTGTGAGTTCTGTTGTTTGTTTGGTAGGAAGTAGATGACGTAAAAAGTATAGCTCTCTACCCTTGGTATACTTACCTCCGAAGTGATATTATTATCTATTTTGTAACTTAGTGAATAATAAATTATAATAAATAAAAATTAATATAATTATATATGTATATAATTATATATATGTATAATTATAAAATAAAATTTTATAATTTATATTATTTGTTTGCATATAAATTATAATAATGTAACAAATAAAATTCTAAAGTTAAAAAATTATTAACATTTAACAAATTCATTTTTTATTATTTTCTAAATATACAAATTAGACAAAAAAATATATTAAAACTTATCTAACCAAATTTGATCACATTACCTAATCAAATTTAACAAGTTTCTTTGCCTCTTT
Organism: Ananas comosus; assembly: GCF_001540865.1. Lineage (NCBI taxonomy): Eukaryota > Viridiplantae > Streptophyta > Magnoliopsida > Poales > Bromeliaceae > Ananas > Ananas comosus. Next base: position 12,120,843 of record NC_033628.1, read on the forward strand.
GTACTTCACCGGAATTGACTTTGCCTCGTGAGAGAGCGTAGTCAATTACTCTATTTTGGATGAACTCGACTTTCAGCCGTAATAAAATTACGGCAAAACAAACAACGAAAGTGATAGTTTACGGCGTAAACAACTTTCCCCTTCTCCACTTTTTCCTCACTTTCACCCAAACAAACACACCCATATTGTTGCTACATACACGTACATACGTCCCATGCATGTTCCTGTATAAAGTGTAATTTTATCCTTACTCTTTCGATCAAGCAATAAATTGTTTTATTTTCTTTTTATTTTTTAAATTATAATTGCGAGATATATAACGTGCTAAGCGTTTTATTTATTTTTTCAAAAAAATTAGTTAAAAATATAAAACAACTAAATTTTGGAACTTAAAATCTCGAATACCAATAATCAAATATTTTACAACTTGTGTTAGAGATAGTGAGTTAGCAGATAATTAATTTTATGATAAGCAGTAAATAAAACTTAAAATTAATTTTGGCTGCTTAATTAATTTGCAGGGAAGTTAACGGCCGGTGCGGCACTGGACCCGGCCGGGCTGGTGGCGGTGGCGGTCGCGCATGCGTTGGCCCTCTTTGTCGGGGTCTCCATAGCCGCCAACATCTCCGGCGGCCACCTCAACCCCGCCGTCACCTTCGGCCTCGCTGTCGGCGGCCACATCACCATCCTCTCCGGCATCTTCTACTGGGTGGCCCAGCTGCTCGGCGCCTCCGTTGCCTGCCTCCTCCTCAAGTTCGTCACCGGCGGATCGGTACAAAATTTTTAAACCATTAGATATGACGTACAACACTTAAAAATAGGTAAAATTATAATTTTTTGGTACGTAAACTATTCGAGATTAAAAGTCACATCATCCATCTAGCACGTAGAGAGATAGGTAAGTGTTGAAAAATGATATATACTTGTATATCTCAAAAAAATGTACATTTTATATCCCACTTATTCGGTACGTAGAGTATTACTCATTAGTCACTCGATGCGTCTAGTAAAAGCATTCATACTTATTAGATGAATAAAATGTATATCATATATATTTTTAATGGTGTATGTATAGTATTGTTCATAAATTTTGGTTGGGATGAATTATTTCGGTTCCTATTACAGGCCGTGCCGACCCACAGTGTGGCGGCCGGGATGAGCGAGTTGGCGGGAGTGGTGATGGAGATCGTTATCACCTTTGCACTTGTGTACACCGTCTACGCGACGGCGGCGGACCCGAAGAAGGGTTCGCTAGGCACCATCGCCCCGATCGCGATCGGATTCATCGTCGGTGCGAACATCCTCGCGGCTGGACCGTTCAGCGGCGGCTCCATGAACCCGGCACGTTCCTTCGGTCCCGCGGTGGCCGCCGGAGACTTCTCCGGCAATTGGGTCTACTGGGTCGGGCCGCTCATCGGTGGTGGGCTCGCGGGCCTCATCTACGGTGACGTTTTTATTGGATCGTATCAGCCCGTTGGGGCCCAGGATTATCCATAGAGGAAGCATTTACAATGTTGAACAGCTGCTGCTTTACTCCTTAATTTCCTCTATCCCCCCCTCTCTCTGTTTGCTATGCTTTTACTTATAATAAATGTGCATATTGTATGTATGTTTTGTAAAAATATGTATTTTTCACTGCGATTGAATGAATGGTTGTGCTTCCTTAGCGTTCAATGGCTACATAATCAGCGTAACTCTTCTTCTTATTTCGCTTTCTTCGAAGTAGATCATCAGTTGCGCAGTTCAGAGGATAATTTACTGATTCAAAATGACCGAGCGGGTTCAAGAATTGATATCTTGGATCAAGCCCGAGACTCAAGTTCGAATCCTAATTGATTTACATTTTCAGCTAAATTTATTTCTAAATAAAATAAACGAAGTAGATAGCGTGTTATCTATCTCTAAAAAAAAAAGATATCTTGGATGAGGCCAAAACAACAAGAGAAACGAAAAAAAGAAAAAATAGATCATAGAATTCACAATATCTGTCATTAAAAGTTTCTAATAAATTTTCATAATAATGATTGAATAAAAAGCTTCAAATTAGAGTTGACCATCCAATCTTTTAAAATTTTGATTTTTCCGACCAACGTTTTAATTTGTTTAATTTGGATTAGCCAACGGTGCTTTGACTTAAAATTTGAATATATTATTTTTCTTTATAGATTTAATTAATATAATTCATACAATTCTCACAACTTAAAATTTATTAAAATAAATGATTAGTTTAAATTTTGAAGTAAAAGTATCGTCAATTATCTTAAATCGAACAAACTAAAAGTTTAGATAGTAAAATAATTTTTTTAAAAATAAATTAGATATACGACTTAAAATGGTCTATAATTTAGCTAAATTTTGTATGTTTTTACTCAAAAAAAAAGAAGAGAAAAGACACCGGTAAAAATAGGGATGCAAATAGTGCCGATTTGGAAGCGGGAGGGGTTCCCAACCTCCCGCTCCGTTTCTTGTCGGATTGGGCGGATTTAGGGCAAATTATTTTTACTTTTATTTTATTTTATTTTTGGCTCCTACTAACTGTTCCATTTAGAACGAATTGATGCAAGAGTGGATTTTTAGAAGATTTTTGGTAGATCGGAATGATTCAAATAAAAAAAGGAATTATTTTTCGTCTCCCACTCTATTTACTTGGCTAATCAAAATGAATTCGAGATGATTATATTTTTTTATTTTTTTAATTCTCAGTTACTTACTGTTCTATTCAGAACGGATGAGGACAGAAACTCCACAAACGAGGATCTATTTCCATCCTTAGGTGTAAAGTTACATATAATTTTCTAAGTGAGGCTGGCCCAGCCTAGATAACCAAAATACGGGCCGAGCTAAGGTTTATGAGAAAGGCCGAAATCGACGGTCCAGCCCAAAAGCGCTCTTCCGTTTAAGAAAACGATTTTTTACAAAATTACCACCGGTCCGGTCCAGAAACAACAACAACAGCGGAGGTTCGGAAAATTAGGGAGAGAAGCTCCAAATCACCACGTCGCCGACGCGGTGACGCGATCTCATTCTAATCCCTTCTCTCGCCTCGTCCACTTCGTCTTCGTCGCTCTCAACGGTAATCGCACCGCTTCCCCGCTCTCAGATCTGGCAAACCCTAGCCGTTCCTAGGGTTAGGGGTTTCTCGGGCGATCTAATAGGGTTTCTCCGGTGTTGTTTGGGGGGGTTGGTTGCAGTGGGAGGAGGTCGCCGATGGAGGTGGAGCCTCCGGGGCCGGTGCGGTACTTGGTCGGAGCCGCGATCATGATGATCGGGGTGGTGATCCCCCTCGGCTACATGATGTTTCGGAGCAAGCGCGCCCCCTCCTCATCGTCCTCGTCCTTCTCCAAACAGACGTAGTTGTGCTTGATATTGATCCGAACCCTAGCTATCTGTTTTTCTTTTTTTAATAGCATTTTTGGATCATATATTCTGATGCAATGGCGATGGATGTTTTGTTGTCGACAGGAATAAGGGATTGATTTAGGATGATAGTGGCTATTTCGATTAGATCGGGAGGTTGCAAAGCTGGTTGAGAGAGGAGGAGGAGGAGGAGGGATACTTGGCATTTCGCGAACTCGGGGTGATGTATTCTTTTGATCTAGTTGCTATATAATGTTCGATTTGAAATAATTTACTGGTATAGTTTTTCGTTATTTTTTAGCAACTCTTGACTTTTATGATTGTTGTTATATTATCTGAATCTTTTTATGGGTATGTTTCGAAAATTTTCAAATGATGAAAGTTTTATTCTGTTTTATCCAGTAGTACCTTAGCCCACGAATGGTTTGTATGTTATTGGCCAAATTAGTGAATAGATAAATTAGAATGCCTTGTATGAAGCATTGCCTACTCTAATGGTCACCAGTACGAAAGAGATGTTTAAATGAAACTTATAATTGGTTTAATGCAGATTTTTCTACTAAAACTGATCCTAATTTAAGAAATAGCAATGAAACGAATCGCAAATTTTCTCAAAAAGTGGACCTCACAAACATTTGTTAGATGGAGCAGATTTATTGTAATGTATATCAAAAGGTGAATCTTATTAACATCTGTTATATGGAGCAGGTAGGAACTTTTTAGAGTGTTTTTTGCTCATTGACGTTGAGCTGTGAGGAACCTAAGTTCCCTGCTAACTTTCGGTGGATCATTCTTAAGCACCATATTTTAGGGTTTGAAAACATATGTTTTATTCAACATCCATTTTGTTATCTGTTCTCACTACTTGTTGAGTGGAAATAACATTCTCGGTGTAGTTTGATTGTTCGAATTACTATGGGTATTATTGAATTCTCGGCTCGGATATAATCTATGTATACTTTTACAGGAGATTGGCTTTATGTCCATCGTTCATTTAGTAAGATGAAATCGTTTCTTTTAAGTACTCATTGTGTAAATTATGGTTAGCCACTTTAGGATGTACTTCAGGAAGTCAGCTTGAGGAATTTTTACTTGTTATGGTATGCAATGAAATTAGGGCATCCTGAACAAAATGATGGTTTTAGCAACTCAAAAATTTGTTTAGCAGCATTAGTCAGCAGATGTTCGGAATTTGGACACAATTTATCCTTTGGTTTAGAAGATTTTGTAATAATGTTGGTTTTGCATGATAAGGGATGATATAGTACACTTGGAACATAATTGAGCAATCAAGATTAGTCTTATTTTTAGTTACTATCTTAGTGGTTATTGTCTAAAGCTAGGTTGGTCTAATAGTTATAAGTTTGGTAATATATTTATGGAAAAACTTCAAATACCACCTTTGTGGTTTCGCACTTTTTTATTTTAGTACCTAGTGGTTTAAAATGTATCAATTTAATGTCCCGTAGTTTCATTTTTCTCTTTTTATTATCCGCTTCTCTGATTTTTTTTTATTAAATCAGTGACAAAGTTAAAACTAAGAGATACTAAAGTGAATGTTGGATAAATCTAGGTAGGGTATTTGAAATTTTTTGTATATAATTTAACAAAATGTTAACGGAGGAGCAGACGAAAAGAGAAAAATGAAACCACATGGTACTATATTGATACACTTTAAACCACGGGGTACTAAAGTGAGAAAGTGTGAAACCACATGGATGGTATTTGAAGTTTACCCTATATTTATCTAGCGGGCCATTTGTTCAAGGTTCATAATATTCTGGTAATATTGTATATTTATATTGGGAATGATAAATTTGTTGCTAAACTTTTCGAGCCACTTGGATTGGGAGGTTGTTAAGAACTAATATATTCTTGTTAATGGACTACTAATGATTTTCATTAAGTATGAAAATGAGAATACCTCCTAATCTATGATAGTCTAGTATCCTACCACCTAGAAATTTTTAATGTTTTTATTATTTTACTAAGACCTTTTGCAATTACCCAACTTGAGTTGAATGATAATAATTTTCATATTTTCAATAGAAAATATGAAGGATTCAGGGAATTTTATAAACTGTGAACCAAATGGGCCCGGAAAACTATGGTATCCATGAATTCCAGTTATTTTAGCTGGTCAGTTTGCAAACAGCACTTCAATTCATCACTCTGTTGCCTCTCAAAAAAATGTGCTGTTTGTTACATTTCTGCAAAATTAGGCATGTGTGACCTTTGTAACTTGTTGACAATCACCCGTGCCAGGTTCTACCAGTAAGTATCTGGATTGCTGGTTGAAACATGTTCTTTTGCCTCAGGAGGTTAAAATTATTTTTGTCCAACATGCTACTCGTCTTCCTTCGCAAAGTTGCGTGGATGACATGTTTTAATTTCTTGAGAACTGAGGCCTTTGAGTAAGATATATTTCCGGAACTCTTATGAAATATCTTTTACTACTGGAGAGGACCGTGGTACATGGTGATGGGTTATGGACCTATTGTATGATACATCATGGATCTTTGATACCCCTGCTTTATAGGGGGGAAATTTGTTCCATGCACTGTTCACAGTGAGGCTCACCCCGGACTCCGGGGAAAGTAATGTAAATTGTTTATAAATGGGCTCCGCCTCAGCAAACTGGAATGTTTTCAGAATCTAGAGTTGGAGAACTTTTCCTTAAATTGCTTTTATCGTGTTGCCACTTCCTAATTTTTCTCCTTTATTTCTTTATAGCTTTACACCGCACGTCATAATCCTGATCTGAGAAATATGGTATCAGACTCAGGTTAGATCTGTAGAGAGACTGAAACATTGATTCATATGTTATTCGTATGGTTTGATAAATAATCACTTGTGCTGCGCTCTGACCCTGATAAAATGGGTCAGATTTGGATTGGCTTGATTAGGTCAGCCCTTAAAACCAGAACCCAACTCTTTCATAGAGTAGAGAAATTTGTGTAAACCCTCTCGGGCTCGATGGGTGTGTTTTTGAGCATAAATTTTATGTAGTTTGACGGAATGATATTTCCTCCATTAGCTTGCGACGCATGGCATAAAGTTTTCTATTGAAAAAAAAGAGTCAAGATTATATTTTTTGTCAACTATAGCTCAAGAACTGTTATCTGCCAACATGTTCTAGCTCATAAATATATTTAAGAAGATGAATACGGCCTTATAGCCCCTCACATGCGTTTGTAAAAAAACAATACTAAAACATTTATTCACTCCCAGGTTCATGCAGACCAGCATAAATAAGATGAAAAGAGCAAACATACGCAAATTGTACCCAAAAATAGTATTGGCCATTTGGATTAACACCAGCTGATTAATCAAATCTGCTGAACCAAATAAATATCTGGGAATCAGAGTGACGCGTGAACATGGAAAGGACTCTTGGCAGAGTCAAGTAACCATCACTGATATTACTTTTATTTCGGGAAAAAAAGAATAGGCAACCGAATAAGTAAAAGATACATCAAGTTTTTTGTGGTGTTCTGGGAGTTTTAAAATACGGGTTCCCTCAAAGACAAAGATTCATACCAACTTTGTAACCCTTCGGCGCATATCTCGTTCAACAACCTACCAACTGAACTGGACCAATCCAGTAGTTGGCTGCATTCAATGCCTTAGTAGATCTCAGTCCAGCGCAGGCCAACCAACTATCACCTGCAGCTAAATCAGGACAAAATTTTTGAATAAGACTAGCTAGCTAACCATGAGGCTCATTAAGCATAGGTGAGAATCCCATACTTGATCATTCAGAAAAAAAAAGCATCTAATTCACACGCTTCAATCAACTAATTTTGCTGTCCTATCTCACTCCATCTTTCCCTCGGATCATCCTTTTAATGCATAGAAACACATGCTTTCTCAAACATATACTTGGAATGTATTAAAGTGCAGAGGGCATAGTTCGATAATCTTTCCATCTGTTGGGGACGAAAATAAAAAAAATAAGAACAACATTTTGCTCTCCCTGCAAAAGCTACTTCTAACCATAATTATTTCGCACTCCATCAGCTCATAATCATATTTTTAGACCATGATAACCTATCGATAGAATGCTTGCCTGTCTCATCGGGATCATAAAGCATATAATCTTCGCCACGTCCCTAACATCTTTCTAACTCCCATAACCCTACATTACTAGTTTCAGTTCTAACTCCCATAACCCTACATTACTAGTTTCAGTTCTAACTCCCATAACCCTACATCACTAGCTTCAGTTCTTTTTCAAACCATAGACTATTCTTACTCAAACACAAAACAATGCTCAAACAACTAATCCATGTTCCAGCCACATCACCAGGTGCCTCTGATGGAATCAGAGAAAGGTATCTTCTGAACAAAAACATATTTACATACTAAATAGTCTAACAGTCAACTTGTTAACCTTATAATAGAGCAGGCATCCAAAATTTATGTAACACACAAAAAAAAATGCTTCACTACTACAAATTATAACAAAAGCGTCTTATTAAACTAACATAATTAGCTTTAAAAAGCTAGGGCAGTATTATCAAGTCAACTAAACTGTTGGTATTTTTCTCCTTCTGTTTCAGAAGTCACAAACTCATATGATCAGTGCAAAATGTCACACAAGCTGCCAAATAGAAGCTTACCGAATAAGAGAACTATATAGTTAAACAAGTACAAAATACAAGGCACTGTATACTTAAACGGAATGAATACAGTTAGAAGGAAAAAGTCGGTCCACACAGAAAGATGGCTCGTAAAAAAAAAAAAAATTACAGACATGCTGAATATAAATGACAAGCTTATCTAAACAATAGACGTTCCCAAAAAGAATTCTACACAACTTTTAACAAATACAGGATTAAAATAAAAGCCTCACCAGCAACTGTGAAGAAGATGGACTTACAATGTCTCTCTTAACAGGATCTGCATGAGCTAATCGAAATCTATGTTTGATAATTGCCCATAAGGCCGACTACAAAAGAGCAGTATTCTTATTGTTTCACCTTTCACACAATCAGCAAGGTCCCAGACAAAATATAGGATGATAGTCTTAAGCTAAAGACGCTAAAGAAATATGACATATGATGAGATAGTTACCTTTCGCCACTTATCTTGTCTGTGCAGCAAAACAAAGAAGACCTGATGCATCTGCCCCCACCACTGCAAGCTCACATACACTACAAAGCTGCCCTGCAATGGATGGCACAAACCGAGAAGCACAGTAAGGGCAGGAAACATCCTTCTGGCCACGGTATATAGGAACAAAGGTAGCCCCACAAACAACAAACGGATTCCTATAATCATAATTCAACTGATTAGCATCCTTCCTATCACCGCAAGCCTGAAGCACCTGTCTAGCCTTCTTCGCTTGGGCCTCATTTGGGCTACCTTCCAGAAGCATCCTGGCAAAATGAGCCGCAGTGGCATAGTTTCCTCCCTTGAAGCAGATGGTCATGGCACTTGTGAGCACTAGTCTCATGTGGATCTTCTGAAGCTTACTGTTAGCAAAATAAGCTGCCAACTCTTGCTGCCGAACTAGATCATCTTTAAGCTCCTTCCTTTTCACTTCCATTTTCAAGCCAAGCACGTACTCTCTTGCTATCTCGATTAGCTCCTTCACTTCATCAACTTCCCTTCTGGAATCCACCACAATGAGTGGAATAATATGCAATATGTTAAGAAACAGCCGTAAAGCCTCTGGGAACTTCCCCTCAGTCGTGGCCCGGTAAGCTGCCTTCAGCTTCTCGTCCATCTGCGAGAACTTGAAGACCAGCGCTGGCGGGTTTCTCACGTTAGGGCTAGCGGACTCGCTCCATCCCTTCTCTACTGCGATGGATATAACTGAAGCCATTGCAAAAGCTCGCAGATACGTGTGACTGCCCATGTGGAGATCCATAAACAAGGGCTTCAACGGGGCAAAGTTTTTGATGCCCAACTGCCGGTTGAGTAGGCGCATAGCTGTGTCAAAGTTGCCAGATGCAGCATGCTCCCCAGCAAGGGAGGATTTATTGATCCAGATTTGGCTCACTGGCATGCCCGGCGAAGGAGCAACAAATAAAGAACGAACATTACTTGAAGCCTTCGGCGTGTCTATTTCAGGTGGTAACTCCAGATCTTCGAGGTCCCACCCTCCTTCCTCCTCATTCTCTTCATTTTGCTCAGCCTCGTCATCTTCTGCTGTTATGTCACCATTCTGAATCACACGTTCAACATCGACAATATCCAGTTCCTCCTCACCCCAGTCAGCACCAGCACCTTCTTCTTCCTCCTCTTCCTCTGCTCTCCCTATAACATCAAGTCCGCCTTCAAAAACGCCCCGCATCACCCTTAATAATGGCCAATCCCCACTGCTTGTCAAAGGCGCAGGGGGCATCAGAAGAGAACGGGCTTTCCCTTCAGGAAGAGAGGGGACTTTATCTCCCAATTCAGCCGCAAGCCTCTCACTGATTTCCGTCAGTCCATGAGTGGCAGCCGTGACATATGCAAGAGGCAAGTGGCCAGCATTCTCCAAGATCTTGACACGTTCCCTAATGTCACCTAGATACATGGCATTATGGAATTGGCCCATTATGTCGTTCTTAATCTCAGCTATCCTTAGCATTTTGGACAGCTTTTCTATGTTTCCTGTCACAAGATAGAGAAAAGACAGCCTTTCAAAGTTCTTCGTCCTCTGGTATGCATATTCCACGATGCTGGTGTTCCCCTGACGAAGGGCCTCGATGCCCAACCTATACCAGTGGTCTTTCTCATCTATCTCCTTTGCAGAAGCAACAGCAATCTGGATATTACCACTTTCTAAAGCCAGATTAAATCGGGTCCGTTCATCTTTCACGAAATGGAGAGCAACTTCGGGAAATCCTTTCTGTTGCAGATAAGATATTACAGCCTGTCCGCATAACTGTGAGTTCTTGATCATACTCATTACGTGATCATATCTTTTCCGGAAAAGTGCAAGCTTGAAAATGTACTCAGAAGCATCAATTGATATGACCCTGTTCTTCCCTTCCCGATCCAAGCAATAGATATTGCTCCCAGAAACCTTGGTTATGTAAACAGGAACATCAAGAGTTTTTATAATCCCACTGTCCCCATTAGGAAGGCAGTACTTGATATGGTTCAAGGTTGTATAAATGAAGACGCCATTCTCATCCCAAGCACCACTTTTCACACGGATAGTCTCGTGCAGCGTGCAACGATGGACAAGCTTCTTATTAGCAATAACTATAGCATGTTTGCTTAGAAGAGCAACAGATTCCATGTCACTAGACCAAACTATATACTTAACAGAAGGTGTTTGAAGTTCACCAAGAACAATTCGCTGCTGAAGATCAAATATAACCACCCTATCCTCAGCTTTGCACAACAAGTTCCCTGTCCCAGCATAAAATATTGCATCAGTAGCAACAGGAAGAGTACCTTTCTTCACAATCTCATTCTTAAGGTTCTTCACTAGAGCTTGATTGCTGCTCTTATCAAGGACTGCAAACCTATTGCGGGCTACGAAAACAGCTGAACCCCCAGCTCCCTTCTTTGCATCCTGCATATAATCACTCCTTCCTACAGACTCTTTAGGAATGATATAAAGTTCATATGATCCACCATCAACATCAGAGCAGATCAACACAGCATTCTCCGTAGGGCTATAGGACAGTGTCCTGGGTCCTTGATTTAAGCTCATAGACCCCGGCCTTCGTATCGAAACCACCTGGTTATCCTTTTGGGATGAGAACTCATAGAACCGCAAGAACCGGTCTTTCACATAGTACATCGTATCCCCACTTACAGAAAAAGAAGGGCGTTCTCTTTCCAACTTGAAGACGATCATGCCACTATCATGGCCAGCTGCTAGAAGGTTCATCTCTGGGTGGGCGGCAAGGATCCAGAAGCGATCATGCTCCCGCCGAAAAGTCTGGATTCCCGTGCGCTTTGTAGCATCCCATATGCGAATGCTTTTATCCTCAGAGTTGGAAACGATAATATCTTGCTTTGCATGGAACATTACACAAGATACATTATTCATGTGCCCCCTCAAGGTATCCACTTCCCAAGCCTTCGTATCTGTTGAATGAAGAGACACGTTAGTGTTTAAACATCCAGCATCATGAAAAAATAGATTCCAAAACTTCATTCATCTAATTCATCAATAAGGGAGAAACAAGAGATAGAATGCACGAGATTTATCCATCATGCTATAAAAGAAAGCTGAATGGAGATTACACCATAGAGCCAATCAGTAACATATTGATAGCAATGTCACTTTTTAATTTTTTTTTAAAAAACCCCTTAGAATGGGAATCTTGAGATTACCATTCATCCGCCATATCTTCACTTGGCGATCGTCTGCCCCGGAAACAATAAGCGGCAAGCTAGGATGAAACGATGCCCAGTTGACTCCACGATCATGGCCCTCTAGAACGTACTTGACAACGGCATCGACTCCCCCAAACAGATCTGTGTTCATCTGGCTCAGTCGCAACATGTCATCGGCCGGGGACACAGTCTTCTTTCTTAGTGCTCCAATATCCCAGACACGGACCGTCTGATCAAGAGACGCTGATACAACTAAATCCTCCTTTGGATGGAAAGAGGCACACATGACATAGTGGTTGTGCCCAGTCAGCACTGAGATACAGGTACGTGATTGCCAGTTCCAGATCCTGATAGTCTGATCATCACTGGCACTAACGATCCATGGGTATTCGTCATGGAATTGAACGGTACGGATATAATCGAGGTGCCCAAGAAGGGTAAATAGGCACCGGTGTGTCTTATAATTCCAAACCTTAATCTTGTAATCATCTCCTGTAAATATAACACCATCATTATGAAGAACAAAAGGAAAAAGAAAAAAAAACAAAAGATATTGAAGATAAAATTTCATGCATTGAAATTCATACTTCTGACCACAGTTAAATTGAAACATATTGCCAGATCAAATCCAAATGAAACATTAGTTTAAAATCGTAGAAACCAATATCAGATCCGAATAGTAGCAACTATATAGAAGGACAAACTTAGAAACACTTACATCTAACTTATAGAAACATCAGACAACTTAGATCCACACATCCTAACCAACCAAACGTACTAAAAATCACTTAAATCCCCTCAGATCTAGTAACATATGTACGATAAACGAGATTGCGAAAAAACTATTAAATGGATCAGATGCAAGAATCTAATGGCAAAACGAGGTTAGAGCGTATTCACCTCCGGAGACGAAGAGGGGCTGCGACTTGTGAAAGTGGACGCCACGAACGGGACCATCGTGCTCGTCGAAGCGATCGATGAGTGTGCCCATCCGATAGTCCCATAGCTGGATCACGCCACTGTGGAGACTCGTAAGGATCCATGGGCGTTTGCTGTGGAAGCTGAGGCCCTTCACCCGATTGCTCTTCGTCTCGAATTTGGTCAGCATCTCTGCTTCTTCCTCCTCGATTCGTCACTCTCGATCCACCGTATACCTTCAAAACCCTAGCGACGAGAAGAAGCTCACGAGATCGAAACCGATGGTGGAGGAATCGGCGGCATTAGGTTTAGGGTTAGGGTTAGGGCCCGTGTAGGAGCTCGGATCTGGGAGGGAGGTAGGAGGGGAAATGAGGGGAAAGAGTGCTCACCTCGGATCTTAGATCTCGAATTTGTAAAGAGAAGAGGGCAACGGATCTCAGCCGTCGATTCGTGGACGGGGAGAGATCTCCGGCATAGAAGAGAGGGGTCGCCCAAAGAGGTATTGTGATCGACAACCACAGCGAGATCTCTCCGTTACACTGGCTCACACCTTGGCCCCTCTATCTCTCTCTCTCTCTCTCTCTCTCTCTCTCTCTCTCTCTCCTCGTCTTAATACATTCGAGTTGGTTTTTCCCATTTCCTTTCCTCGTTTTACCTTTTAATTGATGGTTTTTTTTTTCTTTTTTTTTTCTTTTTTTTTTTGCATTTTAGTCCATAGATCTTTTATTTCCTGAAAAGTGCCTCCAATCTTTATTTATAAAGTCCCTAGAACAAGGGATGGAAGTGGATTCGGGTTGATAGAACTCCGCCCCGAATGGAACCATTAGTAGAGACCAAAATAAGAATAGAGATAACATATTGTGAATCCATCCTGATATAAAAATAAAAATAAAATTAATATTCATCCTAATATATTAAGAAAATAGAGTGGAAGACCGAAGATTTTTTTTTTAATTTATAAAAATTTATCATAAAAATCAGCTCTATTCTGATCTATTTTGAATAAAATAATTAAGTGGAAACAAAAGGTGTGATAGAATCAATTCTTTTCGGCGCCCTCATCCGCCAAGAAAATGAATTGTTTTGTTTTTTGAAAACTATTTTTTAAATAGTTTATTCGTTGAAAAATATTTTTCAACTATTGGGTTTATGGAATAAGTAGTTTTCTCAAAATATTTTTTCTAGACTAGAATTTATAGAAAAAAATAATGTTTATATTTTCTCATTTTTTATCTCAAAAACAAAAATTATAAAAAACATTTTTTATAAAATAATTTTTTTAAAAAAAATATTTTTTCATATTTTTATGAAGTGCGGGTTAACCTTAACCAAAATAGGGTATAGGTTCGGATCCGTATCCTTCGAGAGTATAGTTGGATGATAAAATTGATGTGGCCTCTGATCCGAAATGTCGGTGCGAGCACATGGGATTGAGTAACACAACACATAAGAAATGACTCGCTAGTGAAATAGGAGAAATGCTAGGGTTGTTTTGTAAAATTGGAATGGCCTAACCCTTTGAACATTAAATAGAATTTTGATCACAGGTCAACTAAAAGTTACTAGGTGAGCTTAGTAAAGAAAAAATAAAGAATGTTTCGTAAAAAAATTACGCAGGCGCCTCTATTTTTTTTCTTTTTTTTCGGTGCCTTCAACTATTATTTTGTTTATTTAAATAAATAATTATAATCAAATTATTCAAAATTTTACAAAATTTAATAATATTAATTTAATGATTCTTATAACATTTGAACAAATAAAACTGTAACAATTAACACCTAATAATTAATTGAGCAATCAAATTTACAAAAATACTTACACCAGAAATCTAAAATAACTCTAACAAGCAATTTAGATTTTCCACTGCAAGGAAATCTCGGCTCAACTCCTCACTTCAATTGCGAGCTGCGGAAGGTGAGAAAGACCAGAATTTTTGGCAATTTTTGATGTAACAAAACAAGGATTCAATGGCTCAAACCAAAAAGACCTATTCTCAAAAGTAACACCAATTAAACAAGTTTAAGTGAGATTGCTGTAATATCAATTTTCTTCCCATAGATTATGCTGTGTAACCAGCTAACCGCTTCTATCGACCGATCGCCTCTCGCACCTTAACTTTATCACCACTTTTAACGCAGAATCGAAAGTCTGAAGAGAGACCATCTGCCAGTGATTCAGAAACTGGCGCTTGAAAGACAAGAACGACGGTGGATCCCATCTTGAACGCCGCCACCTGAAGCAACGGTTCAATGCAAGTTAGTTGAAATGAAAATTACATAGGGAAAGGACTCGAGGAGTTAGGTTAGAGAAGTAAATTTAACCCCTTCTCCCTTCTTAATAAGTATAATATTATTTGCCCCAGATGAGAGAGAGCAAGCATACATCGCTAGAGGAATCAATAGCTACAGGGAAGTGATATTTATTTGGAAGCGCATGCGAGCTATTGCTTCGACAGCTATTACAAGAAATGTTTCTAGCTATTTGTTCTATACAAGTATGGTCATTAAAACTGCTCGTCGCTTTAACTATTCACATATAAAGAGTGGAATGAGAATACGTAACGAAGTTGGATTGATCCAACAATGGTAGCACCAATCGCTGATAGTGTTTACAAAGCCTTCTCACTGGCCTTTAAGAACCACCTAGTGAAACAATTCAATAATAAATAAATCAGGTATATAGGAACTCGTCAGTAGAAAAAACAACATCGAAATAATGATAAGCGAGGAAAAAGAAAAGAAAATATAAGCATTGAACAAGCCAAGCAGATGAGAACACTGGTTTTCCATCATCAATTGCATAACTGATATGTTTATTACTGTTGCCTCACTACGAAAATTTCTATCATCTCATCTAGAGAAATAAAATCATGAATATCGCCACAGAGGCTAAGACCCGAGAATGTATAAAACTTGGAAAACAAGAACATAGTTCAGGAAGACCAGGTTGAAATACAAACTAAAGCACACTGTGTGCTTAAAAGTTCGATAGGAGTGTAGCTGCTTACTTAAGAAAAAAAATTTCATTCTACAAGAATCATATGCAAAGGATGATACCATCTTTCGACGATGTAACAATAAGATTCATAAGATATTGTTTTCATGTGGGGATAATGAGAATTACCCCTCCATTTTCAACATACAAATTTCTGATGTGCGTACAGCATGCTAATTCTGAGGGACAAGATAACCTACAGAAATATTAGTGTGGTTATTAAACATCAAAAAAAAGGTACAATATGCATGTAAAGGATTGATATATAGAAAAAAAAAAGAGAAAGTTATACATGATAATTTCCCAAAAGAAGAAAAAGAAAGATCCCAAGCAACATACAAACAACAACAGCAACAACGAAAATGTGTCCCAATTAATGAACAAAATTCATATGAATACTTGTCATTCATTCAGTTATATCTTTAGTTATATGTTCTGTGAATAAAGGTCCATTACATAGTTTTCTTCTGTAACCAAGTTGCTTTTGATCTTACATTCCAGTTTAGAGCTTCTTATATTAACTAGAATCACTTCTTATGAGTACACACACCCTATGAACTCTGCTTACTCGTTCAAACTATCTAAGCAAATCTTCTTTTTGTAGCTAGCTTAAGATATGAGTGCTGTTAAGTGAGGTTGAATTCAATTTCGCATTCAAATGGGTCATATGGTTGCAAACAACTGGCAAACAACTGGCAAGGCATTCTTCTCCTGCAGGCCCAGTTAATTTTTAAAAGGCATTTAAGAACATTTAAATTACAAAAAATATGCGTCCTTTCAATGTTGTGGAATATATTTTCCTAGTAATGAATGCAGCTTACCTTATGGGGAAAAAGGGAAAAAGTGCCTAAGACCTAATAATTCAACCCGTAAGTACTGACTTGCACTGCCAGATAGGTAGTATCCAATCTCCACATAATCGTTATATAACTTGCATAAAGAACTTTCTCAGTTTTCAGATTTAAAATGATTCCAAGGCATCTCTTATTTCTCCATCAAAATATTCCCATGTTTCTCTAATAGTGCATAAAGATACATCGGCTTGTAGACAAACTTTGGATTCAGTACAAAGAGATTGAATTGAACGTTTCACACCAGAAACAGTTAGGATTCCTGTTTCTTTTTTCTTCCGGAGGCTCTTAAATCTAGTTTGGCAGATCACACTATATATTTGATTGAAGTCAGACTTGCAAAAAAGCATAAGAGCTGGCCTACGTGCCTTTCTCACTTACCTAATGGAAAGCATGTTGACGATAATTAGGTAGACAAAGTATTTGACCACAAAGTGTAACATAAGAAATTCAAAATACCTGAAAAATGTCAACGTTTTAAGACGTGCCAATCAACAGGGGAGTGCACTAAATGGTAATCACCTGGCTTTAGGTATACAACACAACAATAAAAGACACCTCTCTTCGTGCTGCCAAAGAGAATTCAGATGAAGCTTGAATAATATCAAGTACCAAAAGCAAGTCTTATTAACCAACTATATCAATCAACAGATCACAAGTTTGAAAAACTTAATTATCTTAAAGGCATATAGAAACAATGGATCTGTATCAACTAGCTTTCCTTCTGCTGATTATTTTCTCATACATTAGACAAATTACTGCCCTTGCCCTCTCACTATGAATAAGCTTTCTACATCAGCCATTATTGATCATAGAAAAGGTCAACTTATCAAGCTTCCCGATGGATGTTTAGCTAAATCAGATAAGCCACCTTAGAATGACAAAGAATGGAAAATAAGATTTTAGGAACTACCTCATTGGTACTGGGTTATGCAATTTAGGTGAAGCTAATGATACTCTCTAGTCTCTACCATGGTTTTGTGCCTGAATTTTCAGGCACAACTGTTTTATCCAACTGTTTTCATCAACTGACTTGTGAAGCGACGAATTTGCATGAAGAAGTAAAGAAGCAAAATATGAAAAGTGTGACACCTCCAGGATTTGCAATAGTCCTATATAAGGTACAATAGGACTAAAACCTCTAACTCAACTATAGCATTTTGGGTGGTGGACCCCCAAGAGGTTAAGAAGATTGATCGTGCTAAGGCTAAGAGTAGTTCTAGGATGGATAGCCCCCTTGGAAAATAGGGTGTTACAGTTGGAATCAGAGCCAATCACAAGCCGGAACTTTGAGATGAATCTCGGTTGAACTAGGATATGAATGACAGGCTAAGCCAAAGTCTGAAAATGACAAGTTGATCCAAGGTCTGAATGAAAAGGCCAGCGAGACAAGTCTCACACCACCTGGTGATTGTGAGTGTGCTCAAGCTTGACGAGGATGTTACGGCTTAAAGAGGGGAGAAATGTGATATCCCAAGATTTGGAATAATTCTACATAAAATATAAGAGAACTAAACCTTTTAACTCGGCTATAACATATTGGGCCGCGTTGGCTAGGCCTAAAAATTTTGGAGTTAATTGAGCCCAGAGCTATAGTAGTTCTAGAATGGAAACCCCCCTCAGAAGCAGGGTGTCACAAAAGCCTTTGACTTGTTCTACCATAGCACCAAGACCTCTAAGTTTCACAGCACGCAAAATTTTACCATCCACAGGGCTGACCTAATCATCCAATTGATAAAATGTATCCTCAGACAACCATCATCATTAGGTAGTAAAAGTACTACCGAATCAAACAATTAGTTACCAGTAACCAGACAATTTGGGTCCGGATCAATAGGTAGGTCTTGATCCTTCTTTAAGGGTTCGAATAAAGAACTCGTGTAAAGAAAGCATAATTTTCTAGTGGTAAAGCAGCTTCCACCAAATCTATAGCCAAATGACCAGATCTCTGATTAAGGTTGAGGATGACAACCAAAAAAAAATTGAAACAAATTATTAAGAAATTATAGATTCTATCTGAATTTCAATTAGATTAGGTAGTGGTTCGTGATAGGACTGTTTAGGAGCAAGAGGACTTTGTCAAGGGACGGTAGATGGAGAAGTAATAAGGAAGTGCTGGAAAAGCAAGAACATTCGAGTGTATCTTTGAATTAACCATCACTTTGTTAATTCTTCATCTATTGTAACTATTATTTGCTATTAGTCGCTTCATTTTTCAAGTTCTATCTTCTCTAGATACAAGACATGTACACAAAATTAACTACAATTAAGCACATGCACCTATAAAGCGCATCTCCTCTAGTGACCAGCTTTTGAACATTTGCAAATACTAATTGACGACATGCAATGTCCAAATGCAAGGAGCGAAACCATGAATACAAAGACCGTACCAATTAATACAGGCAGTTAGAAGTAAAGCAGTGAGGAAGAAAAGGAACATACCTGAATGAAGTGCCCTGGCCCATGCTTTGCAGACTAAAGGCCATAACATAACTGGGACGTAATATAAGAAATGTAAGAGAATATATATAGGGAAAACAAATATAAAGACTTCTTTCATAGAACAACTTTTACAAATGTGAAAACAGAAAAAAGAGCATAAAAATTAATTGGCAAAAAAGATATTTGAGGGGAATTTGCAATGAAGAAAGGAGTTAGGGCAAATTAGTAAATATTTATCATTGAAAATCATGTTATCTAATCAAGATGTAGAGGCAATATAAAATCTCACACAAATAAAGGGATAACATCTATCAACAAACTGATCAGCTACAAAGAGAAGAGAACCTAAATTTAGTTTGCTTCGTAAATCAAAGGTTAATCAATACAACCAAAACACCATGGATATTGAGCAAATTGTGATGCTTCCAACCAAAACTATTAATCGTCGAGTACTTGCCAGCTCTTTAGGCAGTTTCGAGGGGATAGCGATAGATATCCCACCACCCCGCAAAACAGATTAGTTTCAACTATCCCCTCTTGGAACTTGGTGGGTAAACATCTCCATGCCAGGTTTATACCTGGGGATAGCAATTCCATGGAGTATAACAGAAATGTGCCTTCCACGTGATTAGGAACTTTTCCCAACTAGTTCCTACTGATCCCAGTGAAAAATAGCAAAGATGACACAAAGAAATAAAATTCTAAAGTGCAAAGAATAAAGTAATATGTAATATTTCAGAAGAAACGAGGGGAAACTTAATCTTATGCTTTAAGAATATTTAGCTTCATTACATCAATCAGCAGAAAATGACATGGTTTACTAAAGTACTACCTAATGCCTGGTAAGAACACAGGTTACGCATATCCTCGACCTATCAAAAATGCAAAGTGAGGGTAAAGCATAAGTTGTCACGCTCCGGATCACAGGCAGCGGAAGCCTATTCCAGATGTGTACACAGACCAGCCACATGTATAAAGATGCGCCCGTACACACGAAGCATCAACATCCAACCAATTCCATATACAATACCATATAATAGATAAAATACAAGTTGATGGGTATCAAGAACATAAACATCAATAACTACTAGATTAGAAATAATTTACATCCAAACATCACTTCCAAAATGGGTACATCTCAACACATCAACTATTAAGTTTAACACATGTTCTAGAACCATATTTCATAAATTGTTATCTCGACATAACTCCCTAAGATACAAAAGGGTCAATCTCTATTTAGTCCAAAAAGCGTAAAAGTGCTTTAACTATCACGTGATGCTCTTACCACGATCCTGAGCCTCCTTCGTAGCTGAAGGCTCTGAAATAGAAAAACAACAAAGAGTACGGTGTGAGAACTATAAAGATAGTTTTCAGTAGATGCCACCACCGAGAAGGATGCACTGCACCACTAGGTCAACTGAACACGAGTAATAATAATAACTAAAATAAAAGTAACTGCAGTAAAGGGAACATAACAAGAGTAATGATACTATGCCTCTATGAAGTATGAACAAGATATGAAAGGTATTATGTCTCGATTAACAACTACGTATCAAGTTTATGATGTTCAAATATCTTTAATTTATCCAATCTCTCAAGAACCCACACGTGGTATACTCCTAGCTTGCGTCGTGCCTCATGAACTGTCTTAGGCACCCCACATACGGAGCCGTGCCTCCCACACGGCGCCCAACTCCGTTTTTGCAGATTTTGCACTCCAAACTCCGTTTTTGCGACGTTTTTGCACCAAAACCAGTCCAACACACCTCAAATACCATCATAATTGTCTAAAAAGTATCAATTACTATTTTTCACTGGAACTTTGCTAATTTGCGAAAGTCCAGTGCACTTCACATTACAACCATGTCTTTCATTATTCTCTACCCTAAACTCCACCAATTCAGTTCTACGAGCTCAAATTCCAGCAAGCATCGATTGAACATTCCAAACACAATTCTCAATCGACTATTCACCAATTAAACCATAATCTGGTGCTCATCTATTGAATTCATCTTTCTCATGATCCAAACTTCTTCCCACGAGTACTAACTACTAACTCATCTTTTACTCTCCGAAATCCTTCCAACTAGCACCACATTCTATATCCAATTCAACATCTGATCACTATAAATTCTGTATGCTATATACGTATTGAAAGTAATATAACAAGGTTGATGGAGATGCAGATTGTATTCATAATATGAGGATTTTTTTTTCTCCAAGCAACTATCACAAATGCCTCTATTCCATCCCTTAAATTCACAAGAAATGCAATCAGCATTTCTGCTCAAATTCTAACATTACTTTGTTTCATAAGGTTCTTATCCATAGCCAATATATTTATCCTTATGCTAGAGCCTTAATTGCGCCTATGCAACAATTTACATATATGATTTGCGTTAGTGTATAATTGTCCGCTAACAGGCATACACTCTGTATCCTGCCAGTATATTTATAATTTTATATCATGGAAAGCATCATTCCAGGGAAAAATGTGACATGCATAAAGACTTCATCATACCAGAAAGTCTTTATTCGATAATTGCACCCGAAAAAAGAAAGAACACATGCCTTCTTGTCATTATAGAGGCGCCGAGCATGGAGAATCCCAAGCATAAGGATAGTAGCCATTGTCGCGCCAGGAACAAGAAGAAAGTTACCTGCCAACATAATATATCAAACAATTGTCAAGAAAAACTACGACTACACAATCTAAAAAGTAAAAATAATTAACACAAATTACAAACAACACTACATTGTAAGGTATATCGCCTGAATAATCCTCCATCAAAATAACAAACCCAGAGATATACACAAAGCCCACAAAGGAAAAACCCAATTCTAATAATACATCATAACCAGCCCAGTTTGGATGTCAGAATAAGCTACCCAGCGATAACTTTTTCAGCAAGAGAATTCTCTTTTGTGATTGTAAACTAGGAGTTTGGTTTTTTCCCTTTGAAAGATTTTGATATTTATGATTTGGTCGGATAATTTCACCTATATAATTTATTCTATTATGAGAAAATAACGGTGAATATGAATTGTCATTCTAAATATTTGATCACACTCCTCGTCTATCAAATGACTTATTTGACTATATCAAAAAGATATACTGAATAAAATGTCGGTGCATGCAAACAGAACGGATGATCGAAAGGGCGAGGAAGCGAAAAGGAAGTTACCCTGGGCGCCGCCACCGCTGCCGGAGTTTCCGGAAGAAGGAGTCGCGTGGAGGGCGCGGGAAGAAGTGGCGGGGCGGCGGAGGAGCGCGGCGGCGGCGGCGTGGGGATGGGAGATGTGGTGGGGTCGGAATACGTGGAGAGGCAGAGCAGGCCATGTCGAAGAGGCTCTAAACCTCATTTTTGGCTATACTGGCGAGAGTTGAAGTCGCGCTACTCGGAGCCCGGGGAAGGGGGAATGGTTCGGAGGGCCGGAGGAGTGGAGACCGACAAGTCCTCCTTTCCGTCGGAGGAAGAAATGTGATTTCGGGGCGCTGGGGCAATTCTGCAGTTGCTTGAGGATAGGACTGCTGCCTTTTCTTTCAAACAAGAGTTTCACACTTTTTTTTACTTTAATATTGTATAGTTTAAAATGTATTACTTTCATAACATATGATTTTTTTTTTTATCTTCTTCATTAATCTTTTTGTTAAATAAATAATAAAATTAAAATTAAAAGATACTGAAGTGAATATTTGATAAATTATAAATGGAGTATCCGAAGTTTTTTTGTATATGATTTAATAAAAAGTTAACGGAGGACTGATAAAAAAAGAAAAATAAAATTATAGGGTACTAAATTGATACACTTTAAACCACATAAAATACTATCAATAGTATTCCTGTCAAACTCTATTAAATTATATATAATGAGGTGAAAATATAAATAAATGACTGATACCAGCAATTTAAATTAAAAATTTAGATTTAAATTTAGATTTAAAATTTAAAAGTATATTTCAAAATTTAAATTAAATTTAAATCTGAGTTGAATTTATAATTAAAAAATTTAATACATAAATTAAATTTAGGGCTCCTTTTCCCAATCGCGTCACGTGCGATCACGATGGAATATGGACCACCAGTAGGGGTGTAATGTGGGCACGGCCCACATTTTCCGGGCCGAACCGGGCTGGAGAGTGGGCCAGACCGGCCCGTGGCTAATCCGGGCCGGGCCGTGCCGGGCCCGAACTCCCTACCATCCGGTCCAGCACGGCCCCTGGGCCCGGAAGGCACGGGCTATGCCGGGCCGGGCCGTTCTCCGGGCCGGCTCCTTTTTTTATTTTTTAAAAAATGTACATATAATTTAAAAAAAATATAAACAATAAATTATATTTATATAAACTGATATTTTGATTAAAAAATTTAAAATTTATAAAAATAATTACAAAAAATAAATATTTAAATTTATTTAATATATTTTTGNGAAGAGATCTTCTGGAGAGAAGAGTTTGAGATCAGACCCCAGACCCAAGGCCACTTACCCCAGACCTAAGGCCACTTGCCTTGGGTCTGGGGTTCCGGACCGTGCCGTGCCGGACTGTCGGGCTCTAAATATCAGGCCCAGTACGGCCCGATACAGTAGCCGTGCCGGGCCACGGCCCGGCCCGCAGCCGTGCCGGGCCGGGCGGCCCACGTGCCGCCCGGCCCGTTTTACACCCCTAACCACCACCGACCGTCAATTTCCTGCCTCACGTGTGCCAAGAGATAGCCCGCGCTTGGCCTACTCTATAAATAAGGGAATACCACTTGGGCGCAGGCGCTCACTATTGCGCAACCTCTCTCCTTGGAGCGAGAGGATCTTCTCCTATCAATTCAGGGAGAACGACGACGCCATGGGAGATCCACTGACCTTCGCTTCCATGCCTCTCTCTCTCTCTCGCACACACACATTTAACAACGATGTTTCGATCTCTCCCTTTTCTGTTTTCGATCATTTGATCGCCAAGAATCGCTCGTAATGGCTCGTTTTGGTCCGTTCTAGGGTTTCTTTGACGCACATTGTCTCTCCGACTCTCTTTCCGAAGAGTTGCAGGCGTTGGTGCTCTCATTCGACAACGAGACAACGATGCTTTGTTCTCTTCCAAATATGTTTTCCCCGATTTGATCGCCGGAAATCTCTGGTAATGGTTCCTTTGGTTCCGATCTAAGGTTTCTATAATGCGCATCGTTTCTCTGACTGTATTCTTTATCGATTTGCATGCATTGGAGAATGTTTGGGTCTCCCTCTTCGACAACGATGTTTCGCTCTCTTATGTCTCTGTTATCGGTGAACTAATCCCCAAGAATCCCTGGTAATAATTCGTTTTGGTCCGATCTAGTTTTCTTTTATGCGCATTATCTTTCTGAATCTCTTTCGTCCAGTTGAATGCGTTATAAGGAGTTTTTGGTCTTTCGCCATCCAAATATACAATGTTTCACTCGCTTCCATCTCTATATCAATGATTTGATCACTAAGAATCCATTCAGTATGCGGTGGAACGAGTGTATGGTTTCCGATCTAGGGTTCCTTTGATGCATCGTTGTCTCTCTGACTCTATTCTTTACCGAGTTGCTTGCATTGGAACCAGCTTTTGGATATTCTGTTATAATTTGTTGTTGAAGATGAGATTCTTAATTTTCGTGGTTAGATTTTGTTTAATGTGCGGATTGATGTGCTTATTCTGAAAATAAACAAATAAAACAAGATTTCTTACATCTGTTTCATAGTCTTAATCTTTGGTTCTCTACTATATCAAGTATTTGAACGCAAGAACTTGCAATGGATGCCACTGTTAGTTGTTCTAGGGTTAAAATGTAGTAGATCATTTCCTAGGCTCTCTGTTTCAACTAAGCGACATCGAAAATTTTATCCTATGTGTTGATCATCCATCTCTTCACATTTTCTTGTTTATTCTATGTTATCTATTAATGTTGCAGAAATCAAGATCTAACTGCTGGTTCCTTCGATGGTAATGCCCTTGTCTGTTTATATGGATATACTGATTGACTTTTGCATCTGAGAATAGAATTTCTGTTTTGTGCATTTCCATGGTAATTTCTGTGTTCTGGGCCCTTAAGGTTGGGACAAACAAATCTTACAGTTGTTCTAATAACAATTTCATTTGCGAATGAGTCTGCAGTTTCATGAGACTTGATTTATAGTGAATTGGGAGAAGGTAAGATTTCTGTTTCGTTATTCACTTCCCGACAACCCCAGCCTTGTATCATTTACTCCATATTCCAGTGTCCATGAATCGGATAATAGAAAAGGATGTTTACCAATACAATGTATATATATATATATATATATATATATATATATATATATATATAANATATATATATAAAGATCCAGGTGTCCCTAAGGTGAGCGAATCTAAAACGCTAATAAACTCGTCGAAGATTCTTTTGTTACGCTCTAACCAAAGAACCCACCATGTTGTGGCGATTGTCGCTAACTCCTTTCCTCCGAGCGCTCCCCCTTTTTTTCTACTCGACTCCTAGAGCAAACTAGCAGAAGTACAATTACAAAGGGCTGACTTACTTGGAAGATAACCCTCTAGAAGCACTCTGGTGCCATCACATCGCATGAAGAGGTGATCAATGGTCTCGTCCTCATTCAAACAGAAAACACAAGTCAAACATAAGTCTCCTCGCCACACCACCCACGTTTCCACAGGTTGTCTACAGTGAGCACCTTTCTTCTCAGAACTAACTCGCGTGCTTTAGATCTTGTGATTCAAACTTCTTCCCTAACTTCTGAAACTTATTTTGCACCGACTACTTCATTAATATAGTTTTTTCCTGAACGTAATCAAGATATACTTCTTTGCATTGTTTGAAACTCAATGAACTTGAAACTCAACAAATTAGGAATTGAAGAAAGCTTTGTTAATTTAAGGCAAAGATTTTTGTATGTTTCTGCATCTGTTAGCTTGAAGATAATCTCTTAAGTGAAGAATTAAGACATCTATGATGAACATTGAAAAGTAAAGTACTTAAATTCACATTTTATTATTATTTTCATGATTATAATCAACATTTTACTTGTAATGGCAGCTATTTATAAGTGTCACATTATCACTGGACTAAATTGTATATGAGAAATAACTTTTACTAAATTAAGCTTCTCATCTCTACACTTGTCCAGATTTTCAGTGTAGAGCTTTCCGTGGCTTTCTAATTAATCATTATAAAATTTATTCTCCCATACTTATAAGGTTCTGTAATATAAACATTATGACAAACCATAAGTTGATCTGTGTTGTTGCCTATTAAATTGTAGAATTTGACTTACTATGTCCTTCAATTACAATCCTGCCTTTTCAATGTGAAAAGGGTTTGGTGTGACCATCTGTGTATGGTCATTAGTTACTATTCATTAGTTTGTGCCGCACTTAACAAATTTTCTGTTTTCTTTGAGTTCTTCTATAGGTTGCCTCTGATGGGACATAAGTTGATGGTGCTGTTGTTTTCTCTGTGATTCATGGATAGGTAATGCAGAATGCTTTCTCGTGTTATACTTTATTAAGAAGTTCAGAAATCTTTGAAAATTTAAAGCAAACCTCTTGCTATATTTTCTGATACTTTTTTCCTATATTAGATGAATAACTGATTTGGAATGTATGACTAAATTTCTGCGCAATCGCTGGGAAGGATCAATGAAGTTCTACTTTTATTTTCTCTGCAGTTTTTTGTGCTTAAGCAGCTGTCACTTTCGGCAGTATCTAGAGTATCTAGAGTAGTTTGCTCTACATCATTACTAATTAAATCAACTACAGGTAGACAGACTAAACTAAACTAGTTTATCGCCTTGTCATTGATCAACGACACAAATGAACACACAAACCCCACACCTACACATATATAAACTATAAAAGTCGCAAATCATATGAGAAAATTCTTCAATGCTTATGCACGTCTCTTCTTGCAGATTATAGTCTCCTGGTTGCTCTAAGTTGTAGGTTTTTTTGGCTCCCTAATGTACCTTTCACAATTTGAAGGCAATGAGATGCCTTGTATTTTTCCCTCTCTGGTGGAAAATGTTTCCTTCAACTAACCCTAACTTCATCTCTGCATTAATCATCATTTTGTTACTAACTGATTCTCAGGGAGACTAAACTGACGCACACCTTAATAGAGTCTTGATGTGATTGCGGCTTGTAAATAACAAAATCATAGTCCTAAACTTGTTGGGAATCCCTAATCTGGAAGTATTTCCCCTGCGCTGATTAGTCAACTAGAGAGTCACAATTGTTCAACTGCAAAATCTTGGTCTTTTTTTTTTGCAAATCAAATTTGCACTACGTAGATAAATGTTAACTGAATGCTACAAGGTAGAGAAAAGGATAGCTGAATTAAGAATAGGACAGGTAGACAGTAAAAGAGCTATGGGAAAGTAGCGGGCTGTCCTCCCCATTTAGTTGGTAGTGTTGGCAGTGATGTGTATTTTCAAAGTTGCTGCTTTGCCATCATTGTGGATTAACAGCTACTAATTGCATTTATGCGGAACTTTCACTTTAGATTCCAGAAGTCAGTTCAATTTTCAGCCAATGTATGTCTACTTAACAATTCGTTGCATTTCAGAATTCCTTAATCTGCTTGTTCCATATTCGTCAATGTTTTAATTGATCTATTTGTTATTCGGTAGTGATATACTCACTGCTGGATCGGCTGCCCAAAAGCTTGTTCCTGCTATTCTATCCAACTGCCTTAGAGAATAAAATGCTTGGAAGATCTTGTTTTGCTATAGAAATCAGGCAACAAAATATGGAAAAACTTTGATGTCATTAAGATTAATTAAGTCATTTGAAACTTATGTGATGTGTGAAGATATCAACTTATATTGTTACTGTTGAAATATTATAGCACATTACATTGACCTCTAGTTCTTTTTTCTGATGATTTCTAGTATTGTGATTTTCTATGACGTGCACTCTTGTGTTCTTAGTTTTAAAATGCTACAACAACTCGTGTGCCAAATAACTACTCTCATGAAGTAGAAAAAGGCATCCTACTAGAAACTTTAAAATTGTCTCTTCACGCCCTCCCTCTATCTTCCTTCAATTTTTCCTCTTTATCTTCCAAAGACTTTATTAATTGTACTTTTTTACTATTTGGTGGAATATCATTAGAAATAGTGACAACTTGGCCTCATGATTGTAGAATGTAGATGTTATATAGGGTGTTATTCTAATGTCAGATATAGTTATGGTTACGAAAAAGCAAACTAAATGTTATTGAGATTTGAGGATATAGAGCAGGGATAAGAATGGCAGTGAGAGTATGAACCAATTCTGGTGTGATTGCCTTATATATACCTTTCGTTACTTATGGATGAAAGGAAGATGAGCAGCAAATGGGCCCCACAATAGTTCCTTAAACATTAATTACTGATTCTGTGACTACTGTTTTCTGTTTTAAGTGTATAACAGTTAATATTTTGTTTTAAATTATTCTTTATGTTTAATTTATAAAGTGCAATTTTGGCCTTAGTACAGTGGCAGTATCGGGCCAAGACCTGTGGCTAACCCAGTGGCAGTCTGCTTGGCCCAGTTTGGCTGACCATGTTGATGCTGTAGTGACACACAAACAACAGCCAGGTTGACATAGCAATATTTAAGTTATATCTCAAAATTGGAGTTATTAGTATCTAAGGCTTTATATTTCTTTTCTTTTAGCCTTTATCACGTTACAAGTCTTCCCGAGGACAAGGACTATTGATGTAGACCCTTTTATCCCTTTTAGAATGGTTGGATTGGTTAATTAGTAGAGTTCTTGTATGTAAATTGAAATCTTGTGAGTAGAGAAGGAAACCATTACCTTCAAAGATAAGAGGCTCGAGGCATCTCATCCCCTTGAAGAGGTTGGAGTAAGGAAGGAAACGATAAGGCCACTGTTACGGGATCGCAAACCCCCATCCGAATTGCGATTTAGGTCTCACGTTCCGAATCATTGTGGCTTCTTAATCTGGATTGCAAAAAGTAGTATTTTGATTTTTTAGATCTAATTTGTTAGGTTTTCGTAAATAAATGTGTTTTACATGATAAATTAATACAAAAAAGTCAAATATCCGTATGAAAAAAGAAAACCGGTTTTGATTAGAAGAGAGAATAACTAATCCGATCTTAAATGAAAGAAAAGAACTATACAGTAACAAAGTTAAGTAATTGACTTTTATAGACGTTGATTCATATTAACATTCCGAACTTGCCATGTTCTAGAATAACATTCTGATTTATTCTATCCCGTTGTATGACATTCCTGAGAAACTAACATACCACATCCACGTACTCATACCACGTACCATATCATGATATAATAGTTCTATATAGATGGCTGTGAAAAATAAATAAAAAACAGTTCATGTAGATATAATTTCTTATAGAATGCTTCTTGGCTATCTATCTTTTCATTACGCACCAAAACTAGAAAGCAACCTTGACAAATCTACGATTCTACATAGAAGTCATACATGTACTAGTACAGGCTTTTAGTTGTTAAATAAACTCAGAAGGGACTTTTATCTGTTTTAGGAAGGATTGGATTTCCGGATTTTCTATGATTTGTTGATGGTATGCCTTCATCTCTGGCTGGGAGTACTTACATCATTAAACTGGGGCCTAAACATGCCATCATATCTATTGCATATTTCTAATATAGTGTTATTTTGTATTTTGATGATAGCGTTTGTCAATAAAATCTATGTAATAATGGCATTTTAGCACTTTTTACCCTCTCTTTTGAACTGAGATTTTTAGCAAAGTTTTTTACACACCTGAACACAAAATTTCGAGACGATTGCAAACTCAAGTTCTTGTACGTCTTCTGTTTTTCGAGATTTGTCTAGCTTCTCATCTTTTGCTCAATCTTCTGTTATTCAAGAAATAGTTAGATTTTTTGACCAGGTTAGATTCAAAGAGAGCCCCTTTGGTGTTATCATGAGTTTGGTGGATAAGCAGTCTTATTTATATGTGGTGAAATAAAATGATCTTTTTAGACCATTTATTTCCTACATTCTTTCTGACTCTTCTGTTGTATGTACATATGGATTGGCTTTAAATGCAGAGCATTTAAAATCTTTCATGGAGGAAAATTTGATCAAGAACGGCTTCTTTAAAATCTTCTAGGCCAAACTGGAATCTTCAATACTCCAGTAAGTGTCATATTAAATAGGTATTATGTACCTTGACTAATGGCAAAGTTGTCGAAGCAAAATGATTTGTTTGGACCATTTATTTCTTTCAATATTTTTGGCATCTCCAGGACTCCAAAATTTGTTGACAACCTCACTAGCTACTTCTAGCTGTATCAGCTGACATAGGTAGACTTCATTTGCAGAACCATAATTAAGGAACTGAAGAAACTCATCTGTAATCCTACTACCATTGTGCCTTTTCATTGTTTGAAGGCTACGATGCATTGTTGCAGCACTTCTTTTATTTTCACTTTTGTTTTTTTTTTTTTTCATCCAATGTTTCTTTTTCGTATCATTTTCTGTTTTCAGAGATAGTCCTATACAGGTGCTGGATATGGTCTTCTATTGGCTGCAGATGCAGGTTTTCCAAGCTCGAAAATGGAGACAGAGATATTGGTGGGTGGTGGAGACAGTACAAAAAGGATAGCGAAGAGGTAATTTCCGAACTTTTCTCTCTTATGCTCTTGCTAGCTCAGCGAACATGAATTTTTCAGTCTTCTTTATTATCATGTCGGCTCTAGATTCTTCTGTCGAATCAGGAAGTTTAGTTTGCATACAATACTATAGACGGTTTCAGATTGATTCTCACCTAATTAATTAATGCATAATGACAACTGATAAATATTACTCTCAGAAAACTAACCGAATGGAGGTTTGCTTAGGAGGAAAGAAGAAATTGCCTTTTAGTGTTTTTCGGTGGGTTGTTAGATAGAGCAAATCATCCCTTATGTAATCACCTTATATTTGATTTCTAGACCCCCGGAAGATCCCCCACTCTCCCTTTCCTCTCCTTGGTGCTGACTCTTTAAGATACCCAACCAGAAGGAAGTTTATTGGGTTATGAGCAAAACAGAAGGAAGTCTATAAAAACATTAAAACCAAACAGATAGGAAACTTGTTTTTAGGATAAAAACAGTTTTATGTAAGGCTTACAAGGGAATCAAACACACACTGATTTTTGATAAAATAAATAAAAAAGGGGATAACTATGATTCCAAAGTCATTGAATTTCTATCAAATAAACAACAGCGAAAAAAAAAAATATTTGAACTTCAGTTCGGTTGAAAGTTATTTTCAATCTGAAAATCATTTTTTAAACATTTTTGGATTCGGGTTTGGTTTGGGTATTGGCAAAAATTATAATCAAAACATAACCAAAATCAAAACCGTTATGTTTTTTTTTTTTGAGAAATGCTACTTGTACACCGAATTTTTAGTGTAAATTTTACATCCTTCCATCAAAGGATTTAGACAATTCCTTTTGAATTTTTAGCATTTAAAAATAGACATAAGATTAATGTGTAAAAGTTGACCCTTCAGTAGAAAGAGTGTAAGATTCTCATTTTTGGATCATTGCTCTTTAGTCATATATGTTCACTTCTATTGTTTGGTTTATGTTGCTTTGTATTTTTTCAAAACGTCGTAATTGATTTTGTTTTAGGTAGTGATAAAGTCAACCGCAAATAAGAAAGATATAGAAAAAATAATGAGAAATTAAATGCCGTAATTTTTTTCTCTTATGCACTAGTGTAAATATTTTTGATAAAATAAATAATCAAAATGAATAACTATAATTCCAAAGTTATTAGCTTTCTATTAAATAAGCAGCAGTAAACAAAATAATTTTTATCTAAACTTTAATTCAATTAAAAATTATTTTTAACTTAAAAATTAGTTGAAGGACAAACAAACATGCCATTGCACCGACTAAAACTGTCGCCTTCGACTTCAGATTCGGTTAACATATCTGATATTCATATTCGTTCACATCCCTACTTTCATGCACTGTTCTCGGCGGCCATCCCCAGTGCGAGTCTCCAGATATTCCAAAGTGCTCAAAATTCTGTCTCAACGTTATTAAAGTAACATTCCTTTGTGTGCAAGACATCAATATTCCACTCATCAGGTTACTCTCGAACGAATGACTTTGGATTGCAACACCCTTGCTTTTTTCCATACTGGATCCTGCAAACATAGGTATAATGTTTTAAAGTATATTCATGCCATTAAGATCTGTTAGAAAAAATCATAAAATACTTAACCTTAGTTAGTTGATGTGATGAATTGATTTTTTTACTTCTCTTTAACTAATAGTTGGGATTTATGGAGGGACATATTTGTGATGACAAAAAGATTATTTCACTTATAAAATAAACAATAGTTTAACAGTAATAAATCAGAGGAATATATTTGAAAATATTAGTACTTTTATATGGACAACATATGAAAATTAAATTCTATAAGAATATATTTATAATTTACTATGTTTGTAGAGACTTGAATAAAATTAACCTATATTTTGAAGTTGGCACACCTAACTAATCTATAGCTTGAAGACAATTTAACTGTTAATTCAGTTATCAAATTATCATTTTAAAATAATTAAATTTGAAATAATATAGCAGTTTAAATGGCTAATATTTATGGTTATATCATTTTTCGAGGCCCTGGATTGTAAGGCTCAGGCTCTAATTTTTTAAAACAAAAAAAATCGTTAATTTTGTTATTATATTACATTCTAGCGATGATATAAACTAATTTATCATTATAATAGTTTAAATAAATAGCCAGGAATTATTATTATTATTATTATTTTGAGAGATAGATAGCAGGCTACCCGCTTCGTTTATTTCGTTTAGAAATAAATTTAGCTGAAAATGTGAATCAACTAGGATTCAAACTTGAGAGCTCGGGTGCCAATCATCAAGCTTTTTGCCACTTATTCTAGAGACGGTCGATTAATAGCCAGAAATTATTGTTATGTCATTTTTGGTGGCCATCATCGGCTGTGACACTCCTGCTTTCATGCCAAAGTTGTGGTCAGGGCAAAAGGATAGTACAAAGGTTGAAAGGTATCGCCTTTTTAAGTTAAAGCAGGTCCTCGCACCGGTTCTCTCTTTTTTATGATATTTTTGGGGGTATGTTGGCGAAGTCTTTAGGACAAAATTCTCTGATCTACTCTAGGATAGATCTGAGAAAGATTCGCTACCTCCTTTCAGGGACAAACTTGAAACTTCCGGTGGACGTACTCTCCAAACCTACTTGGTTTTTGAACTGTCGCCAATTCCATAACCAAAAGCCCTCCACGTTTAGCCATTTTGAAATTGGCCATTTAATTTTTTTAGATCCTTTAGCATTTAATTTTGTTTATTTGAATTATATAGTTAGTTTATTTAAAAATTTATCAAATTTAATAATTATATATTAATTAGAGTCCAGTTGGGAATTTATCGATAGCACGAAGCATTTGGTACTATCAAGTTTTCTATCGTTAGATTTATCTCTTTTATCATTTTTATCCATTTGATTATACTATTCAGCTAACCACCCACTCAACTCTAGAGAGCCTACATCATTCTAACCGTACATCTTTTAATTTAAAGACAGAAAATTTATTAGCACCCAGTCATTTGTGCTATTAATAATATTCCAGTCTAGTTCTATTAATTATTAATAAATTTAATTTAATTTTCTAAGTGCAAATTAATTAATTTTAAAAAACTCAAAAAGTTAAAATGTTTATTTTAAAGAAATAAAAAGGAATGGCTATGAAAAGAGGAAGAAGCTGGCCCGGAAGAAATACTCCTGCTACCACCATAGTAGCAGCCTGTATAAGTACTGAAATAGGAGTGGGTCCTTCCATATGTGAAGAAAAAATTATGCCGATTTAGCAACTGCACTGACGAATAATGAAAAAGAATTGATCCATTATTATGAGAGAAAGATAGCATGCTATTCAATTTATTTATTTTTTTTATAAATAAATTTAGCTGAAAATGTGAATCAACTAGAATTTGAACTTAGAATCTCGGATAGCAACCACCATGCCTTTCCTAGTGGCTGGCATTGCCGTCTTCTTCTCCAGTTTTTGGCTGGATTTCCGGCCAAATTATCTGGCCTGGATTCTTTCCTCATCTTTTTTTTCTCTTATTTTTTGATTTGCTTCTTAGCTCTTCTCTACAACGATCTATCTCTCTGTTTTCTCAACCCTCTTCATCGTCTCTCTTCTTCTAACTTTCGGACGACATTTGAAGACGGCACTCGTCGGAGCCAGAGGTAACAGGCGCTGCGGGTGCCGAATTGAGTTCGGAGTTAGAACTGAGAGCTTGTTTTAGGTGTTGCTTTTGTTGTAATTTTTTTTTTTCCCTATCTTTTCTCTTTTTATATACGAGAATCATGTGGCTTGCAGAGATTTTCGGAAAAAGAAAAAAAAAAAAACTATCACACTAGTTCGAATCTGCGAAACCTCCCTTCGAATCCTCTGGGAGGGCTTCTTCTTTTCCGGCTTTTATTACTGCATCTCCTCCTTCCGCCTCCCACAGTCCCACCTCAATCTCCACTTCCGACCTCTTCTCCTCCGCCATCACCTCATCTGGGGATTTGACTTTAATAATTGTTTCTCTTCATTTCTGGCTTCATTTTCTCCCTTACGCCGTATCAACTTCGGGATGTTTAGAGCTTCCTACGTGGAGAGAGAGAGAGAGAGTTCGATTACTATATTATCGATAGCACCAAGCATTTGGTGCTATCGAGTTTTCCGTCGTTAAATCTACTCTTTTGACCATTTTCTCATATTAGATCATAATCCGTCGTTAGATCTACCCCTTAAATGATTTTCATTCGTTAGATAATACTATTCAACCAACAATCTACTCATTAAAGGGTCGAAAATCTAATAGCAAAGTCGTTAGTGTTATTAAGTTTTCGGCCATTGGATGTGTTATGGCGATGGAAACATGGGGGATTAGGACAAACGCGGGAGTACCAGAGTAGAAGAAGAGGGGTATAGAGAGATAGATTCGGCGAGGAATCTGGGAAATAAAGTAGTAGTAGTAGTAGTAAGTAGTAGTAGTGGGTCGGGTTGTTGGAGACCGGGTTGGATCGGCTGTTGCTGGGCTAAGTGTTGCTCACCGAGCCATCCAACTCAAGCCCATGCGAGGAGCCTACCCAAAAAGGAGATCCAACCGCACATTGAGAGCCCGGATGACCTATTGGGATATTTTATTTCTTTTATTATCCTTAGTTTTTATGAAGTTGCATATTAGTCTTTATGTAAGAGATATAAATAGTAGAGGGGGTAAAATCTAAGGTATCGTTTGGTTCGGAAATAAATTTTTTTTGGTTATTCCTAAGATAGGTACAACTTCGGGGATAAACGGGAATAAAATTAATTTTACATTTGGATGAAAAGTGGGTTATATTCAAGAATAGGAAAAATAACAGAATAAAAGTAATTATAGTAGTTAAATAATAATATTGTATATAATTAATTAACATGAAAATATTAAAAATATTACGTAAATGATATTTAATAAATTAATTAATTACTTTATCATGAATATTATTAAATAATCATAAATACAATTAATAAATTATTATAAATTAATTTGAAGATTAATTAATCATTAATCAAGTATCCTAATTAATTAATCATTAATCAGTTAACCATGAGTACTTTTAATTAATAAATTAACTAACTATAAATAATTTGATAAGTTAACAAATTAAGCTAATAAATTAATATATTAGTAAATTAATTAATTAATGAATTAATGAATTAGTTATTTAATTAGTTATATTGGTCAAAATATTAATTAATTAATCAGTATATATATTAGTTATTACATAAACACACTTAATAGTTATTAATTTAGCCTAAGCTGTTTTCGATAATGAAACTTCAGAATCGATGATAAGCCTTCTTAATCTTGATCTAACGTATTTGAAGTATCTTAAAATAAATTATGATTTTTTGATATCATTTACTTAGTAATTAAAAGGATTCAAAATCAATGATTAAAAATAAAAATCTCGCAATAAGTTATGATATAATGCAAAAAATTTTTATCAAAAATATTAATTTTACTGTAGATAGTATAAAAAATTTTGATCAAAATTTCATATGATTTAAATACTTCTATATCATTAAACTTGCAAATAGTCAGCATACATCGATAGTGTAATTGAGCAGTCGTGAGCTCAATCAACCCTATTTTTACCCTCTTTTTTAAATGCACAAGCTGGAGGATTGAGCTCTTAACCTCCTAATCAGCTATCCAGATTACAAACTAACTGAACTGAGCAATGGCGGTAATTGAACGTATCTGATGATCTGGAATTGGTAAATACACAATCAAATACACAGTCGCTAATTAATATCATTACCAAGAAAACTAGTACTTGTGCTGCTTAACAAGAGCGTTCTCTTTGGTCAACAATCATGGACGGCGCTCCACGCATGCATGCAAAGCTTTAGTCTTTTACAACCACAAGGACCAAAAATAAAATGCCTGGTGCGTGCAGTATATATATAGGAAAGCCAATCAAGCAAGCCTGCATAATTATTCCATAAGTAGAGAGGGCACATCACATCACATGCATCTCACGGTCATCTAGTTTGATAAAGTGATGAATAAAACTACATTACAATATTAGAGAAGAAAATTTTGGAAGTACTTTTAGCCACCGTATTGTCAATATAAGTCAAAATTAGTACCGGAGGCCAATGCTAAAACCTTCTATTTTCTACTTTGTTTCTTGTTGCATGCTTAGCAGCTAAGAACGAGGCTTACTAGGATTGTAAGGAGGAGGCGGCGGCGGCGGCGGCGTCGTCTGTGACGGCTGTGGCTGCTGTGGCTTAGGGCTCATCTCGGGGGCCTTAGCGAACCGGCCATTGATCCTCGGCCTCATTTCGGCGTATGCCTGTCTCAAGGCATACCGGATGTGCTTGTCGTACCTACGCTTCTTCTTCTTCTCTTTGTATCTCATTACCTTCGCCTCCCTCTCCGCCAAAGGGTCCCCCTGATTCGGAGCTGTGTCGTCTCCTGCGTCCTTGGCGTTCTCGCTTGAAGCAGCGGTGAATCTGCTCCCCGAGAATGACGTCTGCATCGGAATTTAGTTTACAGGGATTAATTTGTGAGCATATATAATGGGTGATATTTGCATTGGTTATGTGGCGAGGGGAACAAGCACACAAAATGTCGACATTGTTGTACAAAGTTCAGCTTCTGTGACTCTATAAACTGCGACAAAACATGCTTCTCACCAATAATATTATATATTGTGCCTAAATATTATTCAGAGTTTTTAAATTTTAATGCACTGTATAATGTTATATAGAGTTCAAAAAATAATTAATCGATGGCGATGCTTTGATGGACCATGTTAATTAAAGTACTTTAATTTACTATAATAACAATCATTTCCCGTCCAACTTAACTAAAATTACGAGGCCAAGCAAACATGTGCAACAAGCTACATCAGTGGATAAAATATGATCACGGCGCATCAGTTGATTACTTAAACTAGTAATAAACGAAACACGCAAATTGTGCCATTCACAATCATTTTCAATAATCTCCACTTTATCGCTGTATTTATATAGGCTAATGCTACTATCCTATTAATAGGATAGGAGCACTTGTCCTATCAAGTTGCTCTTGATGATCGAGATTCCGAATCGATGATCGGAGCTGTTGAAGTTGATCTAGAGTATTTGAAATATCTAGAAACTAAATTTCATAAATTTTAAAAATTATTTATATGGTGATCAAAGTGTCGTAAAATCGACAATTTTTGACGGCCTATATGAGCCGTTTGCTTGTTTAACGATGTAAAGCAATCCAAATTGCTTGAATTTTTGATAGAAAATTTTTTATACTATTTAGATAATGTTTGATAACTCTGATTGTGAATTGAGAAAGTCTAACCTCTATTTTAAGAAGGCTATTCATTTATGACTGTTCATTTTTCAACTCTTAGGATGAACTTGATAATGATTTTTAAATATTACAAAATTTGGTTTCTAAACATTTCTAATTTTGTAGATCAATTTTAATGGTGCCGATTATTAATTTGAAGTTCCGATCATTCAAAACGACTTGATAGGACAAGTGCTCCTATCCTATTAATAGGATAGTAGCCGGACTCATACATATACATATATAGAGTCCAGCTACTATATTTTTATGAGTATTTATTTTTTTATACTCATAAGTTTCGGCCCTTAAATTTATTTTATTAATCATTTTCACCCGTTAGATCATACTATTCAACCAACTACCCACTCAACCCTAAGGGACCACTATCATTCTAAGTTGGGGCCACAATCATCCTAGCCACACATCCCATCAATCAACGGTTAAAAATTTATCAGTACAAGGGGGTCTATACTCATAAGAGTATAGTAGCCCCAGCCTATATATATATATATATGTTGGAGAGAAATTGGGTGTCTCAATTTTTCTTCTCTTTGAATTTTTCTTCAATATCTCTTCCTTTTTTATTTTAACCATCCATCAAACTTGATGGGTGGTTAGAAAGTTAGGAGCACAAGCGCTGTTGTGCTCCTAATAGCACAGTAGCCCTTCTCTCTCTCTCTCTCTCTCTCTATATATATATAGAGAGTTGAACTAGAATACTATCGGTAGTAAAAGAACCGTTTTACTACTGATTTGTTTTCGATAATAGAGCTTTCAAATTGACGATCGGCTTCGTTAAATATGATCTAAACCATTTAAACTATCTAGAAATCAAATTTCACGCACTTTTGATATTGTTCTTTTATTCATCAAGTGAACAGAAAAATAAATGGCTGAAAATGAATACTCTTTAAAAAACGATGATAGGAGTCTTGTAATCAAGATCAAGAGTATAGATCTTGTTTCAAATAGTTTCAAAATTTTCTAACAAAAATTCAATTGATTTGGATATCTTTACGCCGTTAAATGAGAAAACGCCTCTTACCGACCATTAAAAATACAATTTTTAAAACCCTTTGATCATTAGGCAAATAATGTCGAAAAGATTTGAAATTTGATTTCTAAACACTTCAAGTGGTATAGATCATATTCAACGGAGCCGATCGTCAATTTGAAAGCTCTATCATCGAAAACAAATCGGTAGTAAAACGGCTCGTTTACTACCGATAGTATTCTAGCAAAACTCTATATATATATTATAGAGTAAGGCTACGATGCTATTGGAAGCACGGAGCCTTCCGTGCTTCCAGCTCGTTTTCGATGTTGCGACTTTCGAATCGTCGATCGGCTTCGTTAAACTTAATCTAGAGTATTTGAAGTATCTAGAAAATAAACTATGCGATTTTTCGATATTATTTATCTAGTGAACGAAGGGGCTCAAAATCAACGGCTGAAAATAAAAATCTTACAAAATATGATAATATGACATTAAAATTTTAGATCAAAGATATTGATCTTGTTTTATATAGTATAAAGAATTTTCTATCAAAATTTCACCTGATTTGAATATTTCTATACCTAAACTTGCAAACGGCTCACTACGGCCGTTAAAATTATTGATTTTGAGCCCCTTCGATCACTAGGCAAATGATATCGAAAAATCATAATATTTATTTTCTAGATACTTGAAATACTCTAGATCAAATTTAACGGAGTCAATCGACAATTCGGAAGTCGCAACATCGAAAACGAGCTAGAAGCACGGAAGGTTCTGTACTTCTGATAGCATAGTAGCCTCACATTATATATATATATATATATATGTATATATATATGTATATATAGTATATATATTATATATATATATATATATATATATAATATAATTATATATATAATAATATATATAATATTATATTATATATATATATATATTTGATATATGTATATAATATATATATGTCAGTATATAAATACATATAATATATACCCTACATACATAATATACATACATATACATATATATACATACCATACACATATATACATACATAACACATATTACATACAATATTACATATATAACATAGATATCATATATACAAATAATACATATACAATATATATAGTATATACATATAGATTACATACAATATAATATATATACATACATTACATACATACATACATATATTAATATATATATATATTATAATATCAACATCACAACATCCATATATATAATTATACATCATACATACATATATACTATATTATATATACATACAATACATACATATATATTATAGATATTATATTATATATATACATACATATATATAATACATATATATAAACATAATATAATAGCTATATATACATAACATAATATATATTCAATATACAATACATATATATAGTATAGCATAATATATATATATATATATAACAACATATACATATTATAGATATAATCACATACATATACAATACAAATATAATTACATACATAGAAGTGCGTCTGGTATATCTGAAGCATGGAGCGCTCCCGTGCTTCCAAGTTTTTTCGGTTCGCATTTCGAATCGACGATCTCGCTTCAGTTAGAACTTGATCATAGAAATTGAAAAGTATCATATAAATACAATTTGCGATTTTTTCGATACATTTGCTAGTGATATGTTATAGTTGTTTTATATTATCGATGTATATAAACACACACAGCACAGCCCACACAACATCATACAATAATATATAATATATATATCATATATATATACTATATATATAATACATATAATACATAATATATAGATAACATACATATATACTACATAACATATATATTTATAGCATACATTATAACATACATATATAATATATATCATACATGATATATAAATACATATATTACATATCATACATGTATATATATATACATATATACATACTATATAATATCATATATACATACATATATATATATATATATATATACATATATACATACATATATATATATACATATATACATACATATATATATATATATATACATATATACATACATATATACATACATATATATATATATATATATATATATATATATATAGCTAATCTTTTAACACTGGTTTCATGCGTGTAAGATTTACACCAAATGATGTGGTCATGAAAGCGGTAACAAGCCGTGCATATACTGCCCCCTATACGACGCCACGAAAACTCGTAAGTGATCAACAGGATCGAATTAAACCACTCACGATGGTGTCACTCGATGTCGCCGCGTGCTCCACTCCGATCGCCTCCGACGCCGGCGACGGCACACCAAACGTTCGCCCCTGCCCCGGAAGAGAGTGCTCAGGAAAGCTCTCCATGTAATTAGGCGGCGGCAGCGGTTGAGGAGGCGGCGGTGGTGGCTCTTCCAGTGTCGTATCATTCAAGAGCCACAGGAGCACGTCGTCGTGGCCGAAGAGCTGGAACTCGTGCGGCTCGGGGAACATCTGGATCATGCAGTGGGGGCATGATTGATCGCGTGCGCCGTCACGACGACATGCGTCGCAACCAGAAGAGATTGACATTTAATCAGTTAGTCAGTTTTGCAAATGTAGCAGCTAAACTTAGAGAGCGGCCGGGGGAGGTCGGGTGGAGGGCCGTGGTGTATGTTGTTGTGCAGTGTGTGAGTGTCGAGAGGTCACATACATATTCACATATATTTATATGTATATACATACATGTTAACGGGGCCAATGCTGGGCGAGGAAGGGACGTGAACAGACGATGGTCCATCTACGGACATGTGTACAACTTGGAGGCATCTTAAAAAGATCTGATATGTACATACAAGGAATTGTTTGGCTGCTTTGAACGGCAGGTTCCTAGCATAAAATTTCGTACGCTACAATATTGATCGTTGCTGGCGTGGAAACATTATTATTGTATTATAGTGGTTTTCTAGGGTTAAGTGGGTGGTTGGTTGAATAATATGATCTAGCAGATAAAAATAGTAAAGAAAAATAGATTTAACGACGAAAAATTTGGTTGCACTAAATACTTGGTGTTATCGCCGAACTCTACATATTGTATCATAATGTATTTTGTAATACTAATTATTATATATTCTATCAATCATTTAGTATACTTTATGGTGTATGAAATATTAGTATATGTCAGGTGTATGAAAAAATTTCTTCTTTTTTTTGAAATTGTGAAGAAAAGATTCTCAAAGAGTTAGGGCAACAACCAATAAGAGCTTGTCACGTATCTAATAAAAATTTTAGACACATCAATTGCACCATAAATTGACTATTAAATACACATCAAAGATAATTTTCTATAGTAAAAAAAATTATTTAAATATTTTTTATTATATATAGTATATTATATTTTATTTTTTAATACTAATTATCAGATATTTTATCAATTATCTAATACTTTTGCACAAGTAAATTTTTTTTCTCTTTCTTGAATTATGAGTGCGCTCTGTTAAGCATTCTCTACACCGGGTATATATAATTACATACACTACATACTTAAATCTTTAATAGAGATTTTAAAATTTAATTCAGTAAATATATTTAAATTATTAGAATTTGTCAATCAGATATGTTTAATTAAAATTTGATATTAAAAAATTAGTCCTCTAATATAAATTGGGGTATATAGTATGTTAATATACACTAGATGCGTGTATTTGAAATATCATATGCATGTTTTTAATATAAATTGGGGTGTAATATCTCTCATTGTAAATATTTAATCACACTCCCTTTTAATTAAATGTGTAAATTTTTTAAGTAAATTAAGTGGATATACTAATCAAAATATTCATGCATCCAAATGGGGTCTTAGTTAGATAGGGTCCACCCTTCGGCAAAGCCTAAATATTTGTTCGAGGTTAAAGCATTTTAGTGTGTAAAATTCTCTCTTG
Organism: Ananas comosus; assembly: GCF_001540865.1. Classification (NCBI taxonomy): domain Eukaryota; kingdom Viridiplantae; phylum Streptophyta; class Magnoliopsida; order Poales; family Bromeliaceae; genus Ananas; species Ananas comosus. The sequence goes on from NC_033628.1 coordinate 12,163,506, forward strand.
ATTGGATTGTTCTCGACTGCAGGCTTGTAGTTTTAACAGGTTGTTAGTTTGATATAATTATGCTGGAATAATAATCCAAATTTAATTAAAATATACTTACTGATAAGTTTAAGTCTTTCATTTGATTATGGTTATGATTATGATTTATAGTTATCTAAAGCAAAAGTTGGATTTATCATTTGTTATGATTTGATCAGCATAGATTTGTTGCCCATAATGTAATTAATTACTTTTTATTAATAAAGTATTAGTTTAATTATCTTATTTCTCCTCCAATATCTCTTATTCTTTATATTATTTTATTTTATTTTAGATCTTGCGTTATAATCGGTATCAGTATAAATACCAGTTTCAATAATTGGTATTAGAGCAAATCACGCTTCCAACAAATTATAAATATAGTGTAAATAAAAATGCATGTATTTGAAGATGCGACAGTTATATATTGGTATTAATGCATTTAGCGGTATGTATTGAAAAATAATACTAGTATGTATATATATATATATAACTTCATTGTTTGGTTTCTCTTAGTTGAGAATTGCATTTAGAGATTTTGTTGGTTGTATTTATAAGATTATCTTTAAAAATAAAAATTTATTTATTTTTGGCTTAAGGTATGAGTGGATCGACGGATATGATTATTCTTCTAAAACAAATATATTTCCAACTAGGTCCGAATACAAATTCTAGATAAATAGTTCCGTCCCCCACTTATATGCGCACAAAAAATAGTTGATATTATGTATATGTTGGTACTTGGTACTCCATATTTATAGGATTTAAAGTTTAGAATTTAGTATTTAATTATGAGTTCGGCTACAATACTACCGATAGCACTAAATACTTGGTGCTATTAAATTTTTCGCCATTAGATGATCATTTTCACCTGTTAAATTATATTATTCAACCAACCACCCACTCAATTCTAAGAAACTACTATCATCTTAATCGCATAGCCCTCCATCTAAGGACCGAAAACCTGATAGCACCAATAACTTGGTGCTATTAATAATATTCTAGCATAATTCATGATATATATATAATATAAAATATTTAAATAATTTATTGTACTATAAAATTTTATTGTCGATACATATTTAAAATTGGTCTACGGCGTACTGGGTACATTCAAAATTTGTATTAGAGTCTTGGCAAATTCTCATTAGGTGTTGCCTAAATGGGAGAAGTGGCTCTTTGAAATCCTTTTTTTGTGATAGTATATATAATATAAAATATTTAAATAATATTCTACTATAAAAAAATATTTTTGATATATATTTAAAATTGGTCTACGGCGTACTGCGTGTTTTATATTAGATTTGTGACAAATTCTCATTAGCTGTTGTCTAAACGAGGGTCGCGACTCTTTAAAATGCTTTTATTGTGATGCGATAGAAATGTCAAGTTATATATATTATTATATAGAAGATTCTAGTGACGTAGTGTTATAATTAATGAAATTGAGATAGGAATAACCGGCCTTTTTTAGAATAAGTGATAAAGGGTTTAGTGGTTGTTACTCGAAGTTTTTTCAAGTTCGAATTCTAATTGATTTATATTTATTTTTTAAAAAATAAATAGGCTTCTGTGGTGTTTTGTGTTTTGCAGCGTTTTAGGTGATGAACGGGCAGAACGGGCAGGTGACCAGGTGCCGAGAGATGGACACGTGAAAACAGAATAAAAAAAAAAAATGTAAACTTAAAACAGTACCGTACAGTATGTAAGAGAAGAGTAAATTTCAAATATCAGCTATGCCGTTTCGCATTTTTTTTATTTTAGTATTCTATGTTTTAAAGTGTATTAAGTTAATGTCGACTTGTGGTTTCATTTTTATCTTTTTGCCACTTTTTTCGTTAATATTTCGTTAAATTATATATAAAAAACTTCAGATATCCCATCTAGGTTTATCGAATATTATTTTTAGTATCTTTTAGTTTTAACTTTGTCACTAATTTAACGAAAAAAATTAGTGAAAGCAATAATAAAAAAATAAAAATGAAACCACAGGATACTAAAGTGAGAAAGTGTGAAACCATAGAAGTAGTATTTGAAGTTTTCTCGTAAAAAAGAATTCAAATTTTACACATCTTTATTCAAAAGTCTATAATGGACTCTTATCTTGCCATTTTCTTTTTCTGTAATAAAAATCTTAGGATGTTTTGTTTTGTTTTTGTTTTTGTTTTTTTTTTCTTTTCTTTTTTTCCGTCTCGACTGAGGTCTATTACCTCACCCATGTAGCCTAGTTCATATTTTTAACGAATGAAGCGGACAGCAAGCTACCTTTTTCTCCAAAAAAAAAAAAAAAATCTTAGGATGAGGGATATATAATATACATATTTTTTTAAGGCATACAAGTAGTATTTTCCAACTTATTTGAGTAATTCCCAAACCCATCAATTATGTCTCTAGATTTCATCAATCCCATCATAATTATTTTTTTTAAAAATTATTATACTATTATTCTAAAAAAGATTGATTAATTTAGAATATAGATGATGTACATGTTGTGCATCTGCTGTATACAGTAAGATTTGAAAAGATGAATTTGATGCGAAAAGGTGTCTTAGGGGCAAATCAAGGATTGGGAGCTTGTATGGTTGTTATTAAAGAAAACAACCCGCGAATCCACCGTAGCCTAGCATTATTGTCCCCCACAGTGACCATGATGTAGAGAAAGATGTATCCATGATGTAGAGAAAGATGTATTATTGCGGGGGTAAATTGTTGTCGCAGAGTGAGAAACGCAACTCCTTTAGGAATCCAACTTTTCTATCCGCTTTTAAAGTTAGATCCGTATTTGATCATAAAAAAAACAAAAAGAAGAAAAAATGGTAACATAGATACCCTTGTACAGGTACCCTGACGAGAACCAAACTTTTTTTTAATGTTGGTTGATCAAAGGATTAGCTGAGATGTTAGAAATTTATCGTTCTTTACTCTCTCTCTCTCTCTCTCTCTCTATCTTGTAAACCGATAGAGACAATGGAGTGTGCTGTGTGATTCGAAATACAAATTTGATGTACTCGAAAGGTGTTTTAGGTGCATATCGTGAATTGATATCGCTTGTATGGTTGTTGTTAAAGAAAACAACTGTTGAATCCACTGAGGCCTAGCATTATTGTCCCCCACAGTGATGGTGAGATCTCTTTAACATGTATGTAGAGGTAATTGAATTGTTAGTAAGTCAAAAAGGAATATATATATCCAAGTGTTCCATCGATCCATTTCGAAAATTCCTTTTTTTGAGAATAAACCTGCCCACATTTATAGCCGCTCAATTATCTTTTTTGAAAAAGAGGCGAATATATAAAGAATATATATAGGACTAGAAAGGACACAAACAAAAGGTGACGTGACTCCCCCATGCACTCAACTGTAAAAGGAAGGTGCACGTTAGATTACATGGACCTAATTAAATACTACGAAAACCACACTCGATCGACTCTTAGCTCTTTAAGAGGAGGAACAAAAAGAACTAAGCAAGGAACTCTTGTGGCGATCGAGGCACTCGCCTTTGCATGCATCATGTTGTTGATAACCAAATTAAACTTTAATTAGTTATGGAACTATGCGGATGTTGTTCATTTTTGTTGTTCTAACTTGGCTGCTGCAGTAGATATATTTCCTTTGAAACCGCAACTCCGAGTTTTGTCGTACGTAGAAGCAAAAAAGCAATCTGCTTTAGAGCGGTTTCAAATTAAGGAAAGAAGTGTCAGATACTTTTGATAGCATCAAGCATTTGTAGTTTAACGGTGCAGAAGAATTCAAATAGCATAAAACTTTTTAAAAAAATTTACTTAATATTAAGAGTTAGAATAATACTTTCGATTTGAAATTTTAGTCTTTTACCACTATTTTTTTTATAATATTTTTATTTTAGACTGTTCACTTTGAGGCTACTCGTTTATTAGGCAAGCGAAATCAAAAAATTATGAAATTTAGTTTTTAAATTATTGTAATAATGTAGATCATGCCAAGTGGTCAGATGTTCCATCATCTAAAATGACTTATAGGTCTCCGTGCTTTGGAAAGTACAGAAGCCTGCCTCTTAATAAATTATCTAATAGTGATTGAATGGTCATTAGAATATAAATTTTATTTGATCTACACATAATGGTGAATTGAATGGTAATTAAGGTGGAGGTTTAATTTGACTTCATTGGATCATAATTACAAAGTTAATAAATTTTAAAGTGGGAGTTACAGTGTAATTTGCTTACAGTAATTTTTGTGCCTTATCTTTAATTTTATCCCTCTTTTATATATTATATATTATATATAATCGGTATCTAATTAATAACAAGAAGTCAACATTTTTTCGAGATCCTTTAATTGGATGGTGAGCCAGCATTCTCATTTTCAATTTTGCTGTTTGGTTGTAAGATGAGTTAAATTTGAATATTCAAAATTTTAATATATGATGAGATAAGTGATACTTCTGATATTACTTTTTTACTGTCTATTATATTATTTTCTCCCTTCACTTAACATACATATATATATATAATCAAATAGTTAATTCTTCTACACTTGATCGAGTAATTTTGTAAAATTTAAAATCATTTAGATAATGAATCTAATGCACGTTTATAATCATAACATATATTTGTATCTTTTACATCTTAATTGTTATATATAATTTGGGTTAATTTCATATAGCTTTATGTAAACATATTGAATAGTAAATATATTTTTATAAAGTTTAACTTTTTATATTTATTCCTGCCATAGTCCGGTAATATTCATATTTGCTCCCATGGTTTGTTACCGTTAGTACTATTTTTTTTAACAAAAGATAAGTGAAATAGTATTTTTGTTATTACAAATATGTCTCTCTGAAAGTTTCAACTATTAAAATTATACAGAAATATTCTTTCAAAAATTTTTAATAGTTATCTTCTTTCTTTCTACCATCACAAATAATATGAGAGGGGTAACAATATCAATTTACCTTATTCACTAAGCAGGGTTGAGCGCTTTAGTTATGGTTAACTATATTTTTCGAAGGAATAAACATAAAAAGTTGAACTTGTAGAGATATATTTACTATTCGTTATATTTATAGGGAGCTATATGCAATTAACCTTAATTTTTATAATTATCTCTTTAGTTGATGACCCATTCAAAAGCATATTTTAAATATTTCAATTTTTAATATTACTATTTGCATATTCAATATTTATTATAAATCAAATTTTATATACATATCCATTTTAAAAATTAAAATTATTTTTATTATAATAAATTATTTAAAAATAAATTATTGTAATTGATAGTTATTATTTCATGCATCGCATTACGGGTCACTTGCTGGTATATATATACTATTATAATACAATTACACAAATACTATATATATTTTCTTTTAGGAAGCTTTTATATAGAAATATTATTTTACTATTTTTTATTTAAATTATTTTATTAATATCTTGTTTAATGTTAGACTTATTATATTATTTAATTAATCTGACCTGATATATAACTAAATAGTAATCCATCAAAGCCTAAAAAATTTGACTATAATCGCGTGATTGGATGCATAGTAAAAAAATTTCATGAAGTTTATAAACTGTAGTTTTGATTCAGATGAAATAGAGAATTTTATTACTCAAAAAAAATTTCATGACTTCAAATTTTTAAATTTTTCGGATACATATCATATAATTCTAAGGGAAAAAATAAATATTAATTTTAGATATTAAAATTTTAAAGTTAAAAATTTTAGAATTAAAAATTAAAATCTAAATTTTAAAATTGAAAGTTAAAATTTTAAAAATTTCAAATTACAGATTTTAAAACTGAAAAATAAATTGAAAATATAAATATAAATAGAAATTTATAATTTTAAAATTTAAATTTGAAATTTTAAAATTACGGTCGAGACACGAACCGCCATGTCCGCCACCGACCGGCATTTTCCGTCGCACGTGTGTCAGACGAAAGGCGGCAGTAGGGGATAGCGGGGCCGCCCTATAAATACGTCAATACCGCTCGGGCGGCTCGGTTCTTCTCCTTCTCCACTCCAATCCATGGAGAACGACGACGCCATGAGAGGTCCACCGAGCTTCGTCATAGGATCGATCGCGAACGGAGGGTAAGAATCGAGATATCTCCTCTCTCCGCTTCAATGCCTCTCGATCTTTCTTTCTCATCCAACGTTGATGTTTCGATCTCTCCCGATTCTGTTTTCGTTCATTTAATCGCCAAGAATCGCTGGTAATGGCTCGTTTTGGTCCGATCTAGGGTTTCTTTGATGCACATTGTCTCTCCGGCTCTCTGTCCGTTAGAGTTGCGTCCGTTGTCTCATTAACAACGATATTTCGCTCTGTTTTCGAATGATTTGATCGCCCAGAATCGCTGGCAATGGTTCGTTTTGGTCCGATCTGGCGTTTATGTAATGTGCATCGTCTCTCATCTATTGGAATTGGGTGTTTGGATCCATCTCTCATCGAACAATGATGCTTCTCTCACTTCTATCTCGATCCGATGTTCTGATCACCAAGAATCGCCGGTAGTGGTTCGTTTTGGTATGATATAGGGTTTTTTGGTAACGCCGTAGTCTCTCTTACTCTCTTTTGTTGAGTTTTGTGCTTTTAAATGAGTTTATGGATCTTCCGTTAAATTGTCGTAGATCTAATTGCTTTCTTGATAAGATTTCTCATCTGTTTCGTAATTTCAATTTTCGCTTCTCTATCGATTAATCAAATGCAAGAGCTCACAATAAATGCCACTTTTCGTTTGTTGTAATTGCTGTATTTTGGGCCCTTGGGACAACTGTATTGATAGCAATTTGCTTTGCGAATGAATATGCAGTTTCTTGAGGTTTTAGTTGCTTTGTAGGCTCGAGTTTTTGGAAAAAAGTTTTCCCTTACATTGCATTCAGCAAGCTTTTTTGTCTTTTCTTATGTCATTTCTTATGCTGCATATAACTATTCACTTCTATATGTTCAAAGATAATCTCTATGTAGATTTGGGCTTATTTTTGTAATTTGTGGTAGTTCTCTTATTAGTGATATTATTAATCATTTTTCTAAAGCTGCTTTGAGGACTTTGTTAATTTTTTGTTTGTAAAATTTCTTACATTGATTTTACTTAATTAATTCAGTTTTTTCTGAATGTGTGCATGATGTACTTGTTTGCATTGTTTCAAATTCGATAAATTCTGAAGCTCCATTGCTTAGGAAGGGTTTATTATATGAAGTGTGGATACTTCTATATTTCTATATATGCATGTAAGGTCGAAGATAAGTTATGTAGACAGATAAGATATTTATGGTGGCTATCTGTTAATGAGAAAGAATGAAATTTTATAAATTGATGTCATATAGTTTTCATTATGATAGTCCACAATTTACTTGTAATGAGAGACTATTTATTGACTGCGGTAGGACTAATTGTCTAGGACAAAATAGCTATCAATAAATTAAGCTTCTGTCATATGCACATTGTACTGTGATCCAGATTTTCAGGTTACACCTAATCATGGTTTTGTCATAAACTAGCATAAAATTGTTTCTACCCTTAATTGATAAGATACTTTAGAATAAACACTGTGACAAAGATGGAACCAAAGTGAACCTTTGATTAAACTTATTATATTATGAAATACTGACTATATCCTTCAGTTGCAATTCTGCAGCCAATCTGACAGGCATGTGGTGTTACTATCTGAACATGATCATTAGTTTCTTGACATTATCTTATGTCTCACTTACAGTTTTTTTGTTTTCTTCTGAGTTACTGTAAAGGTTGCCTCCGGATGCAACTAATGAGATATTCCACAACCAATGTGACAGGTGCATGTGGTGTGACTATCTGAACATGATCATTAGTTTCTTAACATTATGTTATGTTTCACTTTACAGTTTTTTTGTTGTCCTATGAGTTCTTGTACAGGTTGCCTCCGGATGCAACTAATGGGACATTAAATTGGTAATGTCGATGCTAACTCTGTGATTCTTGGAAAGGTAATACAGATTGCATTTTGCATTATGACAAATCCCGGCACTATTCAGGAGTTGATCTAACATAAACCTGTTGTTCTAATTTTCTTTTTTTTCCCTCCTCTATTCAACAGATAATGAGATAACTGATTTAGAATGCATTAGAAAGTATCATTAGGAAGGAACGTGCCTTTCAGTTTGTTGTGCCTGAGAACTGTTGTTTTGGTCGCCATCAACAGATTTGAAAAAGTAAGTTATTATACTTGATTACTAATTTGATCAAGCTAGGACTTTCACCTTAGTAACCTGTGGCAATTGTTTTTTAAAATGCTGAACTAAGTTGTTTTTTTACTCCATCTCTATTTTCTATCATTTGATCACCAAGAATGGCTGGCAGTAGTTTGTTTTCACCCAATGTAAGGTTTCTTCAATACCCAATGTAAGGTTTCTTCAATGCACGTTGTTTCTCTAACTCTCTTTCGTCAAGTGGCATGTGGTGGACAGGTGGAATGAGTGCTTGGATTTTATCTATCTCATTCAACTATGATGTGTGACTTGCTTAGGCTTTTATTGTTACTTAAATTTCATTGCTGTCTATGTGGATTTAGCCTTATTGTTATTCAGTATCATATGGTTAGTTGTATGATAGTAATCCTTGCGGATTCGGTGGGTGATTTGGGTGGAATTGGCTGTGAACCCAAGCCTGGTCCATATATGAACTCACATATTAGACTGAAAAGCCTTGTGATTTTCCAAAATTCGGCCCATGTTTTTTTGACCTGAGAACCATATAGGGGTGTAATTTTTTCAGTTTGGTTCGGTTTTTAGGCATTTTTTGAACCAAACCGAATTTTTCAGTTTGAAAAAATTCACAACCGAACCGAGCTGATTTAGACTTGAAATAGATCCAAACCAAACCGAATTAAGTTTGGTTTTGTGATTAGTTTTTAGATTTCTTATTTTTCTTATGAATTAATTCATAATTTAATAATCAAAATTGAATTATTATGAAAGTTACACACAAAATTTGATCATAAATGTAGAATTTTGAAAAATGTGCTGATAAGTTATCAAGATTTGATCATAAATATTGTTCTAATAAATAATTTAGATAAAATGTATATGATATTACTATTAGGTTGTCGGTTTGGTTAAATTGAGGAGTGTTTAAAACTGAATTGAAACCGAAAACCGAATTTAAGCTATTTTTAAAACCGAACCAAATTGAAAACCATATAAACCGAACCAAATTGTCTTATTTGGTTTGGTTTGGTTTTCGGTTTGGAGCCAAACTGTGAACACCCTAGAATCATAGGCTTGAAAAAAAGGTAGATTTGTAGGAGATGAGCCCAAGCCCGTCCAAACATGAACTTTGAACTTTAGCATGAGTTACATGATTGCGATGACACCGGTCACTAGAAAAAAGAAAGTAATCAAAGGGGCCATTTCAAACCTGGCTATAGTTGAGGGTGTCTCCCTATATTATTAGTTGGCCCATTCTAGGTCTATTTATTGTGGGTGTGGCTCAAGTGATGTTGGATAAGCTCGTCAAAATCAAAACTTTTCTTTTAGGGCTTGTTTGGTTCGTGTTATGTAGCATTACTAGTTATCAGCTGCATCGAATAATATGAGAGAATGTGAGGGGCTTACATATACAGCAGAACTAATAACCGAGTTTAAGCATTTTAGGCCGGTAGGTTGGGTCCAATAAATTATTAGTGCTAGTGGAATGAGTTGTTACATTTATTATAGCTATTTATGGATTCTGAAGAGTGAAGTTTTCGAATTTCAGATTTTATAATTTTACCATCATAATAATAAACAAGTTACATGTTATGCTGACTATTTATTTGGCGTCACAACACTATTGACTTAAGCTTCTCTTTTGTGCCCATTCTGATTTTAAGCATAAACTTCTCATGGTTTTATCATAAATTGGCATAAAATTCATTTGCTCATTATGTAGGATAAAAATTGTGACGGAGATGGAAAAAGAAGTGGATCTATGATTTTTGTATATTATATTTTAAAATTGACTTCAATTGCAATCCTGCTATCAATATAACAAGCATTTGGTGTGACCATCTATAGCCACTTATTAGTTTATATGCATTAGTCTATGATTTAGTTCTTCTCGCATTTCGCACAGTTTGTTGTGCTTGAGAAGTAGTCACTTTTGTCACTATCTACAAGCATACTGAGTTATTTGTTCTATCTCATTGCAAATTTGATCAACTGCACGTAGACAGACTAAACTGAGCTAGTTGGGGGGAAAAAAGAAAAAGAGGAAATGGTGGGGACGATCCTCAACATGAGACAGCCCGTCAGTCATTCATCCCACTTTGAGATTCGTGCTGTCCACGTGATGGATGGTGGATGGTGGATGGGACGGTCTCATATTGGGGACAGAATAAACTAGGCTAATTAACAAAAAAAAAGGAAGAAGAGAAATGGCAGGGTTGGTCCTCAATATGAGACTCACCCGTCAGTCGTTCATGCGACTTTGAGATTCATGCTGTCCACATGTTGGGTAGTGGATGGTGGATGAGATGGTCTCATGTTGGGGACTGTCCCAACTGACCTAGTTGACAAAAAAAAAATGGTGGGGACGGTTCTCAACGTGAGACTGCTCCGTGAGTCGTTCGTGCGACTTTGAGATTCGTACACTCATGGATACACACATACACACACACAGCGCGCGCACACCCAAACCTACACCTACACATGTATAAATATACACTAAAACACACTGCTGAAGTGAGCCACGCATCATTTTAAGTGTTGAATTTAGTTTCTAATGTTGCTAGAGTCGTTGCATCAGTTAGCTTGTTTGTTTTCGTGGCAAGTGGCAGTGTATGTGTGTGAACTTCGAGCAGTATTATTAAAATCAGACTACACTGGCTAACCTAAAGGGCAATTATCTTAAAATAGTAGATTGCTACAAATGTGAGGGCTATATCTTGTACACTCTAATAATCTCATAGATAGTTTAGACCATGCTAAGTTTGATATGCTGCTAGATGTTTATGCAATATAAATGGAAGTATGATAATAAACCAGAGGGATTTGATTTGTCACCTTCTTAGAAAATAATTTTTAATGTTATGGAGCACTTATTGTGGCAATGTGTTGACTAAGAATGATATTTTTAGTTCATATGATCTGTTCCGTGGTTTACCATACGAAGTCTTGTTGATTATTAGATACAGTAAGATGTTTCTCAATAGAGCTCTATAGGAAAGAATATTGTGGATAGTTGAAAGAATCACTTCCTGTTCATTGTTCCTTGGCAAAATTAAAGATTCTAGTAATGTGTCTCACCTAATAATATGTCTGTTCACCGACCGTCCCTAGAGCAAGTGCCAAAGGGCTTGGTGGTTGGTACTCGAGGTCCCAAATTCGAATCCTAGTTCATTCACATTTCCAGCTAAGTTTATTTCTAAATGAAAATAAACGAAGTGGGTAGCGTGCTACCTATCTCTCTCAAAAAAAAAAAAAAAATTGTCTGTTCAAAAGAATATTGTCATTAGTATCATGAGAAACTTTTCGTTATGGTGATTGCTCGTTGCATAATACTAGTCCCATTGACATGGTGGTGGCAAGAGAAGCTTGGGTTAAGTTTCTTGGTATGTTTATTTGCAGGACATATGATCGAAAGTTGTACTTTGTATTGATTATAAGTTTCCATGATATCTTCTGGACCAAGGACATGGCACTTTTCAGGATGATGCAAACATTAACAAATAGAGTTGTATGGAAAAAAATGGATTATCTTAAACAACCTCAATTACTTGGGATGCATTTTGATTGTTCTTGTATATGATTTTTTCTTTTTGTGATGTAATTCTCTTCTGTTATATATATATATATATATATATATATATAGACCAAAGCTACTATACTCTTATAAGTATAGAGTCCTTTGTACTTATAAGTTTTTGGTTGTTGGATGAAAGGATGTGCGGTTATGATGATAGTGATCCCCGGTTAGAATTATAGTGGTTCTTTAAGGTTGAGTGGGTGATTGGTTGAATAGTATGATCTAACGGATGAAAATGGTGAAATGTGTAGATCAAACGGTCGAAAACTTATAAGTACAAAAAAATTTACACTCATAAGAATATAGTAGCCAGACTATATATATATATATATAGAGAGAGAGAGAGAGAGAGAGAGAGAGAGAGAGAGAGAGAGAGAGAGAAAGAGAGAGTCTTGTGTACTTTTAGAAGCACTATAGCCTCCACGCTATCAAGAACAATCGTCGAATCGGAACTCTTAACATTGGAAACGACTTGATAGCACGGAGGCCACCATGCTTCTATAATCACGCAAACCTCTCTCTCTCTCTCTCTCTCTCTATATATATATATATATATGTAGATTGTTCTTGTGTATGCTATAAATAGGTGTAGTCAGCTATATTGTTTGCAAGGATTGGCTTAGTACAGAGGAAATAAAATTTAGTGCACAAAGTTAGTAAATAAATAAATCAGTTTTAAGTTGTTTATCGTAATTTGTAATGAATAAGTTAGTGGCATTTAAGTTGTTTATTGTTACAAATAGCTTAGTTCTCTAGAATTTTAACAATCAAACTTGCTTGTCTTATTTCAAGTGTGGAGTACTTGTCATCGTTCTTTGCTACTAAGTTTTGTAGCACTGCTTGATGGGTATAACCGGAGCACTACTTGATGGGTGAAATTTGAAGCCAACCTCAGGGGTTGTGTTTGGCATCATTTATCTTTTTGCCTGTGGTAGTTCATTGCAAATTCATCACTGTTTTTACACAAATAGGTAATTATTTTATGTGCCAGCATGTTTTATGCGCTAAGTGTTTTATTGATGCCTGACATGTTGATGAGCAACATAAATTACCAAGCAGTTTTGGTAAGAAAAGAAAAACTTGAAATGATGTAGATGGAAAACGAAAAAAACATTAAATTTCTGAACTGACATTGGGCAATTTATTCATTAAACTTACAGAAAAATGATATATCTTCCTTAGGGTTGTTTTCTGTCCGAGTTCAGCAAACATTGTTGAGACACGGTTCATTGCAGTTGACTTTTACCTAGTAAGTTGTCACTTTTCCCCTGACTATAGAATTAAGAGTCAAATGCAACATGTTTCCAGAACAAAATTGCCATTTTGCTTGCGTAAGGTGATGTGTGATTCACATGTCATAACAGAAGTTTCTGAAAAACAAACAAGAGATAATGCTGCATTTTTATCGGATTAAAACTTCTGAGGAAATTCTGAGGGAAGAACTTAAGATTGAATCAAAAATTTAAGATTAGTTGTTGCAATAGAAACTTTAAGAACAAAATTGGAATCAAATCAAACATCATCGACTAAGTTGTTATAATAGAAAGTGTGAGAAGACAGTTTCTGCACAGTACAAATTGTGGGGTTGGCATTAAAATAGATATCAATTTTCACGGTCTGAATTTACAATTAAGCATTTTCTGTTTCTGAAATTCCGGAAACAAAATTTGCCTGCTTAAAGTTCATGTATTTTATTGCATGGTCAAAAGTTTGAACAATATTATATGTTTTACCTTTACAATATTTTATGCATGATTTGATGATGTAGATAACATTGTAATCATCTGCTTCAGGCAATGATAGAAGGAGAACCTCAAGTTTGTTTTCAGCTACAGCATGGCAGTTCAACTTCAGTGCACGGTTCTCTGCCATTATACCCAATGTGAGTCCTCTCTCTCTCTCTCTCTCTCTCTCCACACAACCACGCCCCACAAACACCAAAATTCTATGATATCCATGTGCTGCAAAATTTCTCGCTTGTGACATCATTAAAGCAACATCTGCAGCAGATTCTTTGGAGAAGGACACCGATATTTCACTCACCCGGTTATTCTCGGATGAATGGCTATGATAAAACCTTTTAGATGCCAATTTAGGCCATAGATTGTGACCCCGTTGCTTTTCCCCATTTGTGTTCTTTTCTTCATTTTCTTTTTCGTCTCGGTGGTGTGGTTTGGAAGGGAAGGACGCTCGAGTTAGAGGTGAAATGGTTTTGGATGAACTCCGATCGAATTCAATACCGGATTTGATATGATGCAAATATGGATGTTAAGATTTAGCATTTAGCACATACTCGTATCCGAAAGAAAAAAGAAGTATGGATGCCATTTGGTTTCTTAAATCTGACCATTTTTCACCATTAGAGATTAGATATAAGAGAAATGTCAATCTATAGTGATTCGACCATTTTTCACCCCTTACATATAAGAGAAATGTTAATATATATTGTAGGGAGTTAAAAGTGATTTTGTATTATGTTATTTGTTTATTTTGCTATGAGTTTCATGTTAAAAAAATTATATTTATGTTTGTTAAAATATTAAATTTTATTAAATAAAATATAGATATACGAAGTTTGAACACGGAGTATAAACCTTTATTTGCATTGTATTTATTATTCGTTTTAATTTTAGTTTATATCTATATTTCTATGTTAATATATATTATTATCTGAACAAATATCTGTATACTAATTCGATTCATATCTAAATCCGAATTCGATTTTAACAGATATGATAACGAAAATTTACCGTACGACACATTCAAATCTGAATTCGTATACAGAAAAAAATATAAATATGAATATAATTTTTTAAATTATCCGAGCATATTCACCCTTAGTTACATCCCTCAAGCAAAAGCTTGGCAAAGGATATGTTCCACTTTCGTTAGTCCTTAGAGAAAGATGTGCCCATCTTCAGTGGCGAAACAATGGCCAGTTAGTCCTTAGAAAAAGATGCTCCCATATTTAGTGGCGAAACTATGGCCAGGTAAAAGATTGAAGGTGCCCACCTCCATTTTGGATATCTAAAGGTGTGGTATATTGCATAAGCATTAAAAAAGTTTGAGAGAGCATCTCCACGAGAGGTTGTAGAAAGATTCACTGCCTCCTGAAAGGGGTTTAGGGCTCTATCTCCTGCTTTTGGCTTTTTGGCGCCCGTGCTGAATCTTCTTTTGGCGCTCTCCTTTATTGCTCGCTCTCCTCTTCTACTTTGCCATGGAATATGCTTTCCTCTAAAGTCACACTTAACAATTTACGGGTTTATGGCATGAAAAGTATTCGTGCTGAATAATTGTGATGATAAATCTGGTTGGAAAATTCTTATTTTCGGATTCGGCGAGCCGATTTGGAGGAGAACCCCTTGACTATTGGTCATTTAAAAATGGCTCCTTCGAATTCAGTTTTCTCTAGTTGGGACCTCGTAACTTACACTATATTGAAATTAAGTAATTTTAGCCAAGTTGATTAATAATTCCACCAAATTGAATTGTTTAGATTATCTTTTAGCGAATAAAATTAGATTAATTAAGTGCTAATAGGTAATCGATCTATGAAATTTAACAAAAAGTTTTAACTTATTTAACTATAAAAACTCTAATTAAAAGGTTTAGAAGTTTAAAATGGTCGACCGGAAAATTAAGGCCGAGGGTTTCTCTATATATTTTTACCTATTTAACCACCTACTACACCAATGGACCGGATCCATTGGCGGTCCACCCAACTGAGCCATGGAGAACTAAAAATTGACTGTGTACTGGAAAAAACACACGAGCGTTTCGGCTGCCTCGTGAATAGGCTGACCACACCATCGGAGCCTCCGGTGCAGGATATATTTGCGTGAGGACGCCAACTGAAGGTGCCAATTGGTTAGATGCATTAATTTTTCTCAAAACAAAATTAGTTAGCTGCCTTATTACTTAAGTCAGATAAAAATTGTAAGAAAAATTGAAAAATATGTAAATGTAGAGATGGATCGAAGTATACTATTATACTGGTCGTTTAGGCATATTTAGATTTAGATTCTGTTTGGAATTGCAGAGTCATTGCATTATGTGCGGTAAAGAAAGTAAAAATGTTATTATTTTTTTTTCGCGTGTTGCCTTAATTTTGTTTTGTCTAATAATTTTAAGTGACTCTCAATATCAAATGGACTTTAATGAATGATCAGAAATTATGCATATGCCCTCTTTGCAAAAGTTTTTCATTTTTTTGCTTTTATTAAGTATGCAATTGTGTAGTTCAAACTTTAAAGGTTTTTTTTTTTTTTGATCTTTTGGATCTATTTGATATTTTGCTGCGGCAAGAGTTTGATATTACTGTTTTTTCCAATGCACTTAAGAAATAGATTTCCATCTCCTTATTTTTTAAGTCGTAGAAGCAACTTCCTGGTAATCCAAGGCTGAAAATTGAAAACTTCTACATCCGAATCTTTGCAACCATTAGCTCTCTATGCTTCACCGCTGGAAATACGGTTAGTTAACACTAATCGTACATTTCATTAAAGTGAAGGATGCATTTGTATACGAGTAATGCTACCACCTCAAAGTGGGGTGTATATTTTTTACTCTTTCAATCAAATGACTATTATATTTTAGTTATTATTATATTAAAAATGTTGAGTATTCTAGGACGGATGGTGTAAGATCTATGTCCTCCTTTCGCAGTGTACAAGTTTTTTTTTTTTTTTTTTGTGTAAATATCTCTTCCTAGAATATCTTGAAAAGTATCTTGCTAAAAGAACTGTCAGAATTAATTTTTGTGTATTCTTTTCCCCTTTTTTGTTACTTGCCTATCTTTTATTCTATTGTACTGTTTTTTAGGAACTAAATAATGAGGACCACATCATCAGGAATGTAGGCAAAGCACATGGATGACAGGATAATATTTATCATAAGTATGAAAAGCACGAAGCTACAAAGGTACTTTATTGTAGGGTACCTTGAACCATTTAAAACTTGGGGAAGTTTGGGTTTGGAAATAAAATCTATGGGAATTACCTCTTTGTCTCTTAAATATCCCACTGTTGGGAATAAGCGAGAATATAGCAAAAATTGTGTTTGGTTTAAAATCCTTCACTCTGTGCAACAAGAATTGTGCTTTCCCTACAGCTTAATGACAGTATTGCAGAGTTCAGAGGATTTCCCACTTTGCAATTGAACAAAGACCAGACCAATTATATTGGCGGTGGAGTCCAAATGGCGTCTTCTCGGTAAATTCGACCTATTTAGCATTGTCTGACGGGGGAACAAGGGACCCACTTGTTAGTAAAATTTGGAGACTTCATATCCCACTTAAAGTTAAAGTGTTTTGTTAGCTCGTTCTTAAGAAGAAGCTTCCTACAACCGACTTACTTGCGAAGCGCGGATGGGTGGGAAATGCTGATTGTGTGCTTTGCGGCTCGGAAGAGAAATCAGTGGATCATCTATTCACTAGGTGCGTCTTTACTAAGTTCACTATCGTGATGGGTGTGGACGGCGTTCAGGCGAGAGACCTGGGAAGCGATGCTATTCTAGCCTGGGCCTCTTGGATGGCCAAGAAAGGACGCCATAAGACGAGAAGCAACCTATCCGAATTAGTAGGATGCTGGTGGTCCATTTGGAAGGCTAGAAAAGACTCAATCTTTAGAAGTATACACTCGAACCCTTTGCTTGTAACATACAAGCTTAAGCAGCTGCCGAAGGAGTTGGATTATCTTATTCCAGTAAGGCAAACTTCTTTGTCCTTTTAACCCTACTCTTGTAACATACCCTTCTTCTTCTTCTTTTTCCGAGTCCCTGGTTGCCTCACTCCTGTAGCCTAGTTCATACTCCTTATGAATGAAGCGGGTAGCATGCTACCTTTTTCTCAAAAAAAAAAAGAATTGTGCTTTGTTGTCAACCATGGTTATAGTGTTAAATGTTTGGGAGCCTTTTCTAGGTGAAGGATGTATTAATAAATAAAACTGAGGATTCAGTTTCAGTTGTTTATTTATTGTTGAGTTGAAGAGTTGTAAATGACAGCGCGAGGGGTGAAACATATTTTGATTTAAATATAGTAAATGATGAACAACTAAGATTGAATCTTTAATCTTTATTTGTTATTGTTCCCTTACAAGTTACAAGTATCTTGCTGAAATTCTGATTTCACCTTTTCCGTGTTAAGTATAAACAAGTATGGTTAGATAGACTGTATGTAATGCTAATAAAAAAGGCAAAGATGACCTTTTTTAGCTTTCTGCTTAGCCTAGTATTGCATGTTTTGTCAGGATATCCTATGCCTGATTTAAAATTCACCATTTTGGACATAATGGAAAGTAAAGTATGTTCTTTCCGGTTTATCCCTAATCCAAATGATTAACAGATACTTAGGCTCCTTTTGACTACGTGGTTGCCTGGTTGGGCATTTGAATTTGTTCATTATTCATTCTTTGATCTTTTTATTAGATTCACTAAGTCTGATCTATTCTTAGTAATAGTGGAGTTCGTAATTTTACTTTTATTAGATATAGATATTCACGGTGTACGTTGATTTAGTTATCTTTTCATTTGGAACTATAGGAACCAATCTAGTTCTGTATTTGTGCTTCCTGACACAACAAGATTGTTCTTTCTTTTCCTTCTTTTGGATTCCGGTTGATGGAGGTCCTGTCCCTATCTAGTGTGAATAAAGCGGGAAATGGGGGCCAAAAAAAAGAAAAAACGAAGATCAGTTCCGAATCCGCTTTGATCCGTCAAAAAAAATAGAGCAGGAGATAAGGGACCCCTCCTTTTTTTTTGTTGTCTCGATCTATAAAAATTTATCAAAAATTTACCGTCATTTTGACACGTACTGACTGAATAAAGAGTAAGTGAAGGAAAAAAGTAAGATAAACAATGATTTGTCCTGAATATGTACGAGCCTAGTAGAAAATATGTTGGAAGGTGGGAACCCTCCCGCATACATCTGTCTATATCTGTTCTGTCTGCATCTCTATTTAGGTGGAAAAATGCTACTTGTATATAAATTTTATATTCCATGCATTTTAGAAGTTACAAAAATTCAAATAAATTTTTAGTAAGAAAAAATTAATAAGACAAGCGGACAGAAGACGCCTACTCTATGTACATGTAGCAAGCATTGCCCCTCTAGTTGGTGTGGATATTACATAAGGAAATTTCTTTCCTTCTATAAAAAGGACAAAATATCATCTTTTATTAATATTTCCTGCATTTTCACCTTCACTTTGTTTGTATTTGCCTTTGCTCTACGTTTTTAATATTTTTCTGAAAGATTTTATTTTGTCTGGAATGCACTATTACTTTATCATAAAATAGAAAAAACTAACAATAAGCTAGGAAGTAACTTTGCGAAAAACAGAAAAAAAAAAAAGAAAAATAAGAAAATCATACACATCAACAAAAAATTGACATATTCTCTATACGTATAGTTTGTTTAGAAAACCCCAACAATAAAGAAGCAACTTTGCGAAAAAGATTAAAAAATATATAAAATAAGAATATCGTACAAATCAACAAAAATTTGACATATTCTCTTTACATACGCAATATTTGACGTAACTATTTTGCATGCGTGTAAATGACTGGTTGATTAAACTCATACAAAACAGATTATTCATAGATATATATAGTATAATATTGGTTAGGGGTCGCAATTCAGCTCGGTGTTCCCGAGTCAGCTCATATTTGGCTTGAAAGAGTTCGAGATTGTAACGCTCGTTTAGTAAATAAGTCGAACACGAGTTGGGATTAGTTTGTTCGTATTTAGATTAATAACAATTCGAATATATATATTTTATATTTATATAATTTATATTTATATATAATATAATATAGATTTATTATTTAATTTTTAGCTCAACCTAAATATAAAGTCCAATTCAATTATAAAAATGCTCATTTACATATAAAGTTTTACCCGTTAGATTTTTTATCTAAGGGGTAAGATCTCATATATATATATATAGAACTAGGCTGAAATGCTATTAATAGCACCAAGGACTTGGTGCTATTAAGTTTTTGGCTCTTGAATGAAGAAATATACGATTAGAATGATGTGGGCCCTCTAGGGTTGAGTAAGTTGTTGGTTGAATAGTATAATCCAACGGATAAAAATAGTCAAAGAATTAAATCTGATGGTGGAAAACTCGATAGCACTAAATTTTTGGTGCTATAGATAGTATCCCAGCCGGACTCTATATAAATATATATATATTCTTTCTAATCTCTTTAATTTATTATTTGTGAACCAACTCGTGCGCACCTTGTTAATAAATAAGCCGAGCTCGAGTTGAATTTTTCGGCTCGATACTTTAACAAGTCTCGACTAGTTGACGCCCCTATTATTGGTATATTATTGCTTCCAAAATACGAGGTGATTTTCTAAACATATATCTAAATTTATTTACTGATAATAGATTCATTAAGTTTGTTCATTTGATTATTTGCTAATTAATTTAATTTGATCACATTATAGAAGTAGCACTATGAATCTCATTAGGCAGAAAATAATATTAAACTGCTCCCGCGTAGCATTCGCTTTTGTCAGCAGTCATGCTTTTGCATGCAAAATTTTTTAAATTAAAAACGTAATGATATCTGCACATTTGTCCTATTATTAATTAGAAACACAAACTTTTTAATTTCCTCTAGTTTTTGTAAATTCTAATTAAGATGTAAAGTGTGTGAAATTCAACTCGTTCTTACTGAGCAGTGTGGGGGTGTGTGCGCGCGCGGATATGTGTCTTTCTCGTTCTTACTGAGGCCTTAGCTGCCTCTATATTTTATAGCTAAATTTATTTTTGTATTGAATACAGCAGGTAACATGCAATCTTTTCTCAAAAAAAAAAAAAAATATTGGAAGCTCCAACCAAACAAACAAGCAAATATTATTGAATCAATAGTGGCAGCAGGCACGTACATATATCTATCTACTAGTCAACCAAACTACTATCTACAAGCTGCTGGCTTTATGACATACAATGAGGCCAACGTTAAAACCTTCTACTACTACATATCTACTGCCTTGCTTCTACGTACGTTTCTACTTTTAGTAATCAGGAACGAAACCATCCAAGATCAAGCCTGTTAGGGTCGTAAGAAGGAGGAGGAGGAGGAGCAGCAGGAGGAGGAGGCGGAGGCGGAGGAGGCGGCGGCCCGGCCATCATCAGCGGGCTCGTCTCCGGAACCTTCGCGAACCGGCCCTTGATCCTCGGCCTCATTTCGGCGTAAGCCTTTCGCGAGGCATACCGGATCTGCTTCTCGTACCTCCGCCTCTTCCGCTTCTCTTTGTACCTCATCACCCTCGCCTCTCTCTCCATCGTCGGGTCCCCTTGACTTGGCGCCGTGGCGTCGCCCGCGTCCTTCGCGCTCCCGCTCGACGCGTCGGTGAACGTGCTCCCGCAGAACGACATCTGCGCGCGCGAAGAATCGGTAAATCAGAACAGACGACTAACTGTTGTGGGATCGATGCAGCAGCTGCATGTTGATCATAAAACGCTTCACCTGGAATTGAGAGAGTGCAATTCTAGCTAGGGACGTTCGTTACGTACTTAGCTGTTGTGTACATGCTAGTATAAGATATGCTACGAACACCGCGTGCCAAAGTTCTTTTATTCCTACTTAAGAAGGAAAAAAGAAAAAAAAAGAAAAAAAAAGAAGAGGAAAATGACTTATCCTTTTAACTTCCTAAAAGGAGGGAAGTAATTGCCAATGCACGATGCTGCTGTAAAACTGGTGTTTGCTCATGTCAGATGCAGCATCATAAACCTACTAAAATTATGAGAAAGGGATAACATGTTTAACATGTGACATTAGCACATAAAATTTGATGGCGCACCGGTTGATTAATTAATTTAATAAAGGTAATAAACAAAATACGAGAATAGTACCATGTGCAATCATTATTATTATTATTTATTATTATCATCATCATCATCTAATAATAATCTCGTTTTATCTATTCGATTCCCTGATCTTCTCCTCTTTCTACGTTCTGTCTCATTACTCTTAGCCTGCGTTTGGTTCAAGTATAAATAAAAACTGCTTATTTTAAGAATAGAAATAATTATTCGTTTGGATGAAAATTGAATTATTCGTGGGAATAAAGTAAATAGTATTTTGATAGTTAGATTGAAATATGGAGAATAAGAGTTATAATTTTAAATTAAAATTATTTTATCTACTTAATTAACATCAAAATATTACTTAAAAATAATTTAGTAAATTAATAAATTTATTAACAATGAATATTGTATAAAAAAATAAAAATTAATTAATTAATTAATTATAAAAAATAATTTAATTTTTTAATTAGTTAGTAAATTATTTTAGCTAGATAACTAGTAAAAAAAACCAATTAGATTAATAAAAATATTAATGGTTTATTAATGTAAATAATAGTAGTTTATAGATAAATATATTAATAATTATTTATAAATAATAAATTAATTAATTATTTTATTATTTAAGTAATAAATGATGATTTAAATATATTAATTAGATTATTTAATAATTTAATATCATAATTAAATTAAATTTAGACTTATTCTAGAAAAAATAGTGGAACAACAGTGTTTGAGAACAAAGGAAGGAACAGAGGCTTATTTCTTTCCTTATTTCCGAACAAAATGCTGCCTTAGTCACTCACTCGCAATCAATATAACTACAGGTGAAAATACGGGCTTAAAAAAAAAAAAACAAAAAAAAAAAGAAAAGGCCAACGGGTCGACAAACGTACTTCAAATAGAGACAAGCTTAAAAGTCCAATTTAACCACCAATTTACTCACCCATTAAACTAAGAATTAAAGGCGAAAAATTCGTACTGCTTAGGAATTGTTTGGTTCACATAAAATTTGTCCAAAAATATTTTTTCACTCATTTGGTTCATCCTAAGAATTCTTCTTCCGTAAAATTACTGTACAAGGATTTTGTTGGAGATGAAAGTTCATCCATTACGCTGACTACTGTACTCCTGATATGTGCTGAAGGCACTGATCGTCCCTAACGCAAGTGGCAAAGGGCTTGATGATTGGTACCCGAGGTCCCAAGTTCGAATCCTAGTTGATTCACATTTTTAGTTAAATTTATTTCTAAATAAAATAAACGAAACGGATAGCATGCTATGTGCTGAAGGCTCCAATCAGATTTCACACTTCTTATGTAACTATTTATTTAATAATAAGTAGTTGAAGGAAAATGATTGTTGAAAAAAATATTTGAAGCAAAGGGGGAGGGAGTTAGTAATTGTTTGGAGGAGAATTGTAAAAGAAAAGGAAAATAATTATGCTACGAATCAATGATTGATTTAAATGTAGATTAAGCAAGAAAAAAGAATATCCTATATTTTTATCTTACTCTATTATATCTTTATAAACTTATTAAATTTTTCTATTTCGAGTCAAAATAGAATGAATACTAAGATATTTTAACCTTATAGATATAAAATTAATTTAAATCTACAAGATATTTATATTTTATAAATTAAAATTAAGTTGAACTGATAAAAAATTTTGAGTTTTTCTTATTGGGGGTTTTCTAATTCTAATAAAGGTGATGACGCAGCTTCATAAAATCATTCCAAATTCTCTCTGACTACTATATATATATATACAATTAATGTAAATTACACCCGAAGCATTTATTAATATATTAAAAATATAATGCAAAATAATTTTGGAATTGCTGTTCATTCAATACAAACAAGCAAGGTTTTCTTACGAACCAAACACTCGTAAGCTCATAAAAATACAAAATTTTCACCGAAAATTATTTTTCTCTGAGAATAAATTTTTTTTTTTTCTAATATATTGAAAACAAATGGATGACAACGGAGCCCGTTTGCTACCGATAATATTGCAGCTCAACTCTCACTCTCTCTCTATATATATATATATATATTCTAGTAGAGATAAAGAGCAGCGAACCACTCACGATGGTGGCACTGGATGCGGCTGCATGGCCGACGCTGATCCCGTTGGTCGTGCTCGGTGCGGTCTCCGTCAACGACTGCAGGCCGGTGCGGCTCAGCGGAACATCGAACGTGAGGCCGTGCCCCGGCAGGAACGGCGTCTCGCGAAACCTCTCCATGTAATCGGCGTGCGGCGGGGGCGGGGGAGGGGGTTCGACGTCGGATCGGGGATCGTTGAACAGCCACGCGACGTTATCGTCGTGGCCGAAGAACTGGAACTCGTGCGGCTCCGGGAACATCGGGATCGCGCGGTTGAGGTCGGCGCGGTGGTGCGGGCACGACCCCCCGCCGCCCATGACTTCGCGGCGGCATATATCGCAGAGATCGAGTCCCGCCATATATATAGTCGATAAGTCAGCTTTGCAGCTGAAGTAGAACTAGCGAGCAACTTTGGTCCGCGTGGAAGGAAGAGAGAGGGAGAGAGGAGGGGTAGTAGTAGTAGCAGTTGTTGTTGTTGTTGTTGTTGTTGTTGTTGTTGTTGTTGTGGATGATGATGAGGTGGGGGGGAGTGAGAGGGGAGAGGTAATATTAGGGTTGTGGAGGGGAATGGGGAGTTAAAAGGAAAAAAAAAACAAAAAAGAAAAAAAGAGAGATATGTGGTGGGATATAGGGTTGGGGCCAATGCGAGGCGAGGAAGAGATATGAGCGATCGATGCTTTTCCTACGTGGAGGATTCGTTGCCGATCATTTATTCGCCCTTTCTTATTCGTGGAGAAAAATAATTATGGCCTGAGGCGAGGGACAGCGAAAAAGAAAAGAAAAAGTGGGAATGGTGTGAGGATGTGGACAAGGAATTCTGGTTACCGGGCTCGGATAGCGAGGCCCGGGCATCCCCACTATCCGCAACCAGCCGGGCAAGCTATTCCGCTCCGAATAAACTTATTCCCGACTACTGGCCCTGTAAGCATCGTCTTTACACGTGTCGAAGAGTGAGTGGCTGTTGCAGTGTTTGATAGCCCCGAGGTGAGTGGGGGATGTGGTTGTTGTGGCGCGGGCAGCTCGGGCAGGTGGCCGGGTGCCCTCAGTTTTTTTTAAAAAAAGAAAAATTTTAAAATGTAGCAGTCATACCGGAGGAATTCTACACTGTCGCACTTGCACCACGTCATCAATAACAAGCCAATCACATTCTTTCTTTTCAAACAAAAGTACAATAAAAATATTTTTTTACAATCATGAGGGGACATATATTCTTAAAAGGATTAATTTGATTGGTTTGTTACGCCACGTCACTAATATACCCGTTGCATTCTAAAATTTTTCGTCATACGGACTGTTTATTATTATTATTATTATTATTATTATTATTATTTTTGAGAGATAGGTACCACGCTATTTATTTCGTTTATTTTATTTAGAAATAAATTTAGTTCGAAATATGAATCAACTAGGATTCGAACTTGACTATGAACGGAGGATTTATTATTTTTTGAGAGAAAGATACTATGCTATCCGCTTCGTTTATTTCACATAGAAATAAATTTAGCTGGAAATGCGAATCAACTAGAATTCAAACTTGGGTCTCAGATACCAACCACCAAATTATTTTGTCACTTGCGTTAGGGACGGATGGTTTATTATTGCTCATGAATTGAAGTACATTCTCATAACTCATTCATTCATTTTTAAGATATATTTTTCAAAATAAATATGATTGACTAAAGATGTAATATAGCTGCTTCATAGTAGACTTTCATGCGGAGAGGTGGACACGTGGTGGAAATGGATCCACAATTGTGCAATGAGGACAAAGAGCGATCACGGCAGCTAATACTTGCTGTTGAACCGTGCTCGACTTTTTGTGAGCTCAGTTTGGAATTGTATGCAGATGAAGGAAAAAAACAAAAAGATATTTTGTATATTTTCGTGTGTAATATTACATTGCATGTATAATAATAAATTGATTAAGATATATTTCTCATAATCTTAATAAAATATAAACAAATAGGAGTTGAGCTAGAATACTCTCAAAAGCACCAAAGGGGTGGTGCTTTTGAGTTTTTAACCATTGGATTGAGAGATATAGGATTGAGATTATGATGGTAGATGGTGGTAGGTGGTGATAGGTGAAATAGTATTTGATTCAAGGGGTATTAGTAATTAAGAAGTAAATCTAAGGACTAGAAACTTAAAAATACCAAGGTATTGGTACTTCTAAAAGTATTCTAGCTCAATTCAACAAATAGTATCTTTATATGAGTTCGTTTTCCTTTTTTTTT